>NC_069503.1:1116066954-1116436954 GCF_027579735.1 Bombina bombina
AGGGCTGGTAAGGTAATATAACTGGTAACTTTTTAATGTAGAATAGGGTAGGGGCATTTTTTTTATTTTGGGGGGGCTTTGTTATTTTATTAGGGGGGCTTAGATTAGGTGTAAGTAGCTTAAAATTGTTGTAATATTTTTGAAATGTTTGTAAAAAAATTTTTTATTTTTTGTAACAGCTTTTTTTATTTTTTGTACTTTTAGTTAGTTTATTTAATTGAATTTAATTGTAGTTATTTGTAGCTAATTTATTTAATTAATTTAATGATAGTGTAGTGTTAGGTTTAATTGTAACTTAGGTTAGGATTTATTTTACAGGTAACTTAGTATTTCTTTTATCTAGGTAGTTATTAAATAGTTAATAACTATTTAATAACTATTCTAACTAGCTAAAATAAATACAAAGTTACCTGTAAAATAAATATAAATCCTGAAATAGCTACAATGTAATTATTAGCTATCTTAGGGTTTATTTTACAGATAAGTATTTAGTTTTAAATAGTAATAATTTATTTAATTATACAGGGAGTGCAGAATTATTAGGCAAATTAGTATTTTGACCACATCATCCTCTTTATGCATTTTGTCTTACTCCAAGCTGTATAGGCTCGAAAGCCTACTACTAATTAAGCATATTAGGTGATGTGCATCTCTGTAATGAGAAGGGGTGTGGTCTAATGACATCAACACCCTATATCAGGTGTGCATAATTATTAGGCAACTTCCTTTCCTTTGGCAAAATGGGTCAAAAGAAGGACTTGACAGGCTCAGAAAAGTAAAAAATAGTGAGATATCTTGCAGAGGGATGCAGCACTCTTAAAATTGCAAAGCTTCTGAAGCATGATCATCGAACAATCAAGCGTTTCATTCAAAATAGTCAACAGGGTCGCAAGAAGCGTGTGGAAAAACCAAGGCGCAAAATAACTGCCCATGAACTGAGAAAAGTCAAGCGTGCAGCTGCCAAGATGCCACTTGCCACCAGTTTGGCCATATTTCAGAGCTGCAAACATCACTGGAGTGCCCAAAAGCACAAGGTGTGCAATACTCAGAGACATGGCCAAGGTAAGAAAGGCTGAAAGACGACCACCACTGAACAAGGCACACAAGCTGAAACGTCAAGACTGGGCCAAGAAATATGTCAAGACTGATTTTTCTAAGGTTTTATGGACTGATGAAATGAGAGTGAGTCTTGATGGGCCAGATGGATGGGCCCGTGGCTGGATTGGTAAAGGGCAGAGAGCTCCAGTCCGACTCAGACGCCAGCAAGGTGGAGGTGGAGTACTGGTTTGGGCTGGTATCATCAAAGATGAGCTTGTGGGGCCTTTTCGGGTTGAGGATGGAGTCAAGCTCAACTCCCAGTCCTACTGCCAGTTTCTGGAAGACACCTTCTTCAAGCAGTGGTACAGGAAGAAGTCTGCATCCTTCAAGAAAAACATGATTTTCATGCAGGACAATGCTCCATCACACACGTCCAAGTACTCCACAGCGTGGCTGGCAAGAAAGGGTATAAAAGAAGAAAATCTAATGACATGGCCTCCTTGTTCACCTGATCTGAACCCCATTGAGAACCTGTGGTCCATCATCAAATGTGAGATTTACAAGGAGGGAAAACAGTACACCTCTCTGAACAGTGTCTGGGAGGCTGTGGTTGCTGCTGCCCGCAATGTTGATGGTGAACAGATCAAAACACTGACAGAATCCATGGATGGCAGGCTTTTGAGTGTCCTTGCAAAGAAAGGTGGCTATATTGGTCACTGATTTGTTTTTGTTTTGTTTTTGAATGTCAGAAATGTATATTTGTGAATGTTGAGATGTTATATTGGTTTCACTGGTAAAAATAAATAATTGAAATGGGTATATATTTGTTTTTTGTTAAGTTGCCTAATAATTATGCACAGTAATAGTCACCTGCACACACAGATATCCCCCTAAAATAGCTAAAACTAAAAACAAACTAAAAACTACTTCCAAAAATATTCAGCTTTGATATTAATGAGTTTTTTGGGTTCATTGAGAACATGGTTGTTGTTCAATAATAAAATTAATCCTCAAAAATACAACTTGCCTAATAATTCTGCACTCCCTGTAGTGTAGTGTTAGGTGTAATTGTAACTTAGGTTAGTTTTTATTTTACAGGTAAATGTCCTCTTTATTTTAACTAGATAGCTATTAAATAGTTAATAACTATTTAATAGCTATTGTACCTAGTTAAAAAAATAGAAAATCGCCTGTAAAATAAAAATAAATCCTAAGATAGCTACAATATAATTATTATTTATATTGTAGCTGTTTATTTTAAAGGTAAGTATTTATTTTTAAATAGGATTAATTTAGTTAATAAGAGAAATATTATTTAGATTTATTTAATTAATATTTAAGTTAGGGGGGTGATAGGTTTAGTGTTAGACTTAGGTTTAGGGGTTAATAATTTCATTATAGTGGTGGCGGTGTAGGGGGGCAGGATAGGGGTTAATACATTTTTATAGGTTGCAGCGGTATAGGGGGGCAGGATAGGGGTTAATTAGTTTAATATAGATGGCAGCGGTATAGGGGGGGCAGGATAGGGGTTAATAAATTTATTATAGGTGATGACAGTGTAGGGGGGGCAGATTAGGGGTTAATAAGTTTAATATAGGTTGCGGCGAGGTCCGGGAGCGGCGGTTTAGGGGTTAAACTATTTATTTAGGTGCAGCGAGGTCCGGGATCCGCAGGATAGGGGTTAATAACTTTATTATAGGTGGCGGCGGTATAGGGGGGGGCAGGATAGGGGTTACTAGGTATAATGTAGGTGGCGGTGTCCGGGAGCGGTTTAGGGGTTAATAACTTTATTATAGTTGCGTCGCGGTCTAGGAGCGGCGGTTTAGGGGTTAATAACTTTATTTAGTTGCAGGGGGCTCCGGGGGCGCCGGTATAGGGGTTAATACATTTATTTAGTTGCGGTGGTGTAGGGGGGGACAGATTAGGGGTGTTTAGACTCAGGGTACATGTTAGGGTGTTAGGTGTAGACAGCTCCCATAGGAATCAATGGGATATCTGGCAGCAGCGAACATGAACTTTTGCTATGGTCAGACTCCCATTGATTCCTATGGGATCCGCTGCCTCCAGTGCGGCGGTTTGAAAACCAGGTACGCTGGGCCGGAAAAGTGCCGAGCGTACCTGCTAGTTTTTTGATAACTAGCAAAAGTAGCCAGATTGTGCCGAACTTGTGTGCGGAACATCTGGAGTGACGTAAGAATCGATCTGTGTCGGACTGAGTCCGGCGGATCAAAGCTTACGTCACTAAATTCTACTTTTGCCGGTGTCTAGGGCTTGATAACTAAGGCGAATCAGCCTCGCCACAAATACGCTGCGGAATTCCAGCGTATTTGAGGTTGACGGCTTGATAACTAGGGGCCATAGAATTTTTCAGTAGTGCATTTAATATCAATATAAAAGGTTTAAGATATTTGCAAAGGGGTTGTTACTGTAAGTTCATGATCACACTGAATACCAACCGCAAGCCACTCATTTACAGGCGTGTTGAGTGATACATTGTTGCCCCTCAACCATAGACAAAATAATAACATGACTGCATTTCAGATGAATGTGTATTCAGCATCTTAATGTATTGTACGAAGCAACCTTTGTATTGGAAATTAGTTTCTACGCAAGATTTTTCCTGTATAAAGGTTGCAAGGATTTTTAGCAAAGTAATAGCTTTTTTATCAGGCATGAAAGCTTGTTCAAAGCCATTCTCTTTTGTGTCAAACAGTGTACAAAAATGTTTTAAGGTTTGCTTAGTAATTATGCAGCCAGCAGTGGTTAAGCCTGGATACAACGTACGCTGTACAGGTGCAAATAATTAAAACGCAGTATATTTAAGGTTAATTAGTTTTATTTACTGGCAGCATCGTTTTCATTCTTTAATGTTTATATAGGACATATTTTGCAACCATGCACCTCAATTAGTGTGAATAAAAAGCAGTTTTATTATGAAAACCTTGTATCTACATCTGGCAAAGGAAGATGAAATGAAATAGGATGAGGTAATGGACATTGCATTAAAGGTCTATTTATTTGTTTCTGTATTTTGCTCATTTGAATTCTTATTGTAGCCTTGATAGGGAAACACATTAAGTGCATTATAGAGAATGAAGATCTGACTATTTTTTCTTAATGATTATAGAGGAAAATGAAATCTATGTTTTACCCATTTCCTTTATTACTTGACACTGTCATGTGACTTGTATCCAAAATCTTACTCAGGGTCAGATTACTAGGCATCCTAACAATTACATGCAAGTGAAATAGGGTTTATCGCGTGTTTTGCGCACCAGATTACGAGTGGAGCTATAGTTTTTGCTCCCGTTTGCACGTTAACTCAGCTCGGCTTAGATTTTTTGCATGTGTTGGGTGCCACGCTTATTACAAGTTGAAAGTAAAACGTTTTCACTTGCGTGCAAAAAGCCAAAATAAGAATATTGCAACCGCGTTAACATTTTTCCCCATAGAATACAATAGAGTATGAAAAGTGGAAAATAGCTAGCGTCCAACAAGTGGCGCAAACCTGATCGCATTTTCTCAAGTGCACTAACCCGAGATGAAATATGAATATTTCAGATTCCAATGATGTTGTGTATATACAGGGAGTGCAGAATTATTAGGCAAGTTGTATTTTTGAGGATTCATTTTATTATTGAACAACAACCATGTTCTCAATGAACCCAAAAAACTCATTAATATCAAAGCTGAATAGTTTTTGAAGTAGTTTTTAGTTTGTTTTTAGTTATAGCTATTTTACGGGAATATCTGTGTGTGCAGGTGACTATTACTGTGCATAATTATTAGGCAACTTAACAAAAAACAAATATATACCCATTTCAATTATTTATTTTTCCAGTGAAACCAATTATAACATCTCAACATTCACAAATATACATTTCTGACATTCAAAAACAAAACAAAAACAAATCAGTGACCAATATAGCCACCTTTCTTTGCAAGGACACTCAAAAGCCTGCATCCATGGATTCTGTAAGTGTTTTGATCTGTTCACCATCAACATTGCGTGCAGCAGCAACCACAGCCTCCCAGACACTGTTCAGAGAGGGTGTACTGTTTTCCCTCCTTGTAAATCTCACATTTGATGATGGACCACAGGTTCTCAATGGGGTTCAGATCAGGTGAACAAGGAGGCCATGTCATTAGATTTTCTTCTTTTATACCCTTTCTTGCCAGCCACGCTGTGGAGTACTTGGACGCGTGTGATGGAGCATTGTCCTGCATGAAAATCATGTTTTTCTTGAAGGATGCAGACTTCTTCCTGTACCACTGCTTGAAGAAGGTGTCTTCCAGAAACTGGCAGTAGGACTGGGAGGTTGAGCTTGACTCCATTCTCAACCTGAAAAGGCCCCACAAGCTCATCTTTGATGATACCAGCCCAAACCAGTACTCCACCTCCACCTTGCTGGCGTCTGAGTCGGACTGGAGCTCTCTGCCCTTTACCAATCCAGCCACGGGCCCATCCCATCTGGCCCATCAAGACTCACTCTCATTTCATCAGTCCATAAAACCTTAGAAAAATTAGTCTTGAGATATTTCTTGGCCCAGTCTTGACGTTTCAGCTTGTGTGTCTTGTTCAGTGGTGGTCGTCTTTCAGCCTTTCTTACCTTGGCCATGTCTCTGAGTATTGCACACCTTGTGCTTTTGGGCACTCCAGTGATGTTGCAGCTCTGAAATATGGCCAAACTGGTGGCAAGTGGCATCTTGGCAGCTGCACGCTTGACTTTTCTCAGTTCATGGGCAGTTATTTTCCACACACTTCTTGCGACCCTGTTGACTATTTTGAATGAAACGCTTGATTGTTCGATGATCACGCTTCAGAAGCTTTGCAATTTTAAGAGTGCTGCATCCCTCTGCAAGATATCTCACAATTTTTTGACTTTTCTGAGCCTGCCAAGTCCTTCTTTTGACCCATTTTGCCAAAGAAAGGAAGTTGCCTAATAATTATGCACACCTGATATAGGGTGTTGATGTCATTAGACCACACCCCTTCTCATTACAGAGATGCACATCACCTAATATGCTTAATTGGTAGTAGGCTTTCGAGCCTATACAGCTTGGAGTAAGACAACATGCATAAAGAGGATGATGTGGTCAAAATACTCATTTGCCTAAAAATTCTGCACTCCCTGTATGTCTGTTAATACATATATACACATATAAATACATAAATACATCAGTACACACCTATGAGCTCATATATATATATATATATATATTTACCCATTTTCCCTCCCCGGTGTCATGTGACTCGTTAGTGTTACAAGGTCTCAGGTGTGAATGGAGAGCAGGTGTGTTAAATTTGGTGTAATCCCTCTCACACTCTCTCATACTGGCCCCTGGAAGTTCAACATGGAACCTCATGGCAAAGAACTCTCTGAGGATCTAAAAACAAGAATTGTTGCTCTACATAACGATGGCCTAGGCTATAAGAAGATTGCCAAGACCCTGAAACTGAGCTGCACCACAGTGGGCAAGACCATACAGCGGATTCACAGACAGGTTCCACTCAGAACAGGCTTCGCCATGGTCAACCAAAGAGGTTAAGTGCACGTGCTCAGCGTCATATCCAGAGGTTGTCTTTGGGAAATAGACTTATGAGTGCTGCCAACATTGCTGCAGAGGTTGAAGGGGTGGGGGGTCAGCCTGTCAGTGCTCAGACCATACACCGAACACTGCATCACATTGGTCTGCTTAACTGTCATCACAGAAGGAAGGCTCTTCTAAAGATGATGCACATGAAAGCCTGCAAACAGTTTGCTGAGGACAAGCAGACTAAGGATATGGATTACTGGAACCATGTCCTGTGGTCCGATTAGACCAAGATAAACGTATTTGTTTCAGATGGTGTCAAGCGTGTGTGGCGGCAACCAGGTGAGGAGTACAAAGACAAGTGTGTCTTGCCTACAGTCAAGCATGGTGGTTGGAGTGTCATGGGTCTGGGCCTGACTGAGTGCTGCCGGCACTTGGGGAGCTACAGTTCATTGAGGGAACCATGAATGCCAACATGTACTGTGACATACTGAAGCAGAGTAGAGATCCCCTCCCTTGGAGACTGGGCCGCAGGGCAGTATTCCAACATGATAACGACCCCAAACACACCTCCAAAATGACCACTGTCTTGCTAAAGAAGCAGAAGGTAAAGGTGATGGACTGGCCGAGCATGTCTCCAGACCTAAACCCTCTTGAGTATTTGTGGGGGCATCCTCAAACAGGTGGTGGAGCACAAGGTCTCTAATATCCACCAGCTCCGTGATGTCATCATGGAGGAGTGGAAGAGGACTCCAGTGGCAACCTGTGAAGCTCTGGTGAACTCCATGCCCAAGAGGGTTAAGGTGGTACTGGAAAATAATGGTGGCCCACACAAAATATTGACACTTTGGGCCCAATTTGGACATTTCCACTTAGGTTTGTACTAACTTTTGTTGCCAACGGTTTAGACATTAATGGCTGTGTGTTGAGTTATTTTGAGGGGATAGCAAATTTACACTGTTATACAGGCTGTACACTCACTACTTTACATTGTAGCAAAATGTAATTTCTTCAGTGTTGCCACATATAAAGATATAATAAAATATTTACAAAAATGTGAGGGCTGTACTCACTTTTGTGAGATACTGTATATATATATATATATATATATATATATATATATATATATATACAGTAACAAAAAGAACTTGCACTCACTGGACTTTTCAACAAAACTTTACTTGGCAAAGAAAAAGTGACGTTTCGGGGACAGTGTATCCCCTTCCTCAGACCCCAGACCGTCTGAGGAAGGGGATACACTGTCC
Source organism: Bombina bombina (assembly GCF_027579735.1). NCBI lineage: Eukaryota > Metazoa > Chordata > Amphibia > Anura > Bombinatoridae > Bombina > Bombina bombina. The sequence continues at coordinate 1,116,074,793 of NC_069503.1, forward strand.
CCGAAACGTCACTATTTCTTTGCCAAGTAAAGTTTTTGTTGAAAAGTCCAGTGAGTGCAAGCTCTTTTTGTTACTGTATACCCAATTCTACTAGCACCCTGGCAGTTGCAATTGAGTGAGAGTGCACATCTTTGCTAACGTATATATATATATATATATATATATATATATAAGAGCTAGGAAAGGGAGGGCACTGTCAGGATTTATATACATCAAAGTTAGTTTATTGTTTATAACAACAACGTTAGAAAGTCATAAGATAGGTCGACGTTTCGGCTTACATAGAAGCCTTCATCAAGACAGATGAACAACTCACAAACGGCGACTAGCAGCCGCACACAACACCACCGGCGAAACAGACACACATACATATAGATATTTAGACATGTATATGTATGTGTCTCCATGTTAAAGCCCTTTGCAGATCTTTTTTTAACACCTGAGAAATCATATTTTTGAGCCCTTATAGCTTTTTATTGTATTTTTTTAATTTTTTTTATCAAACAGTGTTAATATGAGTGCAACTATATTTTTAAACATGTTTTTGATGTATTTTGACACAAGTTAAATTCAATTGCGCTTGAGAAAACGTGTTTACGTTCAACTTGCAATACGTGTACTACTTATGATGTGTGCAAAAAGCTACTATAAACACCTTATTGCTCGCGTACAAATATTAGCGTGCCCACTCGTAATCTAGCCATTTATATTTAAAAAAAACATTTTACTCAAGTGTTAACCCGAATAGCGCAAAAAATACTAATTTGAGTTGCGCAAGCATGTATTCCCCCACAGAAGTAAATGGAGGAAAAAAAAAGTGAAAAAGAACCCAAACACACATCGCTCAAACAACATAGCATATTCACATTAGCAAATGTAAAATATTTACAGTAAATAGTTTAAAATCTTTATTAAATATGAATATTGCATATATGTTTTATAATGTTTTCATCTACTTAATGGCAAAGGGTTCTTATGCACTTATATATGTGTGTACATATATATATATATATATATATATATATATATATATATATATATATATAAATGTTTTATATGTGTATATATATCTGTACATACATATATACACATATAAATACTAAATACATATATATATATATATATATATATATATATAAATATATATAAATATATATATATATATATATATCTATATATATAAAAAAATACCAAACAAAACAGCAGCAGACCAGGATTTGCATCAAAAGAAAGGAAAAATGTATTGACGTTTCAGGGATCTATTTCTCCTTCTTCAGAACAATAATTACACACAGTGCAGTTCTTTTTTTTTAATATTTATTTTATAAGAATTCTGCAAAAATACGATACATGACAGCAGACCTGGCCTAGGGGTTACACAGTACGGCCGGGAGTGGTTTGAGGGTGAAGTCATTTTTCAACAAATTATAAAAACTGTATAAACATGTTATTCAGTCATAGTAACAGAGTAAATTTCCTAACAGAACGAGTTGGGGGGAAGGAGGGTAGGGGAACAGAAACAAATTACCCAAATGGGCCAACCCTGGACTTACTCAAAAACTATCATAAGTGGGGGAAGATGTGGTCAGTATACAACCTGCAAAGGTTATCTCTGAGGACCGTAAGTCTGAAGGGTCAGAGTCAGGTGGGTCCATGTGGTAGTGCTAGTGTACTCTAGGTTTAGTGGGGAAGGGGGGGTTTGTCATAAGAGGGTGTCAATGAGGAGTTATCCATAAGGATTGGGGGAGCTAGTAGAGAAGAAGTTACGGCTCATTGACTGATTGAGAGAATCGCTATCCATCCAGATCATCTCAGGTCAGGGAGGAAATTAGTTATTTAGGGTGTTACGGCTGTAGGGGTTATAAGAGGTCTCCCAGGGTTCCCAGATCTTGGCATGAGTGTTCATTTGTCTATTGGCCAGATACACACCACTCTCCATGAACTTGAGGTATTCAGCTGTCTCCAGTACACTTCTCCATCTCGGAGGTTGGGTTTTCTTTCCAATTTCTAGCTAACAGGAGCTTGGCGGATAGGAGGATACAGATCAGCAGACACTTACTATGAGGGGAATTGGAGGAATGTCTATATGGAGTATACCCATGGAAGGGAGCATGACACTAGGAAGGCCTAGTTTGGTACACAGATTCTCGTCTTAGCCCAGTAGTTCCCGAGTTGGGGTCAATCCCACCATATATGCGTGGGGTTGCCTCTCCCTCCGCATCCCCCTCCAGCACAGCCCTGACGTTGTAGGATAGAATTTCTGCAATTTGATTAGCACCAAGTGCCATCGGGGTGAGAAGTTTATAGAAGAGTTCACACAGTGTATGGCCATCCTGGTTTCAGATATGGCGCATTGCCATTGTTGCATTGAGTGGTCTCTTCCCCACTCCCATTTCCCACTCCAAAGTATGAGGGGGTTTCAAAGGAAGAGAGTTGTCGCCAAGAAGGCATTGATAGTGGACAGATAAGGGCTTATGTAGTTGAAGTTTGTTGTCCCATCTGGTTTCCCAGAGTGTTGTATCCCGGAGTGTCTCAGGGAGGAAACCCCATGCTCGTAACAAGGATCATAACCTGGTCAAGTCAAAAGGAGCATGGAAGGGAGATCCCTCTTCGATATCAAGTCTGAATGATTCAAGAGGTTGTCGCTATGGTAAAAGTCACTTTTTGTTCATAATTGTGAGGTTCTCCAGGTCCCAATAGAGAAGTTAGGAAGGGTTAGGAGAAGACTTACTACTGGTTGAACTGGGGGCGGGTTGGGAGTGATCATTTTGAAATTGCGTAGCATAACCACGCACTCCTGCATTCCCTGACAATCAAATTAGAAAGAGTAAGTGACTGGAGGCCGTGACTCGCCATCCAAAGTAGGTCCTCAGGTTTGACATGTGCCAGGAGGGAAGCCAGAGGCTCGATAGATAGTGCATACAAGATAGGGGATAGCGGATATCCCGCCCTTGTGCCGTTAGTGATCAAAACAGGAGGGGAGATAAATCCCACCCCTCTCACTTTAGCTGAAGGGTTAGAGTATAGCGTGCCAATGGCTTTGCAAAGTGTGGGTGGTACACCAAAAGCTTTTAAGGTAAGAAACATATAATCCCATCTCACCCTGTCAAACGCTTTTTCCGTGTCTATCGACAGGGTGAGTAATGGGAGGCCCATATCAGCAGATTCAGTAATGAGGTTTAGGAGTCTGCGTGTGTTGTCAGAGCCTTGTCGGCCCGTCACAAACCCTAACTTGATCCAAGTGTACTAAAGATGGGACATGGGTTGCCAGCCTGTTACCTAGAACCTTGGCATAGACCTTAACATCGATGTTAATGAGTGAAATTGGCCTGTAACTCTCACACTTAGTTGGGTCCTTCCCCTCCTTGGGCATTGGTGAGGGATGCTAGCTTCAAGAAACGCTCCAGATCAAGTGCCTGAATTACCCACCTAAAGGAAAAATCTCATGAGGATTGGCATTATTACAGGGGCATAGGTCCTTATAGAACGATGCAGTAAAGCCATCTGGGACCAGGGCCTTACCGGTTTTAAAGAGAGCATACTGCTATTGAGTCTCTTCTTGTGTAAAAGGGAGTTCAAGTTGGTTACTTCCTCATGGGAAAGGTGTGGTAAATGGAGCGAATCAAGGGAAGCTCTGGATCTCCTCTATACTCGCCTTGGGAGTATTAGGGTCAGCCCCTAAATTATATAGGGAGTGATAATAGTTCGCGAAAGCCATGCCTATGGCTTTTGGTGCAAAGGCAAGAGCACCCTTAGGCCTAGATTTAGAGTTCGGCGTTAGCCTGAAAACCAGCGTTAAGAGCTCCTAACGCGGGTTTTCTTACGCACTCAGGTATTTAGGAGTTTAGTTTACCCGCCACTCCAAAATCACCTAACCGCTCAAATTTCTACCGACACCTCAGACCCAGTAGTAAACATATACCGACAAAATAAAATTCTAACGAATCAAATTACAAATATAACACAAAGTACACTTACAGTCATACAAACACTACACTATGTTTATTTTTCATATTTAATAATTTTTCAGCAAAATACAAAGGATTAAAGGTTGCGAGATTCTCGGGTGTTGAAAAAAAACAACACAAATCCATTTTCCCATTGACTTACATTGACACACGGGAAAAGACCCTCATATACCTACATCTAACTAATCCATTATCACAAACATACACTCATCGATGCATACAAACAATATACACCACATGACATACACAAAATATTTATTATTACAAAAAGAACACGATTTAGGTTACTTTTTCACACAAGCTCATGACGTCACTCACTTTTACGAGGAAAAACCAGTCTTAGAAAAAAAAAATTGGGAAATCTTTAGAGCCTCCATTGACTTCTATTGGGAAGATGTGCTCGTGCCACGGCGAAACCCTCATTTCCCTAACGCACGCAAATAGCGTAGACTGAAAAACTCCAAATACCAGCGCTAGAAAAGACATGATTTTTATGCGTTAGACCCAGCTATGATAAATAGATTAGAGAAATGACTATATTCCCTATGGTGGATTTATGTTTTTAATTATTGAATATTCACAACACCATTAAATTGTTTCACACTTTTAGATTACATCAACTACAAATCCACATCACTAGTAACACATTATTATTTAAATAAAATAAAATTTAAAATTAAAAAAAAAAATTCAGTAAACATTTCTGGATTCACAAACAGTACACAATGGGAAACACCTCATCATTTACCTTTATTATTGCATTTCTGTTATTCAACTCATATGCTTGCAGCAACTGCATATCTACATAGGCTTAACACCTGATCACTTCATGGATGCATATATATTACTTTTAACATTCACTCATACATGTGCATTCAAATGATGTGGGACAAACACATGACATTCTCTACAGGAATCACAAAACACAACATATGGATTTGACTGTACTTTTAACATCATGATTCCATCACCAGAAACCATTAGGAATTACGTACAACAAGAACATCATTACACCAGATTACAGATGTCCTTTGATGGGAAGGAACAACAATGCCAGACCGCTATATACAAGTCAACATATGTGGGACACAATCACAATATATACGTACATGTACATAACACGCATCACCCATCACGCAACCACAAAGCACACATTTATATTTTATTCATCACACAATAACAATGTAGCACAATACAACAACACAATGAGGGGGAGTTTTCACAACTACATAGGCAGGGTTAATAATATCATGACGTCATTACAAGATTCAACCCATACACATCACAGATTCACCACTGTACCGCCCCTTTAGGAACTTTAACACTCAATACTACAATACAACATATACGTAAACTAAAAGTTTGGACAGCATTTATTAGGGAAATTTCAATGGGAACAATTAATAAATATTGTCAGAATCGCAAATCACTTATATATATATAATACTACAGATGACAGCCAGAAGTTATTCAGTATTAGTGCGATTTGAAAGGGACGCATACAATATTGACATCTCGGCAATCACTTATATATACAATACTACAGATACAGCCGGAAGTTCTGAATTATTTATTGTGATTTTAAAGGGACGCATACAATATTGACATCTCGGCAATCACTTATATATACAATCTACAGATGGCAGAACGGGAAGTTCGGAATTATTATTGCGAGTTTGAAAGGGGACGCATACAATATTGACAGCTCGGCAATCACTTATATATACAATACTACAGATTACAGCCAGAAGTTTATTCAGTATTAGTGCCATTTGAATGGGACGCAATACAATATTGACATCTCGGCATCACTTATATATACAATACTTACAGATGACAGCCGGAAGTGCTTCAGTATTAGTGCCATTTGAATGGGGACGCATACAATATTGAGCATCTCGGCAATCACTTATATATACAATACTACAGATGACAGCCGAAGTGCTTCAGTATTAGTGCCATTTGAATGGGGACGCATACAATAGTGACATCTCGGCAATCACTTATATATAACAATACTACAGATGGCAGACGGGAAGTTCGGATTATAATTGCGATTTGAAAGGGACGCATACAATATTGACATCTCGCTAATCACTTATATATAGCAATACTACAGATGGCAGACGGGAAGTTCTGAATTATTATTGCGATTTTAAAGGGGACGCATACAATATTGACAGCTCGGCGAATCACTTTATATATACAATACTACAGATGACAGATGTTACATTATCGTTTACAAACAATATTGCAGCAACATTGATCGAGTCACATTCGATGCACATTATACACAACTATGCACTTTCATTCATGTTACCTGGACGTGTGCTTTGTTACTATACAGATCGCGTTTAAGAAATATTGATTACGCATATGATCAAACATACAAACATGCACTGTATGTGTGATATTTGACACTTTCACATTGAGATTCATTGGGGGAAAAAAAACATTTCAGCCAAAAAAAATAAAACCGCCCACTTTGAAAGGCATTCGCAGGCCGCTCACATACAAACAAGTGAATACAATTAGCAATCATTACAAACTCACTACCATTGGACTAATTGTACTATAAATCCCCAAACAACATGGCCAATGCATCACTTGTGATCCACATCAGATCAAGGTGCATACCTTGTTACGCTGTTTTGAAAGATGGATGACGATGACATGGTAGACACTGCTGGTGCTGCTATTGGCGAACTAGCTGTTGGTCGAATCAGGCAGCCGTCGGCGGCTCAGACCGAGACGAAGGGGTCGTCGGTTCGAGGTCCTCGTTCTACAGGTGAGACCCACCTTGGAAAACATGAGCGACTTGAGGTTTTTGATAAGTATCACAGGCTCGATCTCGCGAACAGCTCATTGGCCTTTACGATCTTCTTAAACCTCATTTGGGGAGCCACGGAGTACCAAAATAAGGACTGCTGTTCCCGGCATGAGTAAGATGCTAAGCTGCTATAACGTCCTGGCCTCCGGGAGTTTCAATCCGGAGAACTGTACATGCATGGCCTGCTCAAGGTACATTCTCTGTGGTGTTTGATAACTTTCTGGACAGCCATGGTACGTATCAGTAAGCAATACATAGGATCCACAGAATGATGGTGATTGGAGGCGCCTGAGCGGGAATTCTTTGATATTGCTCAATTGCCCAATGTCTTGGGAGGCCAGTAGATTGTACCCACATTGCGCTGCGTGCTCCAATTGATGACTTGCCCTTCAGAAATCGCAAACTTTTTCATAGCCTCAACGTGCAGTATGTTTGTGACGCACGGATTGAGGATTATGCATGTGTGTGCGAATTTTGCGGGTGCTTGTCATGATGCCCGCATCCTCTCCTCTGTCCGTCCCTGTGGGAGACAGGTTTGAGGAAAGACAAATGCCCCCTGGTTATCTCGTTGGTGAGTATTTGTGCACAACATGGTTTAATTAGTTTGACAATTGCCCCTGTAGTTTTAAAATGTTAGCGTCATGTTCATCTATAGGATGCAATTTAACCATTTGTTATTTACCGACGGCTAATGTTTTACTTTTATTTAAATGCAGATATGTAGCATGTCTTACCTTAAGTGCTCAGATAGAGAATGCAATGCAACCATGTAATTTAGCATTTTACACTATTTTTATTTTTTGGATAAATACCATATGTAGCATGTCTTAGCTGAGATGTGAAGATATTATCTCATGCAATTTAACCCTGTCAATTGTCTCTTCCGCTAATGTTGTAGTTTTAGTTCAATGCAGATATGTAGCATGTCTTACCTTAAGTGCTCAGATAGAGAATGCAATGTATCCATGTAGTTAGCATTTTTACAGCAAGGTTTGGTTTTGGAGAAATACGCCATATGTAGCATGTCTTAGGCTGAAAATGTGAAGATATTATCTCATGCAATTTAACCCTGTCATTGTCCTCTTTCCCGCGTAATGTGTAGTTTAGTTCAATGCAGGATATGTAGCATGTCTTACCTTAAGTGCTCAGATAGAGAATCAATGTAACCATGTAGTTAGCATTTTACACAAGGTTGGTTTAGGAGAAATAGCGCATATGTAGCATGTCTTAGCTGAAATGTGAAGATATTATCTCTTGCAATGTAACCCTGTCATTGTCTCTTTCCCGCTAATGTGTAGTTTTAGTTCAATGCAGATATATAGCCATGTCTTAGCCTTAAGTGCTCAGATAGAGATGCAATGTAACCATGTAGTTAGCAATTTACACAAGGGTTTGGTTTAGGAGAAATACGCATATGTAGCATGTCTTAGCTGAAATGGGAAGATATTAACTCCATGCAATTTAACCATGTCAATTGTCTCTTTCCGCTAATGTCTACTTTTTAGTTCAATGCAGATATGTACATGTCTTACTTTAAGTGCTCAGATAGAGAATGCAATGTAACCATGGTATTTAGCATTTTACATTTTTTTTTTTTTTTTGCGAAATACGCATATGTAGCATGTCTTAGCTGAAATGGCAGAGATATTATCTCATGCAATTAACCATGTCATTGTGTGTGCAAATTTGCAGGTGCTTGTCATGATGCCCGCATCCTCTCTCTGTCGTCCCTGTGGAGACAGTTTGAGGAAAGACAAATGCCCCCTGGTTATCACTTGGTGAGTATTTGTGCACAACATGTTAATTAGTTTGACAATTGCCCCTGGTAGTTTTAAAATGTTAGCGTCATGTTCATCTATAGGATGCAATTTAACCATTTGTTATTTACCGACCTAATGTTTACTTTTATTTAGATGGCAGATATGTAGCATGTCTTACCTTAAGTGCTCAGATAGAGGAATGCAATGTAACCATGTATTTAGCATTTACACTATTTTTATTTTTTGGATAAATAAGCATATGTAGCATGTCTTAGCTGAAATGTGAAGATATTATCTCATGCAATTTAACCCTGTCATTGTCTCTTTCCGCTAATGTGTAGTTTAGTTCAATGCAGATATGTTAGCATGTCTTACCTTAAGTGCTCAGATAGAGAATTGCAATGTAACCATGTAGTTTAGCATTTTACACAAGGTTTTGGTTTAGGAGAAATACGCATATTAGCATGTCTTAGCTGAAATGGGAAGATATTATCTCATGCAATTTAACCATGTCATTGTCTCTTTCCGCTAATGTCTACTTTTAGTTCAATGCAGATATGTACATGTCTTACTTTAAAGTGCTCAGATAGAGAATGCAATGTAACCATGTATTTAGCATTTTACATTTTTTTTTTTTTTTTTGCGAAATACGCATATGTAGCATGTTCTTAGGCTGAAATGGCAAGATATTATCTCATGCAATGTAACCATGTCATTGTCTCTTTCCGCTAATGTTGTAGTTTTAGTTCAATGCAGATATGGTAGCATGTCTTACCTTAAGTGCTCGAGATAGAGAAATGCAATGTAACCATGTAGTTAGCATTTTACACAAGGTTTGGTTTGGAGAAATACGCATATGTACATGTCTTAGCTGAAATGGCAAGATACAGAATAATATTGAACTTTTTTTTTGGATGTTTCTGAAAAAACTTTAATATGGATTATCGTGTACAAACAATTATTTCTAAAAAAATATACTATTTTAAGGATTCTGTTTGAATTATGTTCTGTTCATAATTTATAGGTGATTCTGGGTTACATGAGAGCCGGCCTTGGCTCATTACTCCCCTTGCGTAGCCCGACTGATTTGTCTGAGGAGCGATATAATAGGGCTCATAAGAAGAACAGGGGTGGTGGTTGAAAGGATGGTTCGGGCTCCTGAAGATGAGATTCAGGTGCCTGGACCGTTCTGGAGGAGTAACTCCAGTACAACCCAAAGAAGGTGGCTAAGATCGTTGTAGCCTGTAGGCGTCCTGCAGTAATATTGCACAGCAGGCTGGGATGCTGCAGGCCGTCACGGTGGACAGGAGACCTCCTCAGAGATGAGGAGGATGATCCTGTTCTAGAGGGGGAATTCCAGGACGAGGGACTTGATGTCAGGAACAGACGTCATCAACCGCCACTTTAGACGGTAAAGAATAGAAGTTAGACTGGGAGTATTTTCAATAGATGTGAACTCTAGGGAAATGACAAGTGAGAGAATTGTGCAAACATGTAGTATTGATCAAATTTTAAAAATAGTTTTTACTTTATTAATATAGGTGATGCTCTGGGGCATTGGGTCCTGTAGCGAGTCTTTGCCACCTGTTTTTAAAGAGGACATCAGATGGTAAGTAGAAATGTATGGACTGTTTGCTGGCATGAATTGTACACAAATACATCATATGGCATACATTTTCAAAAATAGAATTTAGTTTACACATTACTTAAAATGTACATACTCAGAAAGGGATCCTCTAGAATGACTATGGTTCAATGTCACACATTAGTAGGTTGTTTCTGCTCAATATGACTCATCTTCACACTTGATACAAAATAACACAAGTTGATACACTGGCTTAGTAAGCTAGTGACAGAAATGGTATTATGAAATGGGGGGTGGGAGAGGGTACAGAACTGATTCACACACTTGTATGAATTTTATTTAAAATATCTTCTTCCATTAGGGAGATGACTTAATCTAAAGACTGAAAGGGAACAATTAAAGCCTGACAGTGAAGATTGCCAGACTGGACAGTGGGAAAAAGCCAAGATTGAAATTGAAGTATACCAATGGGATCATGTCTGACATTATCTTTCAATTCTGCTGGACCTTGAAAACCATTACAAAGACATGTCACATGGTAAGTGCCAACTATTGATAGAATAAGGCTGTGAGACATCCTAATTGGAGACACTTAGATGATTTCTAATTTGTAGATGGGTATTTTCCCAGTCCTCTATTTAATGAACTGATGAGGGGGGGAATAAGACACCGTATTGAAGATCAACTGTTTACCCGTGAATTGACTTTCAAAAGACCATGCATTTGTCCAGGTTGGTGTACCAATGCATGCTAGGTGAAGACTGTTGAATATTAGTAGCTTACATACATTAGTCATATTTATTTCTAAATTATATATTTAGGGATCACAATCAGACACTTAGATGAGTTTACTTTTTAGATGGTATTTCACAGTCCTCAATTTAATGAGAACTGATGAATAAGACACCTATTGAAAGATCAACTGTTTACCCCTGAATTGACTTTCAAAGACCATGCATTGTCAGGTTGGTGTACCAATGCATGCTAGTGAAGACTGTTGAATATTAGTAGCTTACATACATTAGTCATATTTAGTTCTAAATTAATATATTTAGGGATCACAATCAGACACTTAGATGATTTTACTTTTTAGATGGTATTTCACAGTCCTCAATTTAATGAACTGATGAATAAGACACCTATTGAAGATCAACTGTTACCCCTGAATTGACTTTCAAAAGACCATGCATTGTCCAGTTGGTGTACCAATGCATGCTAGTGAAGACTGTTGAATATTAGTAGCTTACATACATTAGTCATATTAGTTCTAAATTATATATTTAGGGATCGACAATCAGACACTTATATGATTTTACTTTTTAGATGGTATTTCACAGTCCTCAATTTAATGAACTGATGAATAAGACACCTATTGAAGATCAACTGTTTACCCCTGAATTGACTTTCAAAGACCATGCATTGTCCAGGTTGGTGTACCAATGCATGCTAGTGAAGACTGTTGAATATAGTAGCTTACATACGATTAGTCATATATAGTTCTAAAATTATAATATTTAGGATCCACAATCAGACACTAGATGATTTTACTTTTTAGATGGTTTTTCACAGTCCTCTATTTAATGAACTGATGAATAAGACACCTATTGAAGATCAACTGTTTACCCCTGAATTGACTTTCAAAGACCTATGCATTATCCAGGTTGGTGCATGCTAGTTAAGAATCACAGGAAGAATGTTGATTATTGTTAGCTTACATACATTAGTCATACTTTATTTCATCATTAGATATTTAGGGGATCACAATCAGAAAAAGGAATACATATTATAGTTGATATAGGAGGTATTTGAATGGACATGAAATATTTAGATTTATGTTTCAGCATACATATATTGTTGAAATGTGATATACATTATTATGTATAATTTGAAATTTGGATATTAAATAGAATTTTGATTCAACAATATAATGGTGTATGTATTTTTATTTTTTTAAATCAATTTAATAATTATCTTTAAAAAATGTTGAACAAAGTTAGAGCATAGACACAATATGATTTTAAATGTATTTTATGGAATATTTGACAACGTGTGTATTAACTTTGTTCCATTTTTTTATTTGTCATTTCAGATTGGCATCTGATGACTTCCAGGAATATATTTAGTTTTTTCGATAAACTTTAATTTTTTTATTTTTACATGTTAATAATAAACATTTTATTATTAAGTACATTCTTTTGGAACAGATTCTACTAAATTTCAATATAATCTGTCAATAAATAAAAGTTGGACTCCCATGACTGTAGTTGGCTATTTGACAAGCACATGCATAAGATCAAATAATGCATTAATATTAGAAAAATCAACTGATTCCGAGAATATTACATTAAAATATCTTTTATAACATTAATTGGGGAGTGAGATCCTTCGATGCTTTTCTTTTGAAAATGTAGGATATTAATTTTGGATATGTAGTCAAAAGTTTTTTATTTTAACTTTTAAGAAGGTGAAGTGGTTCAATTACATTAAAGTGGACAGTGTTGTTGAATGTAAAATTTATTTTATAAGATCTTGTATCTTCCTTAGGGTAGCTCAAAACATTATTTTCTAAATTCTTTTAATTTTTTACATTTATAAATGGTAGGATCATTTAACTTGATATTTTTTCACAAGCTAGTTATTGGGATGCCATGGGGGGGGGGGTTAATCTATGTAATTTTCTAAGTGGGAGTCATTAAACTATAGTTAGTAATATTATGTATTTTTTAAAATCTTACCTCTTGGGTTAGACATCAAATATCTATATAGAAGTTTAATTCCCCTTTAGTTTATTTTGTCAGTGTTAAATCAACATTCCAAATGGGGTTTGGGTCCTTAAAGGGACATTCACAAAGTATATTGTGTATAGATTTTTTAAAAATATCATACAAGAATTTCAACATATTTAGAAAGTACTATAGAATTACATTCAGTCTTTAAAATATACTTTCAAAAAAAATACATCAATCACATATCTTAGTCAATTACATAAGCATCTAATGCAAACAACAATCAGCATCAAAAATAGCCTATGTAGAGATGTATTTAATCCAAGAATATATATATATAATTACAATATAATGATTGAATTAACCAAAACATATTAAGTTGGTCAAATATAAGAATATTATACAAAATGCATACATAAGCATATAGCTTAATGTCCCCTCTAGAGCTGAAGGCTCCAAAATACCCTCCTTTAATAAATATATTTCAGTCAGTGTGTAAAACAATCTAGAAGTTAATCTAAATTTGCTTTACTCATATGTTTAGACTAATTTAGCAAAAGGAAGGGTGCCTAGGTTTTATGATATTTTAAGCATTATTGTGAAGATTTTCTTTAAAGGGACATGAACTCAAAATATACTTAAAGGTAGACAGTTTAAAAAATAATGATTTATACATTCTGAATAGGTATACTATTTTAATCAACTTTAAAACTTGTCTCATATTATGAATGCTCCTTGGTGATGGTGCTATCATTACTTTATAAATAAGGCATTAAAAGCTAATTTATTTGCTTCAGTACTCTGGACAGAACTTGCTTGTTTTGTTTGAATAATGATCCAACAATCGTCAAGGACAACCCAGGTTTTTTTAAACAATTGTCCGTAGTATAAATATCATTATTGATTTGCAAAGAAAACATAACAAGATAACTGTTTAACATTTGATAAATCGATTAAATAATAAAGTTATTAACATTTCATGTTCAACTCACCAATGCTAATTTGTTTTGACAGTGTCCCTTTTAAGAGATTTAAATAATGTATTTACTCTCTTTCCTATCTTGACATACTTTGCTTGAAAAGCATATCGAGATCGCTCAGGTAGATGAAGATTGGTGGATGCACAGAGGATGCCTTATGTGATTGGCTCAACCATGTGCCATTGAAATTTCTTCTGTTGAGGATATCTAAATACTAAGAGAAATTGATTTACATTTTAAAGTCTAAACAATCTTCTATCTCTACAGATCATTTTATACAATTGTTTGTGTTGTAATGTCTATTTAAAACTAAAGACGCCATTGCACAATAACATATATGAGCACTTCAGAGAAATACAAGCTCGAGTGTTTATTTGCTAATAACAAACCTGTAGTTTAAACATTTATAAACAGATTATCAAATTTACTGACATTCTAGACCGAATTTGAACATTAAGAAATATTGCGTGGGAAACGCATCTTGAAACACCAGATTTGCATTCATTTAAACATTAGAGTCTAATGTCACGCAATAGCACACAATCAATGTGCATTATAAATACATTTAATAGAGCAATGTCTATACTTCACAATAAGTCAATAAATTTATTTAAAGAACAATAAAGACATAGCAATATTAAATGTGTATTTGTATTAAAGAAACAGACCGTTATTAAACCGAGAAATGTCGACATCATTAATAATGTTACAGTATTAGATTTTAAAGAGGTTTTAATCATTAATATTTAACGGATCACGGATATTAAATCTGCGTCACACATATCCGCATGACAGGCCCATGAGTTACAAATAAGTCTACATGAAAAATGAAGTAACAGCACCACCAAGGCGGTATGTGTAAGGAAGTTTACTAAGATATGAAACAGTTAAGGAACGGCCAATCAGAGTTCATCACAGTCAAACACAACTTGAGTCAGGAATGGTCTCACAGACATTCTAGACAATATTTCAAACTTTTATCCAATCAGATGTACAGATAACTTGTCCCATGGTGCATCTCATGTTTACTTCACCATATAAAAGTCCATTACAACGTTGCCATCTTTGTCAGTTCTCTAATGCCTGCAGGCGTATATATATATTGATATATTGATATATTATATTATTATCTAAACCGAGCAGGCATGTCAGTTCCCAGGGTTCACCAGAGGAGAAGCGCTGCACTGGTCCACGGCGTCAAGGGACTTTTAATCCCCAGCTGTTTGGGAACAAGAGGAGCTCGACAGATGCGCCTGTTAAGAAGGCCCTCTGGGAGTCTATCACCAATGCGGTTAGATTGGTGTGTGACGTCCAGAGGACCCAGGATCAGATCATGAGGAGATTCGGAGATATGAGGTTGCGTTTATCCAAAAAAGTCAACCTCATAAGGGACTGGGTACGAGCCCGTAAAAGAGGGGCCAAAGAAAGGCCCGCGGAAACTGTACCTACTCCCTTTATAGAGGTGGACTTTATGCGAGCTCCTCAATCTCCGGGTCCCCAAAAGATTTCGATCCTCGCCATCCTCGCCTCCTCTTCTTCCCTCCCAGCTGCGGGATCTGAAAAGTCCTGACCGGGGGACAGGGCAGATGCTTCTCCGTCCGGTGGCCTGGGAGGAGATAGAGAATCTGAACCAGGTAATTATCCAACTTCATATAATATCTTATTTATTTTTTTATAATCAAAAAATGGTATATAGTCAGAATACTAAACCTATAACAGAACTCACAACATACACTACATATGATGTTTAGATATCTGATTTTAGATTAGTGACACATGAAATAGGGAATGATGTTTCTTGCGCTCTACAGAATATGCGTCACAGAGCGGAAATGTAATTTCTCATCTAACGTTAACATGGCTTTGCTGTAAGTTGGCATTGCTTTTATCATGTTGTTCAAATGAACGGATGCGTATTCCGCTTGGAAGTCATTGCGCAATGATTGCGAAAAATTGAATTTCTCATCCACGTTAACATGGCTTTGCTGTAAGTGGCATTGCTTTATACATGTTGTTCAAATGACGGATGCGTAATTCCGCTTGGAATCATTGCGCAATGATCGCGAAAATGGAATTTTCTCATCCACGTTAACATGGCTTTGCTGTAAGTGCATTGCTTTAATACATGTTGTTCAAATGACGGATGCTAATTCCGCTTGGAATCATTGCGCAATGATCGCGAAAATGGAATTTCTCATCCACTTAACATGGCTTTGCTGTAAGTGGCATTGCTTTATACATGTTGTTCAAATGACGGATGCGTAATTCCGCTTGGAATCATTGGCGCAATGATCGCGAAAATGGAATTTCTCATCCACGTTAACATGGCTTTGCTGTAAGTGGCATTGCTTTACACATGTTGTCAAAATTAAATGTGAATTCTTATATTAGTGAAGAATACATATTCTAATTTCAATATTATAGCTAATAAAAAACGAAGAATACAAATAAATTATAACAATGGGCCATCAATTGATGATTATGAAATAACAACCAGAAATTATTAAAGATACAGTAAACAACACAACTGATTGAAAATAAGAGTCCAGATATATTTATCATAGATTTTAATTGAGGAAACAATAACTCATGGGACCTACCAAAGGATTAATAGTTTTAAATTGATTTGTTAATAATGTAAAGTTTTTAAACATGGCATGATTAGTATTAATGATATGCAATCCTCATTTAATATATTACAGATATGGATGTGGCTGCTGGATCCTCAAGGCCAGGGCTTGTCACAGTATGGTATGTCTCTTTTTAATTGACATTTGTCTTAGAAACATGGACAGAACATTACATACTAAATCCACATTGTTCAATATTTATATGTAATGTCTCTTTAATAGGATGAAAGTTAAATAATTCTTCGGATATCCTTAAATAACATATTAGATTTGGAATTGCATGCTCAATACCATTCATTACATCAACATATGGAGTAGATAATTCAATTAACAACAACATTGTCGAATCAATTTAATTTTAGATTAGAAGGGGATACTGAGCTACAATTATTAATGTTGTCATTCAGATACAGTATGCAATATTAATAAACATAAAAATATAATACTATCATCATATGTGACATATTCTATTGCTAAATTGTATTTTAAAATCAAGAAAGTACGTTTATGTGCATCTAAATTTTGGTTGACCAACCTGGGTTTTTATTGATGATTGGTGGATACCTTCAACAAACAATATTTATTGAATCCAATATTGCTTATCTGCCTTTAAGATTAAAATCTAGCAACATTCTAATTAATATAGGAGTCATTGTTAAATCATTTTGGAACAGTTTGAACATAGAAATCAATGATTTAAATTAATCATGTCAGTGTCCCTTTAAGACAAAATAGGATTCATTCATCTTTACATTCTTTTGATTAAACAATATGATATATAATTCACATATTCTCTGTTGGAGTTACTTATAGATATCTGCATACTCTAACAGCACCATGATTACAATTTGTAATAATCAATTTTGTTTTGTATTGTGATAAATATGTGTTGTGTCCTAAACAAGATTACTGTACATTGCACAAATGGCTCGATGTGAACACATGTGTTTGTTTAGATTTGTCAACAGATGCCTCTCAAAATGTGGTTTGTGTGTATTCTTTTAAACCTCTTAAGGACATATGGACGGAATTATTCCGTCATAAAACAATTGAGCAAACTGAAAGCTGTGGTCCTTAAAGGGTTAAGAACATTGATCAATGGGTATATTTAGATATGGCAATAGCATCGTATGAGATGATTTGATGTCTAATATATTCTAACATTAAACATATGTTCAATTACAAAATTTTTAACAGAATCCCCTTGATTCAATCAAGCATTTTTCTGGTGTAATGACTGCTCTATTCTCACATGTTAAAGTTGATTAATGGTAAAATTCGAGACAGATGTGAGTTAGTGGATATCCCAAATGTGTTTCATAATATATATCTATATCATTCATAGAGGAGAGTTGGTGTGGTGAGCCACAGGAATCCAGCAGTGACATAGAGCCCCTTTGCGGTCTCCTGGTAAGTCCATTGACTCAATTATATGTAATTGAAGGGTAGATTGCTAATCAATATTATGATCATGATTCTGATGAAGCATAACATTAGAAAAAAAAATAAAATTTCTCTTCTGATTATATATTAATTTTCTTTTAATATTGAACGATTAATAATTTCAACTTTATTAGTCCTCCACATTTGTTAATTCAGAAGATGTATAACATATGTTTGTTTCCGATGTTCTTTTGACAACAGTCATCAAGTGATACACACATGAGAAATCTTAATGTTCTATGTACTATGCTGTTATGATTTTTACATTAATCCCAAACAATACATCGAAAAGTATGAATCATTGAGAATAACAAATATAATGTAATTTGTATGCTCCATCAAAATGATGTAATTCATAACTTTGGGTGTGGTATATCTTTAATGCAACATTGATGTTGTCTTTGGACCAACAGTAACATATGTTATAATATCTGTTGTTAACGTGTACACAACATGTTATGTTTTACAGAGATTGATTTAACATATTGTGATGGAGGAGGGAAGAGGCTGCCTTGGAGTCTAATGGTATGTGAAATATATCTATCATGTTTCCAACATGTTTGTTTATTTGAAATAATTTAATTGAAGACATTCAAAGTCTACAGCTTTTGCACTTTAAAAAGGAATATTAGTTTGTCTGTTCAAATACACTACTGCCCCCCTTTCTAATAGTCAGGCAGCATGAAAAATTTGAATAGAAAAAGGTATGTAAAATTCATACATCATTATGTCACATGCATATTCCAGGCCAAAACACAATAATAATGTTAATAATTGTACAGACAGTCATTGATATTCATCTGAGTGCCTATATACATACCATATCCTCATTTCAGAATGTTTACAAATTCAAACACACTTCGAAGTTATATGAAAGCATAATCAATTTGGAAATGCGTTGGTTTTGATTCAGGAGGTATGAGATGTTAATATATTTCTTTAAATTTTCAGATGGATCCACCACTTCTGGTCATCTGGTTTCCGCCCCTGCCCAGTCACAGACCCCTCCCCATGCACAGACCCCTCCCCATGCACAGACCCCTGACCATGGCCAGACCCCTGCACAGACCCAGACCCCTGCCCATGACCAGACTCCTGACCATGCCCAGACCCCTGCACAGACCCAGACCCCTGCCCATGACCAGACTCCTGCCCATGCCCAGACCACTGCCGGCCCTTCCCATAGTTCATATCCTGTCCCTCCCAAAAAACGCCCTACACCCCCCTTCGCCGCTCTCTCCCCGTATTATGGCCCGTACAGCTGCCCAGGTACCAAACTCCCCACTCCCCCAGCTGTACGCCTACCCCGGAGCGCAGCTCACACCCTCCCCAAGGCCATTACCATCCCTCCCCAAGCCACTCCCATCCCTCCCAAGCCAATCCCATCCTCCCCCCTTCTCAACCTTCATTGTCCTGGGTGTCGGATGTCCTTCCCAGGCACAGCTGTAAGTATCATTCAAAATACACGTTATAAGATACTTAAAGGTACAGTGAAGTTAAATTTTTTCAATTGTGATTCAATCCAGCATGCAATGTTACTCAAATTTATAATTTACTACTCTTATGAATTATTCTTCATTCTCTTGATATCTTTTTTTGAAACAAAGAAATTCCTATAATTATTTAAACAATAAAATAATTCTGGCCATCATTTCTTTATTGTTGGATGAATGTATCCATCAACCAGGCAGGGACAAACAAAGTTGATAAACAAATATTGGCTTCCATAAAAAGCAACATTCTTGCATTCAAAATCTAGCTAGAGAATTAAAACATTTTAATGAATATGTTTAAGTTTTAAAGATTTGTAATGTCATGCTCTATCTGAATCAGTCCATTAAATTATTTAGGTTCAGTGTCCCTTTAATTGGATATCACTACATATACCAATCACCACTACTTGGATCCAACAAGTTATGAGTACAAATGTTGATACATTATCTCTTGTCTAAACCCAGTGGGAATGTAATTTCTTCAGGTTGCTATGTTTACACAGCTTGTCCCAATGCCAAAATGTTTAAGGATAGGTGTGCCTACCACAGTATAATTTTATTTTTTAAATTGCTAATGTAAGTACAATGTAAATCCTTTAACAAGATTTGATACACTCAAGCTGTATAAGTGGATCATCTAAAACCAATTAAAGGGGACAACATGTTTGAGTAAAATGTCCCTTTAATGATTTCTGTCTGTCTGAATAACCTAATTCATGTGTAAAGGAATAAATGTAAACTAATTGATGTAAAGAATTATTTGTCTTTATGATGACAATGTATGTTGTAAAAAATTTTCGTCTGTTGTGTAATTATCCTTATATTTAATGTATTCTTTATTTTAGGCGGTGACTCAGCATGGCTCATGCTAGAAGGTATAGCAAGAGTAGAGCAGGCCGTGTTGAGGAACGCAGCTGGTCCTGAGAGGGATGAACGACACCATGCAGGGCCCAGCTCCGGGTTCAGGACTTGACTCTGCGTGCAATTATGAGATTAAGTTCAAGGGCCTGAATCTGGAGCTGGACATGCACAGGACGATGAAGAGGATGACCAGTAAGTGGAGGATCTGGAGATCTCCATGGTGGCAGATAAAGAATCCTCCGTCCACATGTTGAGTTTTGTTTTTTTATTGTTGCCATTTGGCCTTTTTAAAAGTTTTATTGTTGTTGCCTGTTGCACTCTTTTACCTGTCATATGTCTCCAATGGGGCTATGGTGGCCCTTGGCAACTCTCTTCATGGACTGGTGATGCACTGTGTTACCTTGTCATATGTCTCCAATGGGGGCTATGGTGGCCCTTGGCAACGCTCTTCATGGACTGTGATGCACTGTGTTACCTTGTCATAGTCTCCAATGGGGCTATGCTGGCCCTGGCAACTCTCTTCATGGACTGTGATGCAGCTGTGTTACCGTGTCATAATGTCACCAATGGGGCTATGCTGGCCCTTGGCAACCTCTCTTCATGGACTGTGATGCACTGTGTTACCTGTCATATGTCTCCAATGGGCTATGCTGGCCCTTGCAACTCTCTTCATGATCTGTGATGCACTGTGTTACTTGTCATATGTCTCCAATGGGGCTATGGTGGGCCCTTGGCAACTCTCTTCATGGACTGTGATGCACTGTGTTACCTTGTCATATGTCTCCAATGGGGGCTATGGTGGCCCTTGGCAACTCTCTTCATGGGACTGTGATGCACTGTGTTACCTGTCATAATGTCTCCAATGGGGCTATGGGTGGCCCTTGGCAACTCTCTTCATGGACTGTGATGCACTGTGTTACCTTGTCATATGTCTCCAATGGGGCTATGCTGGCCCTTGGCAACTCTCTTCATGGACTGTGATGCACTGTGTTACCTTGTCATATGTCACCAATGGGGCTATGCTGGCCCTTGACAACTCTCTTCATGGACTGTGATGCACTGTGTTACCTTGTCATATGTCACCAATGGGGCTATGCTGGCCCTTGGCAACTCTCTTCATGGACTGTGATGCACTGTGTTACCTTGTCATATGTCTCCAATGGGGCTATGCTGGCCCTTGGCAACTCTCTTCATGGACTGTGATGCACTGTGTTACCTTGTCATATGTCACCAATGGGGCTATGCTGGCCCTTGGCAACTCTCTTCATGGACTGTGATGCACTGTGTTACCTTGTCATATGTCTCCAATGGGGCTATGCTGGCCCTTGGCAACTCTCTTCATGGACTGTGATGCACTGTGTTACCTTGTCATATGTCACCAATGGGGCTATGCTGGCCCTTGGCAACTCTCTTCATGGACTGTGATGCACTGTGTTACCTTGTCATATGTCTCCAATGGGGCTATGCTGGCCCTTGGCAACTCTCTTCATGAACTGTGATGCACTGTTACCTTGTCATATGGCTCATATATTCCTTATTTTTACAAGATTATTTATAAACATTGTGTATGTTTTCTTACATACTAATAAAATACATTTTATTTCACGAATCTTTGTCCTGATTCTTCATGTTATTTTTTGAAAGCTCTAGTTTATGTTGTTGATCCTTAAAGGGAACTACCAAATATATTTGTAATAATAAAATCATATATGTAAGACAATAGTAAATGACTTTAAGATTAACATCTCCAATGTAATCTTATTATTTGTCTTTATATATTTTTCTCTTAGCTTTATCATTGCCTGATTATGATTAGCATAGTAATTGTTTTATATATGTATATATAGATTGTTATTTGTGTATATATGTATATTTCAATGTTCAGATCCATGTGTGTATTTAGAAACTCTGCATGAATTGATGCACCTTTACCAAATGATCTGAGTATTGATACAATGATATAATCCCTGTAAAGTGTTCATTTTATTGAAATAGTATTGTCTATGTGTATGCTCTTTTTAAAAACAAAATAATGTCCCTTTAAGTGATGGTGAGCACAATTGTTAATGAATGTATTTCCATTTCTAAAGCGTTTTTGTCCTTTTTACATGAACAAGGACATATAATCTTATTAATAAACAATCTTATTGTAATGTTGACAGCACATGTATTTCATTTTCAATTCTATATTATTGTAAAAGTGTAACCAAATAAATCTCTGTGTGTAATGCAAATAATTTAGATGATGAATATTTGTTAACAAAGATGTTAACAAAATACTTATCCTCCCATATATGGTTATAGGTAGGCTGACAATAATTAAACTTGAATAAATGACACGTTTAATCAATCCATGTATAACTATTGTTATTCCACAACAATCCAAAGATATCTTAAAACATCAATGGCATATGTATTTCTCATGTGTATCTTTTAAATGTTAAAGATATACACCATAGCTATAGTTCAAGGGACAGTCAAGTCCGAAAAGATGATTCATGATTTGGTGACATTCCTAGATAGCAATCTAGACACATACTAGTTCCTAAAATATAAATACGTTTCTTAGTGATATGCCAAGATGTCACTGAGTCCTTGTATTGTCTGCGGTTTTTCAGCGATCTCGGATGCGCCATGTTGCTTAAGACGTCACCTGCCAGGCTGTCCAATGATTCCTTGTATTGACTGACGTTCTTACGTGATCAAGAATGTGCCTTTTATTGGATTGCGTTTTGACGCGATCAAGGATGCGCCTTTTTTTTTTTGGGCGTTCTTACGTGATCAATAATGTGCCTTTCATTGGATGGCGTTCTTACGTGATCAAGGAAGCGCCATGTTAAGACATCACATGCAAAGGTAAAAAAACGTCTGATTGGATTACGTAGTCCCGCAATATTTGTGCACGTTAAAAACGTTTGTGACTGCAGCCAATTTTAAAAACCTTGCGAATATGTATTATTTGCATCATGTTACATTGTTGACCCGTAGCTGATAAAGACCAAAACATTCTCTTTTGCTGGATGTCTGGTTGAATAAACGAACAAAAGCAAAATGTTTTCATGCATATGATATTTCGAGGCAAGTGCAAATCTCTATAGTCCATGTTTAATATGTTTGTCAACAATGTTCCTTTTTCTGAAAAATGACTGTTGTGTTTAATGTTAAAGATATCTAATTAATAAATATGCGCTATTGTGTTTGAATAAAGTAATCAATATGCATTTATATTTATCATATGCTAAATATATGATGCCGACTTCTTCTAAATGTAATTTCGTTGTATATTTTATTAAAGGTTCATTAGACACTCACATTATAAATCAAAAGCTTTGATTTTGTCTCTAGTTAGATAGTCCATTGTTTAACCAATACGTTTATTTTTTCTTCTGTTCTACGAAAATGTAAGTAATTTTCTGACTCCTCGCAAAGCCTCTGAGTTTCATGTGAGTACCATCTCCAGCTTTCTCCAGTTTGTGTAAAGGGTCTTTTCATATGTTAATGATGGGGTATTGTCTTGTTTTACGGTTGTAATGGGGGTTCATCTATATTTTCAATATAGCTAACCCTATTTTATTTTCAAGTGTTTGAAGCTTTGTAATATTGATATCAGTATATGTTAATCTTGTTGTTTGTAGTAGTGTCTATTACATACAGTTCTGTTAAAAATATAGTATACTGTCCCTTGAATGCAAATGTTGTTTTTTGTATCATGTATGAGATCCACATTGTTTAATCTTCAAATATATTATTGTTAGCATATTTTCACCCCCCCACTCCTAAAAGGACTTTAAACCATATTCATTGTTCAAACAAATGTCTTTACAATAAAATATTAACACAATAATGTCTCTTAAAGAAAATAGACTTTATTTAACACGTCAATATAAATGTGATTTCAATATTTATTTTTTCACAAAGTACATGTAGATATACCAACAAGCTTCAAATATGTGTTAGCATATGTAATGTTGTTAAAGGGACAGTTTCGAAAACAAATAATGTTTTTCATTATTCTAAAAGTCAATTATGTAATATCAATGATATCAAATGTTTCTCAACAATTGAACATTTGTCTGGGTTTATTTAAATTTGCTAGCTAAACCTATGAGGTTGGTGTGCTCATTTCTTCGATCTTGAAGAGTGCTTGTAATCATTATACAATTTGAGCACTAGAGGGCATTTGGATAGCATTTGTATATGTAAAACCTTGTGCTCATACAGCATATTATTGACCATGTATTGATCATTGATATCTAAAATGTTGTTATGTCTGAACAACAAATAAGTGGTCATTTTTCATAGTCATAGATACAAGGGTAAGCACATAAGTCACACGTATTTCTCCATGTTTTGTTGTTTCCAACTTTATAATGCGTAATACAGTGTTTTCTTTGTAATCAATAATTTTCTGACTGTCCCTTTAAGCTGTGTTATTGGCATTCAAACAGTAATATGCCATCATGGATAATTGTAATGGTAATTTTGTTTGCGATTCGGGAAACAGTTTGGACATCACATCACAGAAACCAATCAATATCATGAACAAGGATAGGTATGTGATGATGTGGTTTTCACACACTTATAACCCACACTCTGCAAACAATCTCCCTCCATGGACCCGGTCCCATAGAAGTCGATTATATACAGAGTGTGGTCCACAAGTGTATGAAAACCACATCATCACATACCTATCCATTACACATTAAATTAAAAAAACCAGTAAAGATGAAAAAAAAATACTTCCTTCCTCTTCCTTCCCCTCTTCCCATGGGGCTGAGGCTCTGGGAGAGGCAACTGCCGACTCCGAAGAGTTCTCCTTGGAGCTGTTGTGGGAAGAGTGGAAGGAAGAGTACTGGGACGACCAAGGTGAGGAGGAGAAGATGGATGAGGAGGAGAAGATGGATGAGGAGGAGAAGATGGCTGAGGAGGAGAAGATGGCTGAGGAGGAGAAGATGGCTGAGGAGGAGTAGATGGCTGAGGAGGAGTAGATGGCCCGGCAGGAGGAGATGGGCCGGCAGGAGGAGATGGGCCGGCAGGAGGAGATGGCCCAGCAGCAAGAGGCCCAGCAACAAGAGGCCCAGCAACAAGAGGCGGACCAGGAGGTAGACCAGCATGCGCCTCCCGGAAAAAAGTTTTCTTGGTGAAGCTGAAATATTCTGGTTTGTCCTTCTTCGATTCGATTCAGTATGGTGATGATTTGATTTTGTCCTTGAATAATTTGATTTTGGCCATCAAGTATTCTGTTGCGTCCTTCGATATTTTCTATCCGGGAGGTACGCATCTGGTCTATGTAGTCCAGTAGAACCCGCACCTCCGCTATTTCCTCTTGTTGTGCTTGTTGTTGTACCCGTGCACAGCGGGGTGCCCGTGCACGGCGGGGTGCGGGTCCTTGAGGGGCCTCGGGTTCCGCGGGATCCTCCTGTGCTTCCGGGGCCTCTTCATCATCTCCCGTGCGCTCTTCGTCACGGGGGGCCTCTTCCCTCCGAAGTGGAAATTCCTCCCCATCACTCTCATCCCGGGGAGATGCATGAGGCTGTGTTTCCTGTGCTGCCTCGTCCCCAGACTCTGTATATTAAAAAAATTAAAAAAATTAAAATGTATATATTAGCATATTTGCAAATCAAGCTTTAAATGACTTAGCTTACGATACAATTACAAATGCAGAATCATTAATCCACTTAGAAATCTAACAAACAATCAATACGATTTCAGCTTTTTCATAAACCGTGTTTGTGATATCTGTGGTCAATGTGAATGTTTTAGCGTTTGTTTTCAGTCTGTTTAAATGCACACCTAACCTATAGCCTAGATACTGATGTAACCGCAAACTAATTGAATGCGTGTAAACAACGTTATAGCATTAATCGGATCCTTAACACATGAAACCCAATGTTTTATCTTTCATGATTTAGAAGCATACATTTTTTATCAACTTTCGAATGTACTTTTCTTATCTAATTAGCTTAATTCTCTGGATATTCTTTGCTGAAAAGCATATCTAAATATGCTTATAAGATGCTGATTGTTAGCTGAATATAGCTGCCTCCTGTGATTGTTTCACCGTGTGCATGGCTATTTCTTCCTTAAAATATATCTCAAGAAGGATTCAAATTAGGTAATTTAAGTACATTTGAATGTTTTGTCAAATTGTATTCGCTACCTCAATCATGAAAGTAAATGTTTGCGTATAGTGTCCATTGAAATACATTCGTATGTGAAATTATTGTTCAATGAGCTTACCGTCAGATGAGAGTGGCAGGTTCCCGGTATCAATTCCTCCGATACCGACTACTTCCACCTCGGAGATGCTGGGCCGCAACATTTCCTCCCATCGGCAGTACTCGATTTCAAGGGCAGGTCCGCCACCGGTTCCTGCGGCATGTCGTGCCTCCAGATCTAACTTTTTTTTTAGTTCCAGTTTACAGTCCCGGTAGCGATGTTTGATCGAATCCATATCTCGGTTCCGGCCACCCACTGCATTGACTGCATTCCTGATCTCATTCCAGAGCCTCCTCTTGTCAGTCGGGGTTGTCTTTTGGTGCTGCAGCCTCCTATGCCTGGCCATATAGGCCTCTACAAGGGCCTCCTTCTCCTCCATCGTAAACCTCGCCTCCCTAGTCGCCTTGGCCTTCCCCTGTGATGATGCCCTCTGTTTCCTGGACTGTGAAGCCCTACTCTGACCGCCACTGGGCCCAGCCACTTGGTCATCTTGAACCAAGTGGCTGGGTCCACCCACCGCTTCCACCCCCGCTTCCTGCCCCCCTTCCTGCTCCCCTTCCTGCCCTGTTCCTCTCCCCCTCCCTCTCCTCCCCCCTCTACCTGTCCCCTGCCTGGCCTCCATCTCTTCCCTAAACTAAACCCCAAATAATCAAACAAAAAGTGAGTGTGATGAAATGAAAGGGGGTCAAAATAAAGAAGTAAAAAGACAAAAAAGGTGCTTAAAGTGTGAGAGGGATGTAAAAAAACAAAGAGGGTAAGGAGTATTTAAATAAAGGAAAAGAAGAAGAAGACTAAAAGGAGGATATGTAAACTAAATGTAACTAGGGGATGGGTATGGGATGGGTATGGGGTATGGGATAAGAGTAAATGGGATGAAAGGGAATGGGACTACAAGGAATGGGTGTAGTATGAGGGGGTAGGGGGTATGGAGTGTATGTAGTGTTATTGATAAGTGTATGTATGTATTGAATGTGTTTGCGTGTAAATGTGTTAAGTGTACAGAAAAATCACTCGCTCGCTAACTCACACTACTACTAATTCTCACTAACAAACACTCCCACTAACTCTCACTAACTACCAGTAACTTACGCTCCCACTAACAACTCTCACTAATAACTCCCACTAACTCACTCACGCTCCCACTAACAGACTCTCTCCCACTCCCACTAACTCCCACTAACTCACTCACTCTCTCACGCTAACACTAACTCACTCTCAAAAATTCTCAAACTCTCTAATTTTAAACCTCCAATCTCCAAAGACCCAACAGCAACACAGTCAAAGAAGCCCTGCTTGTGTGGTGCTTATATACCCTGTGTAAATGTTTAATGATGTCCCAATTTCCGTTGTAAATAGTGTTCAGGTGTGCTTTATTAGCAATTAATATTATTGCAATGTGTATTAAGTGTGTGAATTTGCGCATGCTCATTTAGAGTTGGTATTTGTGGAATGTGTAGAATGCGATGATGTCATAGTGGTCGTTTTCTCTTTCATTGTCCAATAGTATTCTTTTTAAATGTGAATTTGCGATGGTGTGTTCTTCGTGAAGTGTTGTATATGTATGTTTGTCATAATATATAGTGATATTGAATGCGATTTTTTTTCTAGTGTATGTATATCTTTTTTAATCCTTGTTGTTATTTTGCGATTTTCCGCATCTTAAAGTATATGCGTATTCCCCGTATAAAATTTTATTACAAATTCCCCCGCTTGTGAATGTGTAATGCTTGTGTGCTTTGTTGATTGATTGTTGTTGTGACATTTGCGGCGTGTTATTGTTGTGCATGATGTGGTATGCGTCATATGACCGAGCTGTGCGTATTCTCGCGAGATCGAGTGTTAGGTGAAAAAAGCTATTTTTTGCCTTTCCCATTGATCTCTATGGGAGACTGTCTAACGCGGGCAGGATTACGCGTGTGACATACAAGCGTTAAGAGCATCGTTAGATGGTCTTATTTGAACTCTAAATACCGGAGTTAAACAATGCCGTGCGTTAGACATAAAACACGCGTGGCGTTAGCAACCCATCTACCGCCGAACTCTAAATCTAGCCGTTAGTCTTAATGGCAGAAATCCGTCGCTGTTGGGTTTGGTAGCGGAGTTTGTTTGCTAGGAGTCAGCTTTGTTGCCTTTGTAATAATAGAGTTGTTTTAATCTAAATAGTGTAGCTTGAACTCTCTTGCCCTCTCTCCTGTTTATCTCTTCTCGTATCTGTCCAACCAAATTTGAAAGTCGGGAGGAGGAATGTAATTTATTGTTGGTTTACATTATTCTAAGCTCCGCATACAGTTTGGCTAGTGGAGTTTCATGTTTGTCCTTAAGCTGAGCTGTTCTAAATAGGAAGTAGCCTCTCATATAGGCTTTAAAAGAGGCCCATAGTGTCGCAACGGAGGTGTCGCCCGTGTCATTTAGTGTGAAAAAATCCACAATGACTCGAGATATCTCGGGTGATTCAATGTCCGACATGAAGAAATCCAGGAGTCGCAATGGCGGACGAGTTTCAGAATATGTAAGAAGGGAAGAAGTCACTACCACAAGGTCATGGTCCGACCAGGGGCACGGTTTAATACTTGAAGAAATACAGGCGTCCAGGGTCCAGCTGTCACAAAAGAAGGTATCAAGCCTCGAATAAGAATTATGTGGCTTCGAAAAGTGGGTAAAATCTCTCTCAGATGGGGATAGGCATCTCCATATGTCATAGAGATTATATTGGAAGCATAGCTTCCGAAAAGTCGCAGACTGGGAGGAGGCAATCCTATCCTGGGGGGAATTGTTCAATGTCTTCCTATCTAGGAGGGGATCCCATACAAGGTTGAAATCATCTCCAATGATCAAGCGACCTCTCGTCACCTTTTCTATGTGCTCAAGGGTGGAACAGAGGAAGGGGACTTGCTTGGTGTTAGGGACATATAGGGAAACTAAGGTGCATAGGATCTCATTGAGGCGACACACTATTATCAGGAATCTTCCCTCTGGGTCCGACTCTCTAAACTCAATTTCACATTTAACTGATCTGTGTACCAGGACAGCCACACCTCTTGTCTTTTCGGTGTAGGAAGCAGTTTCACAGACTGGAAAGTAGGAAGAATTGGTAAAAAATCTGGTCCCTTCCTGCCAATGAGTTTACTGCAAGAAGGCAATTTGGAGTTTGTGCCGGAGGAGATACCGGAGCAAGAGGCTTCGCTTTGTAGAGGAGTTAAGGCCCTGGGTATTAAGTGTAGCGAATCTGAGGGGAGGCATCTTGGGATGGTTCTCAACTATTTTACCTAAGAGGACGGAGTAGAGGAGGGGAGAGGGTGTACTATAGTTTTGGGCAGTCGAATAGCTGGAGTTGACAAGTCCAACTCATTTAGTGGGTAGGGATCTGGGTAATGTCCAAGGATAAGTCGACTCTGAGTTTTCACCTTCAAGTATTGTGTCTACAAGTTTGGGGGTCTTCTGTGGGGAGAGGTTCAGGTAAGTAGGGATATTTTAGGAAAAAGGGGAGAAAGTGTTATTGTTTCACTTTCGTTGTGAGTGACCTATTAGTTTAACCAAGAGGTCACAACTCAAAATGTGTGGGGGGGAGCTAGCAAGAGCAAAAGGGCAACTGATGTGGTCCCTTTAACTGATACGAAGTATCCTGGAGTCACACCAGGGGGGAGATATAGGGAATGTGTGTGTCAAGTTCAAGGGAGTAGTCCAGAAGTCCGAGGCTGTGGGGGAGGCAATCCGAGTGTAGTACCAAACATAGATGCACTATAAGGAAGGTCAGGAGTTTGGGGTGGCTAGGCCTCTATATAAAAATGAGGACAATAGCAAGGGAGACAGTTGAACTTGACAGCATACAAAGTTTAACAAAATTTAACATTTAACACAGTCAAACAATATAACTATTACAGTAAGAATAGAATAGATGGGCGTATCAAGGAACTTATGGTAATCTATCAACTATCATGAGAGAAAATAATCATCCTCCTCCCTCCCTTATATAAGATCTGGTTGGTGATTTTGTCAGTGAGATTATTAAGCTGTACCGCCTTATCTAACCAGATGAGGGGGGGATAAGGGAGAGGGGCATCTGGAGGGGAAGTAAGAGGGTAATAGGGAGAGGAAAAGCAGGAGAGAAAGGAGAAGAGAGGTAATGGAGAAGAGAAGAAGGAAATGAGAAAGAGAGAGGGAGGGTGCAAAAGGACATAGGGAAGGAGTAGAAGAGGAAAGGGGGGGGGGTTAATATAGGTGAGGCTAGGTCCCCAGCAGGAGATCAAACACCAAAATTAACCTGCAAGAAAATGTCTCAAACAAAAAGGAAAGCATAGAGAGGAGCATAAAATACAGCATATTTGTTCAATCATTTGGCTCTTCTCCCATATGGCAGAGGTCTCAGGTGTCCCAGCAGATGAGTTTAGCTTGGATGGTGATAAGTATTCAGGACCTGTGAAATTGTTAACTGAGATTGCTGCATGGGGAGTATAAGGGAGGGGCTGGGGGAGAGGGAGAGAATGTAAGGGGGAAGGGAAAAGGAGGTGCTGACGGAGAGAAGAGCAGGTTGGGGAGGAAGGTACGAGAAGAAGGTTAGGATGAGGGGGAGGAATGGGGAGGAGTAGGTGGAGGGGAAAAGAAGTATAAAGAAGGGAAGGGAAGGAGAGAGAAAGGTGAGAGGTGGGGACTGAAGGTCAAGGGTAGTAAGGAGGGGGGTAAAGATGGGAAGTTAGTGTGAGAAGAGTAGAGGGGAAGGGCTAAGGGTAGAGGAGGGGGGGAGGTGGGAGGAGGAGAGGGGTATCAGGGGAAGGATAAAATCCCCATTTGCAGCCAGAGAGTAAGAGCGAACCAGTAAACAAACATCTAAAACAGAGGAGTAAGTTTAAAAAAAGGCTCATACAAATATACTTTTGCAACATGGTTGCATAAACCTTGAGTTTTCTGTTATCATGGCAGAGGTTACAGTAATCCCGCCTGGAAAGGTCAGCAAGGATAGTGGTTAATATTCAAGTCCTGAGCATTTGGCAAGAGAAGCTGGAGCCTGGGGGTAGAAGGGCGGGGTTGAGGGAAAGGGGGTTGGGGTAGGGAAAGGGAGCAAAGGAAGGGGGAGGGTAGGGTGCGAGGAAAGTGGTCAAGAGGAGGGGGGGAGGTTAGATGATAGATGCTTCTAGAGTTGAAGTAGATCAGTCAAAGCCACATTTATCTCTTCTGTGCAGAAGGTACAAGATTCTCATTGGAGGGACATCTCTGATTGGATGAGAGGGATCTCTGCAGGAGAGGGTCCCACTCAGGTGCTGTTGGTCTCAGTGTTTGTGGGGTAGGTTCCTCACGGGAGGTTCCAGGGTCATCCGAAATGAGATCCAACCTGTGTAGTAGTGATCTGGCTTGCTGTATGGAGGAGGCCATCCTTTGTGATAAATAGTCGGACAGGGAAGCCCAATCTGTATTTTATTCCTTTCTCTCTCAGGTTCTTTGTGCAGAACTGGAAGTTTCACCGTAGTTGGACGGTATGTGGGGAGAGGCCTGGGAATATCTGGAGATCCGAAAATGTATCTGTGAGTGCACCTTCTTTTGCCGCTGCTCTCAATAACTTTTCTCTGAAGGCGGATCATTTCATCCCGTGGTTTATCACCCTCCATATTACGAGGGCGTAATGCTCTGTGGACTCTATCTATCAGCATTTCTGAATCACTTGAAGGACCTACCAAAGCAATAAAGAGTTCTAAGAGAAAGTTCTTCAACTCAGGTGGGCTAACTGTTTCCGGTATGCCCCTGATCCTGACATTGTTCCTTCGGGACCTGTCCTCCGGGTCAGCAAGTTTGGATTCTAAATCAGAGATCTGGTTGGCAAGGTTTTGGGAATAGCTTAATAGGCTTGCGTGGTCCACTGTTAGATCTTCCTGTTTACGTTCAAGGGTGTCTGTTCTATCACCAATACTCGCAATGTCCCTTTTGAGCTCTGCATGACTTTTATCAAATTTTTTAGAGAGTGATTCATGGTGATTAGCCAAGAGAGACTTGATAGAGTCCATAGTAAGAGGTTCATTGGGGTGTGAAGGATCAATTCTAGTTTTCATCGTTGGAAGATTCTGAGAATGGTGAGTAACAGTGTCCTCAAGTCCCTCTTCTTCAGACGAAGTGTGGGTGGACATTGTTTAGTTGCGGAAATGTTCAACCACAGTGCGCTTTGGCGCGGAGGACCCTTTTTGCTTTCTTTTAAATGCTTGAGACATTTCTACATAAGGGTATATAGTAAGACTGAAAAATATGCACAGAAGTCATCAATACTGAGTGACTGTGTTCTTCCCCTGTGTGAGTATTACATCCCAGGGTCAGCAGGGCCTAGACATTAAATTTTACTCCATGTTGGCCCAGAGTAGGAGTATGCGAGAAATCAGGTATGTTAGGCGAGCCAGGAGTGGTTACAGGTGAGATCTTAATTCCAACACTCACACCTCAGGGATCTGGGGGATATGACCTGAGATATACTACTACAGGAAGGGGAAAAGGTAAGTGGAAGCGACCAGCAAGAAGGATTAGGTCAGAAGGGGTGAGGGTGGGTGTATCTACAGTACCTACCGCACAGTAGAAGTTAAGGGTTTAGGATGAGTAATTTCCCTGGGAAGTACTCCTAGTTTCTATATTGGAGGGTTCTTAGGAAGTCCAAGTTAGTATAGGCTAGGACAGGTAAGGAGGGAGCTTAGGACCTCCAAGACCCTTTAGGCAGAGTAGAGGTATCAGGGATACCACAGCAGATATTAGTGGTCTTTATTGGGGTTATTGTAGGTGCTATTGCATGTGTGATTCCTCTTTTGAAGAACTTTCCTCACGGAGGGGTTAATTCTCTCTTATTGGAGGAGACCGTGAGTACCAGCCCAAATAGCGGTCACTACCTAGTAGTGGCCTGCAGCAGATGGTGGAGATAGGATCAGAACAGGGCTAGTGAGCATGTAATCTGAGGTCCTGTTTCCTAGTTTGCGGTTCACCTGAGTACTCAAAGATTAATCCCCTGCAGTTCACGTGTGGGGGAGAGGGGTTGCAATTAAAGTATCTCACACCCTCAGATGAAGTTGTCCCCAGAGTGGAGGCTCCAGCAATCACACACTCCCGGTAGTTCCCAGCAGTACACCCCTTCTAATGATCCCAGGTGTGATATATTAAGTCCGCCTCAGCAGTGTCCTGCTTTAAAGTTCAAAATAAGTAGTTGAGATAGGTGTTTAGGGTATATTAGGGAAGCTGGGCCAGATTATATTCCCTATGTGTGTGTGCAGTACTTGTTGCGCACTTACTTCTGAGGAAAGATGGCATTGTCCTCTTTCACAGGTTTCAGGCTTGTGTCTGGAGCTGCAAGTCGTAGTTCCTGATGTGGAGTTATTTATCAGGGATGATAGTTCTTCCCGCTTATATCTTATTTATTCCTGAAGATTTTGGGCCCTTTGATGTGCCGGAGGCTTCCTCTGGTACTCCTTTCTGGGTAGATCGAAATTTCACTCAAACTCTGCCAAATTTCAACCAAGGCTCACTTGTAGTGAGTAAATACTGCTCCAAATTTTTTTTGGGTTATCAGCTCCTAAATCGTGCTTTTCAGAGCTAATAATTAACTGTTTTTATCTAGAGCTCTGCTAGATTGCGACTGTCTAGGCTCACAAGTGCAGTTCTTAAGTAGTGTACAAACATATAACAGTACCTCCCAATTCCTGTAAAGAAAACCGCCAAAAAAAATACATAATTTCTGGTGTTCACAAGTGTATATACCTAATTGAACTGGAAGTACTTGTCTTGTATACATGCATGTTATACATGAAGCTCATATGGCGTAATCGTCTATGATAAATATAACATACATACAACATAAACTGGGTATAGTCCCTAGTTAACATCATCCTAGAGTGTAAATCACAGCAAAAGAGATGTCGGCTGAAAATCGCGTCACTTCTGGTTTCCAGAATACCGGAACTTCACTGTGCCTCGCGGTATCAGGAAAGAGAGCTTAGCAATTGCAAAAATAAATAAACAACCAAAGTGCATATAAAACCTCGTTTCAGGGTAAATTAACATAACATGGCGTAATCGCCTATAGAAAATACAACGTAAAATACATATACTTGCTATAGTCCCTAGACAACTTCATCTTAGTGTGTAAGTCACAGAGAAATCAACTACAGCTTATCATATAGCTAAAGATAGTACTGGAACAATCAAACTGCAGTCCGGTAAGATGTCAGCCGAGATACCGTTGACAATTACGGTTTCAAGAATACCGGAACTTTACTGTACCGTATCAAATACTCATCTTGCATAGAACCCCAAGGCACAGGATCATGATAAAGATAATAAAGGGAACATCATGGTATAATGGCCCTTTGGTTATAACAGGAGATCAATGTGTGTATATGTAAAAAGGACGAAAGCCCGCATCCTGGGTCTAGGGGGCAATCATGTGAACGTGCAGACCCAATCAGTCTGCTAGCGCACATGAGAATGCCACTGACATAGATCAGGGGCACACCTCCAATCCTTAGGACAGAAGGGAACTCATGTCCTGTCCTCATCGACAACCATGCTGAACTCCTTTGTGTATATTTTACATAACATCATTAGACCTTATGTTAAAATATCGGGCATAGAATTAAGTCCCTTAGGTGATAGTGTCCAGTCTAACCATCCACTCTGCTTCCCTTTTGAATAGCAGTTTATTCCTGTCTCCACCAGTGTAGGTTTAGGAATGTGGTCAATAAGGATCACCCTTACTGCAGAAACTGCAGTAAGGAGGATAAGCAGTGCTGGAGTGGAACTGTGTCTATATTTCTTAAGGAACGGACATACCTCATATTTTGAGGGCGCTCTTGTGAGTGAGAATTTGCTTATGTTTTTATTCTTTCAATAAAGGTGTGAACTTTATTTACAGGCACTTAGATCGTGGATGGCGCTCTTTCTTTTTTCTCCTAGAGGAAAACCTTCTACACAAC
Source organism: Bombina bombina (assembly GCF_027579735.1). NCBI lineage: Eukaryota > Metazoa > Chordata > Amphibia > Anura > Bombinatoridae > Bombina > Bombina bombina. The sequence goes on from NC_069503.1 coordinate 1,116,110,218, forward strand.
CTCTTACCTAAGCCTGGGAACAGACACCGTTGGGCAAGGAAGGAGCTGCAACCCTTTTATCCTATTTGGCTTTGGAGTATCAAAACAAGGTACCATTGACTTGAACTTTCTCTAACCAATTTCTTATTATATTTGTATGTTCTATCAATTATTTATTCAACTGTTGAACAGCTTCTGGTTGATATATATTGATAAGTGTGGCGCTGTCTTACAGTATTGGGAGTTTTTGTAAGAATCTATCTGTTGTCCCAATTTGTGTAACCAGTCCTCCCTGGTGTCTGCAGCTAATGTCTGTTTTATGTATATCCTCAAAGGTTTAAATCTCACTATTTACAGTGCCTAACAATTGAAGTATATATATATATATATATTATATATATATATATATATATATATAGTATACATAGTATATATACAGTAAGTCCCCTACTTACGAACGAGTTCCATTCCTGGAGCATGTTTGTAAGTCCAATTTGTTTGTAAGTCCAACTGTATTGTAATTTGTGTGAAAAAGTATTATAAACCTCACTTTATAATACTTTTCACACAAATTGCAGTACAGTAGTACATAAAAAACAAACAATATTGTAAAGAAAACATTTTTTAATCTTACCTTGTATAGTAAAACAGGCATGGAGGTATGTTTGTATCTTTGAAAGTTGTAACTTGAAAGGTTTGTAAATAGGGGACTTACTATAATATATCTATATCTTTAGCAATTGTATATGTATGTATCTCTATGTTAAAGCCCTTTCCCTTTTACGACTGCGCACCACTTGTAATATCAGCGCAATGAAAAGGGTTCACAAAAATACATTGCACTAGCGACAGACCTTTGTGCCTCACTTGTAATCTATCCCTTGATGTATTACTTATACTTTGACAGCATATATTTTACTTTCTAATTTGTTCCATTGAAAAATCCTTGTGAAATCCTACTTCACATTTTTGCTATACAATGATTTTGCATATATATTAAGACTTTTTGTAATAGGGAGCCCTTATTGGTTATCGGTTATTGGGAAACCATAAAATTATTTTATAAAAACAGACTAACAGAAGCATGATCTCTAATTATCTCTCATTTTTAAATAAGTTAACACTCTCATTTTATTAGCACAATTTATAAGGTAGGGTTAATCAAAAACACTTCAGAGATACACCTCTTGAAATTAAGGTCCGGAATAAAAGAGAAGCGCAAATGGTTGGTGCGTGAGCAATAAGGGTTTTTAGTGGGTGTTTTTGCGCTCATCGGACTTACAGTTGAAAGTAAGGCGTGACTGCTTGAGCGCAAATCACGATTTATGCTCGAATGATTACCGCTTCCTCAGAGCTCTGGATAATTTCTTTGCGGAACAAAAAAGTTGGCACAAAACACATCAAAAATACATTACAATGTTTTAGTTACTCATAATAACACGATCTTAAAAAATATTCTAAAACAATATTGCACACAAAAGTTATAAGGTCGCAAAGATATGAGGTCTTGGGTGTTAGAAAAGAAAGGCAGACAAAGGGGCTTTAACACGGTAGAAACAGACAAATACATATCTGTGTATATATGTATTTAAATGTGTGTGTATATATATATATATATATATATATACGCAGTATCTCACAAGAGTGAGTACACCCCTCACATTTGTGTAAATATTTTATTATATCTTTTCATGTGACAACACTGAAGAAATGACACTTTGCTACAATGTAACGTAGTGAGTGTACAGCCTGTATAACAGTGTAAATTTGCTTTCCCTTTAAAATAACTCAACACACAGCCATTAAATGTCTAAACCGGTTGGCAACAAAAGTGAGTTACCCCTAAGTGGAAATGTCCAAATTGGGGCCCAAAGTGGTCAATATTTTGTTGTGGTCACCATTATTTTTGCAGCACTGACTAAGCCCTCTTGGGCATGGAGTTATAACATATTCTGTTATGTGAGGAACATTGGAATGTGAGATATTAATATTTTCATGTCGGGTTAGCCCACATGAGAATATGCAATTGTGTTTGTGAGTGATAGGGTGTTATTTTTTTTTTAACTTTTTTTTCCCCTATTGACTTCTATCGGAAAATACTTGAATGGGCACGCAATATTGTAAGTTCAGATTTTTGCGCTCTGGGCGGGGTAGCACAAGAGTGAAAACAGTTAACTTTCAGCTTGTAATACGAACGCAACCTGATGGGCGCAAATAGCTTACTTCTAGCGCAATTAACACTCAAGCGGGAACGTTAATTAGTGCTCCACTTGTAATGTGGCAATAAATGTTTAATTCATTATCCTTTAAAGGGACAGTAAAATTAAAGTTCAATTTTCATGATTCAGATAGAACATGCAATTTTAAACATTTTTCCAATTTACTTCTATTATCTAATTTGTTTCATTCTCTTTGCATCATGTGTTGAAAATCATATCTAGGAGCAGCAAGGTACTGATGGGAGCTAGCTGCTGATTGGTGGCTTCATATTTATGCTTCTTGTCATTGGCTCGCCCATGTGTTCATCTAGCTCCAAGTGGTGAATTGCTGCACCTTCAACAAAGGATGCAAAAAAAACCAAATGAAGCACATTTGATAATAGAAGTACAGAGTTGTTTAAAATTGTATTCTTTTTCTTAACCATTGAAGAAAAACATAGTTTTTCATGTCCATTTATGCTTCTCTAAGTGAAATAGTATACTCTGCAGCTACCTAAAACACTCCTGATTAGATAAAATAGTTTATTTTTAATTAGCATACCCCTTTTATTACTAAATATAATTACTAAATATATAATTATGACCAAAACTGAGAAAATATTATTACACATAAAATGCATTACCAGATCAATATTGCAGTTTTTATTTCATTTTTTATTTAATATTTTAGGAACTAGACTGTCAAACTTGCGTGAAACTGTTTAAATGAAAACTTTATAAACATTTATGTAGCTATCACAAATGTACCCATAAGTCTATGGGGCCGATTTAACATTCTGCGAATGCAGCAGTGGCTCGCTGGAAACATAAGTTAAGAAGACAGCGGACAGCAATCATCTGAGACAGCGGACAGCAATCATCCCGATCATATACGATCTATATGATTGACACCCCCTGCTAACGATTGGTTGCGAATCTGCATGGGGCAGCATTGCACAAGCATTTCACTAGAAATTCTTATGCAATGTTAAATGCCGACAGCATATTCTGTCGACATTTAGCAATGTCGGGCAGACATGATCCGCTACAGTGGATCATGTCCGCCCGCATTTTAATAAATCGGCCCCTATGTTTCTTTGGAAGAGGCTTAAAGTATTTTTTTGTTAAAAAAAAAGATACCACCAGAATACTTCAATTTCTAATAATTTTCTATTGAAAATTAAACATAGAAGAAAAAAACAGCTAGATATATAACAACCATAAACACTTGGGGCATTCTTTCTACAATGGAAATTGAAGGTCGCACAAATATGTTTTACTTCCTTTTCACCCTTCTATACAGTTAATCCCAAACCCGCTTGTTGGGGTTTAGCTCTGGAGACTTTGCTGGTCTTTCCATAATTTGTTGTGAACTGCTGGTGCAATGCTGCCCCCTGCAAATTTGCGGCCAATCGCGGCCACTAGCAGGGGATGTCGATCAACCCGATCAAATTCGATCGGGTTGATTTCTGTCCGCCGCCTCAGAGCAGGCCGACAAGTTATGTAGTATAGGTCTATAGACCGCTGCTTCATAACTTCTTCATAACTTCTGTTCTGGAAACAAGGGGCCTCAAGCTCTATATGGTGTTTGATAAATATGCCCCATTGCCTGAAGGTTTGTTTAGGTCATTATTTTGCTGAAAGATGAACCATTGACCATTTAGGCATATCCCAGACGGTATTGCAATGTGCTGCAAAATGCTGGGGTAGTCTTTCTTTCATGTAATTAGCAAGAGTCCATGAGCTAGTGACGTATGGGATATACATTCCTACCAGGAGGGGCAAAGTTTCCCAAACCTCAAAATGCCTATAAATACACCCCTCACCACACCCACAAATCAGTTTTACAAACTTTGCCTCCTGTGGAGGTGGTGAAGTAAGTTTGTGCTAGATTCTACGTTGATATGCGCTCTGCAACAGGTTGGAGCCCGGTTTTCCTCTCAGCGTGCAGTGAATGTCAGAGGGATGTGAGTGAGTATTGCCTATTTGAATTCAATGATCTCCTTCTACGGGGTCTATTTCATAGGTTCTCTGTTATCGGTCGTAGAGATTTATCTCTTACCTCCCTTTTCAGATCGACGATATACTCTTATATATACCATTACCTCTACTGATTCTTGTTTCAGTACTGGTTTGGCTTTCTACTATATGTAGATGAGTGTCCTGGGCTCGCGGGGGCTGAAAATGCTTCATTTTATTGCGTCATTCTTGGCGCAGACTTTCTTGGCGCAAAAATTTTCTTGTCATTTCCGGTGTCATACGTGTCGCCGGAAGTTGCGTCATTTTTTTGACGTTTTTTGCGCCAAAAAATGTCGGCGTTCCGGATGTGGCGCCGTTTTTGGCGCAAAAAGCATTAAGGCCGCCAAATAATGTGGACGCTTTTTTGGCGCTAAAAAAGTTTGAGTCGTCATTGTTGTTTCCTCCACAATATTTAAGTCGTCATTATTTATTGCTTCTGGTTGCTAGAACTTGTTCATTGGCATTTTTTTTCCCATTCCTGAAACTGTCATTTAAGGAATTTGATCAATTTTGCTTTATATGTTGTTTTTTTCTATTACATATTGCAAGATGTTCTCAGATTGACCCTGAATCAGAAGCCACTTCTGGAAAAACGCTTAACTGAGTTTTCAGTTCTACCAAAGCTAAGGTTCATTTATTTTAAATGTTATAAATGTTTATCTTTAGCTATGGTTTGTAATAAGTTATTATGATATACTTTTACATGCAGCATCCATTAGTGTTTATGCTTTATATATTTCCATTCTTACATCTTATGTACAAGAAATATTTAGAAGATTTATAAGAAATATTTTTTCTGATTCTATGTTAAAGGCTTTGTCTGACTTCATGCCTTCTAATAAAATTTTTAGGGTCCTTTTTTCACTTCTTTTTTAATTATTGAAGTTTCAAATGATCAACAACAGACTGATTTATCCTTCTCTGATGATGTTTTTTTCTCTTCAAGAAATTTTCCTTCATCAGATATTGTCACTAACAAATCTACTTTTTTATTATTTTCTATTATTAAAGGTACATTTGTTCTTTGTTGAAAAGGTGTTGATTATTTTGGATATTAAGGGTAACTAGTTCTTTAAGACTAGCTGACACTATTTTCTGCCTATGTATTTCTTCTGTGTTTTCAGAGGTTTTCTTTCCATTCCCCCAGTTCTAGGGAATGGAATAGGCTGAGAATTTCTTTTATTCCTTCTTCAAAAGGTTTAAACTATATTTCTTTGCCAGCAGTTAAATTATGTTTGGAGGGTTCTCCAATTTATTGGGCTATCTCTACTTCTACTAATTATGGCTATTGTTTCTATAGCAAAATAGTATTTATTTTCCTTTAGATAGTTGTATCTTATTTATGGAAAATTATTAGTTTCAGGTACTTTTCTTGGTCCTGTAATTTATATTGGATATTGCAAATGCTTCTATCTTTTTTCTGTTTACTTTAAGATCAAGTATCAGATTATGATTTATTTTAGCATTGTTAGAGGACAACATTTACTAGACTAGGTGCTGTTTCATTTGTCTTGCTATTTTGCATTTATTGATTATGCAAGTCCACTGTATTGACTGGTCCTTTAAACTGGACTATCATCATAGCTAATATCTTCATTTGTGTCTTCATTTTATTGATATTTTCGCAAATGAGGGTTAATCTATGTTTTTAGCTATTTTAGCTAGAAGAATTTTGTGATTTTTTAAAAAAAAAAATAATAATCCATATTTCTTTTGTTCTAAGATAATCAATTATTTGTTTTATAATTGGATTCAATTATTAACTGTTACTCTGGGCTTCAAGATTGAGTTCTAAGGGACTAAAACTTTAAGCTTATACTATTTTGGTTGTTCTTATTAAGGGAACAAATTCCTGAGTTCTTTCCCATTAACATGTTTTTAATTGGGGTTCGAAATCAGCTCCCTAATATTGCGATGTACATGCCGTATTCCAGCTTGCTGGTAAGGGGCAGGGTTAAGACTTTCTTTGAAATTTATTTGGTTCTATTTTGTCCAAATTTCTTTGATTTTATTCCAGTAAGGCTAACACTTTCTTTATGTGTGTTTCTGTCCTATATATTTTGGATACTGTTGAAGCATGGCTAGGCACCCATGGGGTTCAAGCGCTGCTCAGACCTGGAATCTTCTGGGGTATTTCTTCCTGTTCCTTTTTTAGGAACCGGGTTTGGAGTTTTATTCAAACTATTTTGCCTTTTTATGGTCATTGATAGCATTATTTGTTTTCCTTAGATACAATAAATGGCATATTTTCATTTTCTGTTTTTCATTCAGATTATTTTCTGAGGATGCGAATCTCATATGATTCACTGGCATCTTCAGGACATAGTTAGAGGATCTTTTTTTTCGAAAGCTCTTGATTCCTCAAACAAAGGGTTCAACTTTTTAGGTTTCCAGATTTGTGTCACTGTCTTTGTCTCTATCAGACAAAGGGATAATTCTATTAGGTTCCGTCTGTCGGTACCTTTAGTCTCTATTATTTCCTTCAGTTGCTGTATATGCACAGAAGTTTTAGGTCTTATGGCCTCACATTGGATTCAATTCCCTTTGTTTCATTTTCACGAGAAAGAACATTTCACAGGTCTTTTATGAGTGTTGTTTCTTCTAAAACATGATTGGAGGATCAATTTACCAAAAAGTTTGTTGATTCCTCAGACAAGGGTAACCTTTTTAGGTTTCCTGATAGATTCAGTGTCCTTGACTCTGTCTCTGACAGACAAGAGACGTCTGAAATTGGGTTTGCAGCTTGTCGAAACCTTCAGTCTCAATCTTTCCCTTCGGTAGCTTAATGCATGAAATTCTAGGTCTTAGGACTGCTGGCCATTGACGCGGTCCCCTTTGCTCGTTTTCCACATGCGACTTCATCAGCTCTGTATGCTGAACCAGTGGTGCCAGAGGATTATACAAAGATATCTCAATTGATATCTTTGAAACCGATTGTATGACACTCTGCCGTGGTGGGACAGACCACCATCGTTTAGGTTTCAGGGGGCTTCTTTTTGTTCTTCATACCTGGACTGTGATTTCAACAGATGCAAGTCTGACAGGTTGGGGAGCTGTTTGGGGGGTCTCTGACAGCACAAGGGGTTTGGGAATCTCAGGAGGTGAGATTACCAATCAATATTTTGGAACTCCGTGCAATTTTCAGAGCTCTTCAGTCATGGCCTCTTCTAAAGAGAGAGTCATTCATTTGTTTTCAGACGGACAATGTCACAACTGTGGCATATGTCAATCATCAAGGAGGGGACTCACAGTCCTCTGGCTATGAAAGAAGTATCTCGAATTCTGGTATGGCGGAATCCAGCTCCTGTCTAATTTCTGCGGTTCATAGCCCAGGTATAGACAATTGGGGAAGCGGATTATCTCAGTCACCAAACGTTACATCCGGGCGAATGGTCTCTTCACCCAGAGGTATTTCTTCAGATTGTTCAAATGTGGGGACTTCCAGAAATAGATCTGATGGCTTCTCATCTAAACAAGAAGCTTCCCAGGTATCTGTCCAGATCCAGGGATCCTCAGGCGGAGGCAGTGGATGCATTGTCACTTCCTTGGAAGTATCATCCTGCCTATATCTTTCCGCCTCTAGTTCTTCTTCCAAGATTCTAAGGAGTGCTCGTTTGTTCTGCTGGTGGCTCCAGCATGGCCTCACAGGTTTTGGTATGCGGTTCTTGTCCGGATGGCCACTTGCCAACTGTGGACTCTTCCGTTAAGACCAGACCTTCTATCACAAGGTCCTTTTTTTCCATCAGGATCTCAAATCCATAAATTTGAAGGTATGGAGATTGAACGCTTGAATCTCAGTCATAGAGGGTTCTCTGACTCTCTGATTAATACTATGTTACAGGCTCGTAAATCTGTATCTAGGAAGATATATTATCGAGTCTTCAAGATTTACATTTCTTGGTGTTTTTCTCATCATTTTTCTTGGCATTCTTTTAGAATTCCGAGAATTTTACAGTTTCTTCAGGATGGTTTGGATAAAGGTTTGTCTGCAAGTTCCTTGAAAGGACAAATCTCTGCTCTTTCTGTTCTTTTTCACTGAAAGATTGCTAGTCTTCCTGATATTCATTGTTTTGTACAAGCTTTGGTTCGTATAAAACCTGTTATTAAGTCAATTTCTCCTCCTTGAAGTTTGAATTTGGTTCTGGGGGCTCTTCAAGCTCCTCCGTTTGAACCTATACATTCGCTGGACATTAAATTACTTTCTTGGAAAGTTTTGTTTCTTTTGGCCATCTCTTCTGCTAGAAGAGTTTCTGATTTCTCTGCTCTTTCTTGTGAGTCTCCTTTTCTGATTTTTCATCAGGATAAGGCGGTGTTGCGAACTTCTTTTAATTTTTACCTAAGGTTGTGAATTCTGACAACATTAGTAGAGAAATTGTGGTTCCTTCATTGTGTCCTAATCCTAAGAATTCTAAGGGAAGATCGTTGCATTCTTTGAATGTAGTTAGAGCTTTGAAATATTATGTTGAAGCTACTAAAAATTTCCGAAAGACTTCTAGTCTATTTGTTATCTTTTCCGGTTCTAGGAAAGGTCAGAAGGCCTCTGCCATTTCTTTGGTGTCTTGGTTAAAGTCTTTGATTCATCATTCTTATGTCGAGTCGGGTAAAACTCCGCCTCAAAGGATTACAGCTCATTCTACTAGGTCAGTTTCTACTTCCTGGGTGTTTAGGAATGAAGCTTCGGTTGATCAGATTTGCAAAGCAGCATCTTGGTCTTTGCATACTTTTACTAAATTCTACCATTTTTGATGTGTTTTCTTCTTCTGAAGCAGTTTTTGGTAGAAAAGTACTTCAGGCAGCTGTTTCAGGTTTGATTCTTCTGCTTATAATTTCAGTTTTTTCATTATAAGATTTAAACTTTATTTTGGGTGTGGATTATTTTCAGCGGAATTTGGCTGTCTTTATTTTATCCCTCCCTCTCTAGTGACTCTTGCGTGGAAGATCCACATCTTGGGTATTCATTATCCCATACGTCACTAGCTCATGGACTCTTGCTAATTACATGAAAGAAAACATAATTTATGTAAGAACTTACCTGATAAATGAATTTCTTTCATATTAGCAAGAGTCCATGAGGCCCACCCTTTTTTGTGGTGGTTATGATTTTTTTGTATAAAGCACAATTATTCCAATTCCTTATTTTTTATGCTTTTGCACTTTTGTCTTATCACCCCACTTCTTGGCTATTCGTTAAACTGATTTGTGGGTGTGGTGAGGGGTGTATTTATAGGCATTTTGAGGTTTGGGAAACTTTGCCCCTCCTGGTAGGAATGTATATCCCATACGTCACTAGCTCATGGACCCTTGCTAATATGAAAGAAATGAATTTATCAGGTAAGTTCTTACATAAATTATGTTTTTTGGTTCAGACTGCCACTCACCCTGTGCTGACCACTGTTAAGCCACTATGATGTTGTCCTGAGTCACCTATCATGCAAGCTGTTGGCTCTAAGAAACTTGCCTTCTGATTCTGTTGATGTTTAACACACAGTCATGAATTTATGGTATGTGCTCCAAACCTCTAGAGACAAACCTCTTCTTGTCAGAGTTTCTTCCAGTTTCCTAGCGCCCTTTGATAGTGTTTAATAGTGCAAGCTGTTCTCACTGACAACTCAGCTTTTGTTGCAATTTCTCTAAAGGAAAGGCCAAAGTGTTATAATTGTTTACATATATTATTTTAAGTTTTTTAAACACTTATTACTTTAGTCTATAGCAGATGAACCCTACACTTATTACTAAAGCCTATAGCAGATGAACCCTACACTTATTACTTTAGTCTATAGCAGATGAACCCTACACTTATTACTTTAGTCTATAGCAGATGAACCTTACAATTATTACTTTAGTCTATAGCAGATTAACCCTACACTTATTACTTAAGCCTATAGCAGATGAACCCTACATTTATTACTTTAGCCTATAGCAGATGAACCCTACACTTATTACTTTAGCCTATAGCAGATGAACCCTACACTTATTACTTTAGCCTATAGCAGATGAACCCTACACTTATTACTTTAGCCTATAGCAGATGAACCCTACACTTATTACTTTAGTCTATAGCAGATGAACCCTACATTTATTACTTTAGCCTATAGCAGATGAACCTTACTCTTATTACTTTAGTCTATAGCAGATGGACGCTACTCTTATTACTTTAGTCTATAGCAGATGAACCCTAAACTTATTACTTTAGTCTATAGCAGATGAACCCTACACTTATTACTTTAGCCTATAGCAGATGAACCCTACACTTATTACTTTAGCCTATAGCAGATGAACCCTACACTTATTACTTTAGCCTATAGCAGATGAACCCTACACTTATTACTTTAGCCTATAGCAGATGAACCCTACACTTATTACTTTAGAAAATAGCAGATGAACCCTACACTTATTACTTTAGCCTATAGCAGATGAACCCTACACTTATTACTTAAGCCTATAGCAGATGAACCCTACACTTATTACTTTAGCCTATAGCAGATGAACCTTACACTTATTACTTATGTCTATAGCAGATGAACTCTACACTTATTACTTTAGCCTATAGCAGATGAACCCTACACTTATTACTTTAGCCTATAGCAGATGAACCCTACACTTATTACTTTAGCCTATAGCAGATGAACCCTACACTTATTACTTAAGCCTATAGCAGATGAACCCTACACTTATTACTTTAGTCTATAGCAGATGAACCCTACACTTATTACTTTAGTCTATAGCGGATGGACCCTACTCTTATTACTTTAGCCTATAGCAGATGAACCCTACACGTATTACTTTAGTCTATAGCAGATGAACCCTACACTTATTACTTTAGCCTATAGCAGATGAACCCTACACTTATTACTTTAGCCTATAGCAGATGAACCCTACACTTATTACTTAAGCCTATAGCAGATGAACCCTACACTTATTACTTTAGTCTATAGCAGATGAACCCTACACTTATTACTTTAGCCTATAGCAGATGAACCCTACACTTATTACTTAAGCCTATAGCAGATGAACCCTACACTTATTACTTTAGTCTATAGCAGATGAACCCTACACTTATTACTTTAGCCTATAGCAGATGAACCCTACACTTATTACTTTAGCCTATAGCAGATGAACCCTACACTTATTACTTATGTATATAGCAGATGAACCATAATCTTATTACTTTAGCCTATAGCAGATTAACCTTACTCTTATTACTTTAGTCTATAGCAGATGAACCCTACACTTATTACTTTAGCCTATAGCAGATGAACCCTATACTTATTACTTATGTCTATAGCAGATTAACCCTACACTTATTACTTTAGTCTATAGCAGATTAACCCTACACTTATTACTTTAGTCTATAGCAGATGAACCCTACACTTATTACTTATGTCTATAGCAGATGAACCTTACTCTTATTACTTTAGTCTATAGCAGATGAACCCTACACTTATTACTTATGTCTATAGCAGATTAACCCTACACTTATTACTTATGTCTATAGCAGATTAACCCTACACTTATTACTTTAGCCTATAGCAGATGAACCCTACACTTATTACTTATGTCTATAGCAGATTAACCCTACACTTATTACTTTAGTCTATAGCAGATTAACCCTACACTTATTACTTTAGTCTATAGCAGATGAACCCTACACTTATTACTTATGTCTATAGCAGATGAACCCTACACTTATTACTTTAGTCTATAGCAGATGAACCCTACACTTATTACTTATGTCTATAGCAGATGAACCCTACACGTATTACTTTAGTCTATAGCAGATGAACCCTACACTTATTACTTTAGTCTATAGCAGATGAACCCTACACTTATTACTTTAGTCTATAGCAGATGAACCCTACACTTATTACTTTAGCCTATAGCAGATGAAGCTTACTCTTATTACTTTAGTCTATAGCAGATGGACCCTACTCTTATTACTTTAGTCTATAGCAGATGAACCCTACACTTATTACTTTAGTCTATAGCAGATGAACCCTACACTTATTACTTTAGCCTATAGCAGATGAACCCTACTCTTATTACTTTAGCCTATAGCAGATGAACCCTACACTTATTACTTTAGCCTATAGCAGATGAACCCTACACTTATTACTTAAGCCTATAGCAGATGAACCTTACACTTATTACTTTAGCCTATAGCAGATGAACCCTACACTTATTACTTTAGCCTATAGCAGATGAACCCTACACTTATTACTTTAGAAAATAGCAGATGAACCCTACACTTATTACTTTAGCCTATAGCAGATGAACCCTACACTTATTACTTAAGCCTATAGCAGATGAACCCTACACTTATTACTTTAGCCTATAGCAGATGAACCTTACACTTATTAGTTATGTCTATAGCAGATGAACCCTACACTTATTACTTTAGCCTATAGCAGATGAACCCTACACTTATTACTTTAGCCTATAGCAGATGAACCCTACACTTATTACTTAAGCCTATAGCAGATGAACCCTACACTTATTACTTTAGTCTATAGCAGATGAACCCTACACTTATTACTTTAGTCTATAGCGGATGGACCCTACTCTTATTACTTTAGCCTATAGCAGATTAACCCTACACTTATTACTTTAGAAAATAGCAGATGAACCCTACACTTATTACTTTAGCCTATAGAAGATGAACCCTACACTTATTACTTAAGCCTATAGCAGATGAACCCTACACTTATTACTTTAGCCTATAGCAGATGAACCTTACACTTATTACTTTAGCCTATAGCAGATGAACCCTACACTTATTACTTTAGCCTATAGCAGATGAACCCTACACTTATTACTTTAGGCTATAGCAGATGAACCCTACACTTATTACTTTAGCCTATAGCAGATGAACCCTACACTTATTACTTTAGCCTATAGCAGATGAACCCTACACTTATTGCTTTAGCCTATAGCAGATGAACCCTACACTTATTACTTTAGCCTATAGCAGATGAACCCTACACTTATTACTTTAGCCTATAGCAGATGAACCCTACACTTATTACTTTAGAAAATAGCAGATGAACCCTACACTTATTACTTTAGCCTATAGCAGATGAACCCTACACTTATTACTTAAGCCTATAGCAGATGAACCCTACACTTATTACTTTAGCCTATAGCAGATGAACCTTACACTTATTAGTTATGTCTATAGCAGATGAACCCTACACTTATTACTTTAGCCTATAGCAGATGAACCCTACACTTATTACTTTAGCCTATAGCAGATGAACCCTACACTTATTACTTAAGCCTATAGCAGATGAACCCTACACTTATTACTTTAGTCTATAGTAGATGAACCCTACTCTTATTACTTTAGTCTATAGCGGATGGACCCTACTCTTATTACTTTAGCCTATAGCAGATGAACCCTACACTTATTACTTTAGAAAATAGCAGATGAACCCTACACTTATTACTTTAGCCTATAGAAGATGAACCCTACACTTATTACTTAAGCCTATAGCAGATGAACCCTACACTTATTACTTTAGCCTATAGCAGATGAACCTTACACTTATTACTTTAGCCTATAGCAGATGAACCCTACACTTATTACTTTAGCCTATAGCAGATGAACCCTACACTTATTACTTTAGCCTATAGCAGATGAACCCTACACTTATTACTTTAGAAAATAGCAGATGAACCCTACACTTATTACTTTAGCCTATAGAAGATGAACCCTACACTTATTACTTAAGCCTATAGCAGATGAACCCGACACTTATTACTTTAGCCTATAGCAGATGAACCTTACACTTATTACTTTAGCCTATAGCAGATGAACCCTACACTTATTACTTTAGCCTATAGCAGATGAACCCTACACTTATTACTTTAGCCTATAGCAGATGAACCCTACACTTATTACTTTAGCCTATAGCAGATGAACCCTACACTTATTACTTTAGTCTATAGCAGATGAACCCTACACTTATTACTTTAGCCTATAGCAGATGAACCCTACACTTATTACTTTAGTCTATAGCAGATGAACCCTACACTTATTACTTTAGCCTATAGCAGATGAACCCTACACTTATTACTTTAGTCTATAGCAGATGAACCCTACACTTATTACTTTAGTCTATAGCAGATGAACCCTACACTTATTACTTTAGTCTAGAGATAGATAGATAGATACTAGGTATGTGCTATCACCAGCTTCATGCATAATACGTGTAGGCTAAAGTATATATGGACTAAAGTAATATGTGTATGGTTAATCTGCTATAGTGTACAGTAATTAGTGTAGGGTTCATCTGCTATAGACTAAAGTAATAAGTGTAGAGTTCATCTGCTATAGACTAAAGTAATAAGTGTAGAGTTCATCTGCTACAGACTAAAGTAATATGTGTAGGGTTCATCTGCTATAGGCTAAAGTAATATGTGTAGGGTTCATCTGCTACAGACTAAAGTAATAAGTGTAGGGTTCATCTGCTATAGACTAAAGTAATAAGTGTAGAGTTCATCTGCTACAGACTAAAGTAATAAGTGTAGGGTTCATCTGCTACAGACTAAAGTAATAAGTGTAGGGTTCATCTGCTATAGGCTAAAGTAATAAGTGTAGTGTATTACTTTAGTCTATACCAGTTAAACCCTACACTTATTAGTTTAGTCTAAAGCAAATGAACCCTACATTTATTAATTTAGTCTATAGCAGATGAACCCTACACTTCTACTTCTATGGAAATGCTTGTGCAATGCTGTGAAAAAATATAAGTACTGGTATACTGTACATATATAATTAACAGACTGGTATATATATAATTAACAGTTCTCATTAACTCATCATAAAGTTGGGATTCAATTAGAGAATACAAAATATTCAGAAACACAATTAATTTATGCATAATTAAATTAAATCAAGGAAAGGGAATTCTAGCAGATATTCAGCTGTTACACTTGGGTTCATTTCAGATATAAATAAATAATGAAATAATGAGGTCTATTTCCAGGTGGAGCAAAACCCAGAGATTATTAAATGCTCTCACCTGATAATGGATAAGGCAAAACAATGTATCCACTTTTGTATGTATAAGAAATATTATATTATTCAGTGCATGATTAATATACAATTATATTAAGTTTTCTAAGAACTCATCTATCTGTGTTTACACATGAGCATTTCTTTTTCTGCATTGATGTGATAATTTCTTCATAACAGTATACTTATACTTATTATTATTATTATTATCGGTTATTTGTAGAGCGCCAACAGATTCCGCAGCGCTATAAACAAATGGGGAGTACAACAAAACAATTATAGGGATCAAATGGGTAGAGGGCCCTGCCAAGAGTTGCACTGTTGTAGTCAGCTCTTAAGAAGGTGATCTACAAACAGCTGGACTCTTAGGCTTACATGCTAATGGGGTTCAGGGGATAGCAATAGAGGAGAGGAACTGGTATAAAGAAAGGTTAGCGTAGGTTGTATGCATCCCTGAACAGTAGAGTCTTTAGGGAGCACTTGAAGCTTTTAAAACTAGAAGAGAGTCTTGTGGAGTGAGGCAGAGAGTTTCACAAGATGGGAGCCAGTCTGGAGAACTCCTGTAAACGGGAGTGTGATGAGGTGACAAGAGAGGAGGAGAGTAGGAGGTCTTGAGCGGAGCGAAGGGGATGGGAGGGAGAGTATCTGGAGACAAGGTCTGAGATATAGGGGGGAGCAGTGCAGTTGAGGGCTTTGTATGTCAGAATGAGAATTTTGTGTTGATCCTAGAGACAAGAGGAAGCCAGTGAAGGGGATTGGCAGAGAGGTGCAGCAGATGAAGAGCGACGTGAAAGGAAGATGAGTCTGGCAGAGGCATTCATTATGGATTGTAAAGGAGCTAGGCGGCAGGTGGGCGAGACCAGAAAGGACAGAGTTGCAGTAATCGAGACGGGAAATAATGAGAGAGTGGCTTAAAATCTTAGTTGTGTCTTGTGTAAGGAAGTGTCTAATTTTAGAGATGTTTTTAAGGTGGAAGCGGCAGGCTTTAGCCAATGACTGAATGTGAGGAGTGAAAGAAAGATCTGAGTCAAATGTGACCCCGAGGCATCGGGCATGCGGGGTAGGGTAATGATGGAGTTGTTGACAGTTATAGAGAGATTGGGGGGTAGAGCGTTTTGAAGAAGGGGGAAAATAAGGAGCTCAGTTTTGGAGAGATTTAGCTTCAGGTAGTGAGAGGACATCCAGTTAGAGATGTGAGAAAGACAGTTAGTGACACGGGTTAGCAAGGAAGGAGATAGATCTGGTGCAGATAAGTAGATTTGGGTGTCGTCAGCATACAAATGATATTGTAAACCGTGGGGACTTTATTAGGGAACCTAGTGATGACGTGTAGATTGAGAAGAGAAGGGGACCGAGGACAGAGCCTTGCGGTACTCCGACAGAAAGTGGTGATGGGGCAGATGAGGCCTCAGAGAAGGCTACACTAAAGGTACGGTTTGACAGGTAGGAAGAGAGCCACGAGAGGGCTGTGTCACAGATGCCAAAGGATTGGAGGGTTTGAAGCAAAAGAGGGTGGTCAACAGTGTCAAAGGCTGTGGACAGATCAAGGAGGATAAGCAGAGAGAAGTGACCTTTTGAGTTTGCTGTAAGTAGGTAGTTGGTAACCTTAACAATTGCTGTCTCTGGGGAGTGATGGGGACTAAATCCAGATTGCAATGGGTCAAGGAGGGAGTTTATTGTAAGGAAATGGGATTAGTTTTTCAAGAAGCTTTGATGCAAGAGGGAGGAGGGAAATAGGGGTGGTAGTTGGATGGGGAGGTAGGATCAAGGGAAGGTTTTTTGAGGATAGGTGTGACCAGTGCATGTTTCAGCGATGAGGGAAATATACTGATGCTGAGGGAGAGGTTGAAAGTGTGTGTGAGTATAGGGGTAAGGGTAGCAGAGAGGGAGGGGGAGTAGCTGTGAGGGGGATAGGGTCAACGGGACAGGTTAGTGAGGTGAGAGCGCAGTATAAGTGCCGAAACTTCTTCCTCAGTAACAGCGGAGAATGAGCTAAGTTTAAGGTTATGTGGGTTGTGGTTGATTGAGAGCATTTGAGGGAGTGAGAGAATGGAATTATGTTGAGAGCTGATTTCATTTCTGATGGAGTCGATTTTGTTATTGAAGTGGTTGGCAATGTCTTGAGATGACAGAGAAGTTGTAATAGGAGGTGGGGGGAGGGCGGAGTAGAGTATTGAAAGTGGAGAACAAACGTTTGGGTTTGAAGAAAGATTAGAGATAAGAGTAGACAAGTAGTGTTGCTTATGGAAATTAAGGGCAGAATAGTAGGAGTTCAAGATAAATTTGTAATGTTGAAAATCAGCTGAACTCCTAGATTTTCTCCAGTGCCGCTCAGCAGTACGGGAACATCTGCGTAGGTATTGTGTCAGAGGAGTATACCAGGGCTGAGGATGAGTGTTTGATTTCTGAGCTATGGTAAGAGGGGCGAGATTGTCAAGGATGGATGTAAGGGTGGAATTATAGTGGCAGATAGATTGGTCAGGGCAGGAAAAGGAGGAGAAGGATGAGAGGAGAGGTTTGAGGGAATTAGAAAGCTGTTGTTTGATCTAAAGACATAATGCTTCTGTGAATTTTGCTGTGAGGAGCAGAAGGAGGGAGGGTTGTAGGGAGGGATGATATGTTGCAAGTAAGGAGATGGTGGTCAGAAAGAGGAAAGGGGGAGTTTGTGAAGTTTGAGAGAGTGCATCGATAGCTAAAGATCAGGTCAAGGGAATGACCATCTTTGTGAGTGGGAGAATCAGCCCATTGTGACAAACCGAAAGAGGAAGTGAGTTGCAGAAGTTGTTTTGCAGAGGAGGCAGTGGGATTGTCAAGAGGGATGTTGAAGTCACGAAGAATGAGGGAAGGGGTGTCTGAGGAAAGGAAATAAGGTAGCCAGGCAGCCAAGTGACCTAGAAATTTAGTTGAGGAGCCAGGAGGACGGTATAATGACTGCAACACGGAAAGAAAGAGGAGAGAATAAGCGAATCATGTGAGTTTCGAATGAGGAAAATGTGAGGGAAGAGATGGTATGTATTTGTTGAAAGGTGCAACGAGAGGAAAGTAAAATACCTACACCACCTCCTTATACTGTTATACTGTTATACTTATACTGTTATACTTATACCTAATATACTTATACTCTTATACTGTTTTACTGATACCTAATATACTTATACTCTTATACTGTTATACTTAAACTAATATACTTCTACTCTTATACTTCTACTGTTTGTCAGGATTTTTTCCCTGTTATGTTTGCCATGTGCTGCTGGCAGCCATTTTAGTCACCTCTCTTCCTGACTATGGTGCATTGTGGGGGATGCTGCTCATTTCCTGCACTTCCTTTTATGGCCAGACTGGTGTGCATCATCCAAGTGAGACAGGATGCAGTCTCAGAATAGTGATGTCATCACTTATTATTTAAAGGGCCTCTGTTCAGTATGCTTTGCCTTTGCGTTGTCTCAGACCTGTTTGTGAGAGTTCCTGTGTATTACCTAGCTGCCTGACGTCCTTCCTGGTTCCTGATCCCTGGCTTGTTCCTGACTCTGCTGTTTTCCTTGTTCCTGATTCCGGCTCGTCTGACTATTCGCTTTGGCTCCTGACTTCCAGCTCTGGTTTTGACTTCTGGCTTGTTATTTGACTTGTGGACTTTTTTTTTATTATTTTTTGCTATTAATAAAGGTGTGATTATTTTTGCACTTCTCGTCTCAGTCTGATTGCTGGCACCCTGACATTACGCAAAGGCCATGAATCCTGATGCTGCTAATTATCCACCTTTACCTGCTAATTATCCACCTTTACCTGCAGGATGGATGTACAGGATCACCGCTTGGATTAATTTGCACTAGCCCTGCAAACCCTGCTGACTCGCACTGCACATTTGGACCAAAGTGTCCCGCAAGTTATGGCTGCTCCTGTTTCTGCTGCTGCACCTATGTCTACCAGGAGCATGTCTGGTTCTGCACCTCTACCTCAGCGATATGGAGGCAATCCTATTCAGTGCAGAGGGTTTTTGAACCAGGTGGGCATTTACTTTGAGATGTTACCTCAGGCGTTTCCCTCTGACAGAGCTAAGGTGGGATTTCTCATCTCGTTACTCTCTGACACAGCTCTTGCCTGGGCTAATCCATTGTGGGAGACTAATAAACCTGTGATTTCAAATTACCCTGAATTTGTGGCCTCCTTTCGAAGGGTATTTGATGTTCTGGCTCGCTCCTCCTCTGCTGCTAAACTACTCATGTCCATTCAGCAAGGTAGGTTGGAACAATGAAGCCCTTGTTGCCGCCTTTTTTCATGGGCTCTCTGATGCGATTAAAGACGAAGTTGCTGCCAGAGATTTACCAGAGGATCTCAAGGCATTGGTGTCTTTTTTTGATCCTAACTGACATCAGACTCAGAGAGAGGCCCTCTTTCAAAGAGCGCTTGCGGAAGCCTCCTGTTCCTTTGTCTCCTACATGTTCGTTCCCACCCATGCCTCCCTCTCCTCCCAAGCCTCCTGGTTTCCGAGTCACCAGGTACTGCTGAGCCAATGCAGTTGGGATTCCGCGGCAGAGAGGGCCTTTAGGAGGAGGGAGGGGCTCTGTCTCTATTGTGGATTACAGGGTCACATTTTGAAGTCTTGTCCTACACGGCTGGGAAACACTCACACCTAAGGTCCTGTTGGGGGCAGACCTTGGGTGGTTTATCCTCGTCCCCGGAATCTCTTAAGGAGAAACCTTTGGTCACGGTTGTCCTTTCCTGGGTGGACTCCTCCATAGTCACTCAGGCTCTTGTTGACTCCGGTGCTGCGGGCTATTTCATTGACAGTGCTTTTGTATCAAAGCACTCCATTCCTGTTTTGCCTCGGTCTGTTCCGCTTGCTATTGAGGCCATTGATGGCAGGCCCCTTCAGCCCACACTTGTTACTCATGAAACTGCTCCGTTGTCCATGGCTGTTGGGGCTCTCCATTTTGAAACCCTCCAGTTCCAGATGATAAACTCTCCGCATTTTCCGGTTGTTCTTGTTTATCCCTGGCTCCAAAAACACAATCCCAGTCTCGACTGGCACAGGTCCGAAATTTTGTCTTGGTTCCCGCAATGTATTTCCACTTGTCTTCCGAAACCAGTTAAAGTCTTGTGCACTTCTTTGGTATCTCAATTGCCAGAGGAGTACCGAGAAGTCCTAGATGTGTTTGACAAGGTGCATGCCGGTACGTTGCCTCCTCACCGGTCCTACGATTGTGCCATAGACCTGCAACCCGGAGCCATTCCTCCTCGGGGCCGGGTGTACCCTCTGTCTGTTGCAGAGAATTGTGCTATGGAGGAGTATGTTGCCGATGCTCTGTCGCGGGGGATCATCCACAAATCCTCTCCTGCAGGGGCTGGCTTCTTCTTTGTGAAGAAAAAGGGTGGCGAGTTAAGACCTTGTATCGATTATAGGGGTCTTAATCATCTTACCATGAAGAATGTTTACCCTATTCCGCTCATTACAGAACTCTTTGCCTCAAGGGAGCTACGGTCTTTACTAAACTTGATATGATAGGAGCGTACAATCTCGTTAGGATTAAGGAGGGCTACAAATGGAAAACAGCATTTAACACCAGGAGCGGCATTATGAGTATCTTGTAATGATGCCCTTTGGCCTATGTAATGCTCCTGCTGTTTTTCAGGAATTTATTAATGATGTCCTACGAGATATGTTGCAACAGTGTGTTGTGGTGTACTTAGACAACATCCTCATACACTCACCCACACTTGAGGCTCATCGTTCTGATGTTACACGGGTTCT
This sequence comes from Bombina bombina, assembly GCF_027579735.1. Lineage (NCBI taxonomy): Eukaryota > Metazoa > Chordata > Amphibia > Anura > Bombinatoridae > Bombina > Bombina bombina. Next base: position 1,116,131,177 of record NC_069503.1, read on the forward strand.
TCAAAGACTACGTGAGAATGGCCTGTTTTGTAAACTCGAGAAATGTGAGTTCCATCAGACTCAAGTTGTAATCTCTGTTGCAGGGTTCTCCATGGATCCTGACAAGTTATCTGCAGTTCTGCAGTGGCCTCGCCCAGTTGGTCTCCAGTCTATTCAATGTTTTTTGGGGTTCGCCAATTACTATAGAAAGTTTATTAAAAAAAATTCTTCCTTGGTCAAACCTATCACAGACATGACCCGTAAAGAGAATGATCCACTCCATTGGTCACCTACTGTCATTAAGGCCTTTGATAGTCTTAAGACTGCCTTTGCTGCTGCTCCAGGTCTGGCTCATCCTAACCCTGTCCTGCCTTTTGTTCTTGAGGTCAATGCATCTGAGACTGGAGCAGGTGCCCTCTTGTATCAACGACTACGCCTGATGATTCCTTGCATACGTGTGGTTTCTTCTCTAAGAAATTGTCTCCAGCGGAGTGCAATTATGATATTGGCGACAGGGAATTACTGGCCATAATTTTGGCACTCAAGGAATGGAGGCATCTTCTTGAGGGTACAAGCGTGCCAGTGCTCATTCTTACTGACCACAAGAATTAAACTTATCTATCTGAAGCAAAACGTTTGTCGCCCGACAGGCCAGATGGGCATTATTTTTGTCTCAGTTTAATTATGTGGTCTCCTACCTGCCTGGTAGCAAGAATGTTAGGGCTGATGCCCTCTCTCGACAATTTTCGCCTCTGTCCAAGGAGGAGTCTGTACCTACTCCTGTTATACCTACTGACCATATTTTGGCTACCATACGTACTAATTTGACTTCTCCCTTGGGGGAGGAGATTCTGGCTGCACAAACCAATGCACCTCCTGAGAAACCTAGTGGTAAGTGTTTTGTTCCTGAGAATCTTCAAACTAAACTTTTGCACTCTTACCACTATCCTAAATCCGGCAAGAACCAAATTATTTGGTCTGTCACTTGACAATTCTGGTGGCCAGGTCTTCGTTCTGATGTTGCTGTGTATGTTGCCTCCTGCTCAGTTTGTGCACAGAATAAGACTCCTCGACGTCTTCCTGTGGGTCTTCTTCAATCTATTGCTAATGGTGAGCGTCCTTGGACACATCTTTCCATGGACTTCATTGTCGATCTCCCTGTTTCCAATGGCAGTACTGTTATCCTTATGGTGGTTGACCGTTTTTCTAAAATTTTAAATTAGAAAAGAGAGAAAGAACAGAAGCATTATTTGGCACACTTAGAAGGTATATTACCAGATTACAATAGGGTGGAGTGTGTATGTAATGTATAGTGATTTAATTAAAACATAACATTTATTAACTAATATTATAAAATATTGTGGACCATGCCACCATTTAAACTAGAATAGGACACAAATATTAAAATAATAAAAAAAGATTATGTGCACTGCAAACTCTCCAATTCGGGGATAAATCCCCAAAATATCAATTATTCAGTATCTATAGTATATAATCTTATATATCGTGGTAGCTATAAGATATTCCACAGATGTATAAAATATCTGAATGAGAGCGGTCTATAGCAATGATAATAGTGCTAAACGGTGTGGCTAAAATAAGCATAGACTCATATATATACATTCGCCTGTATTATAACTATTATTAAAGTGCCGTCGCACCACAACCAATAACCGCTAGCTAATTCAACTTAAATTATTTGTCTATTGCCCAAAATAGGCCAACAATTAACAAGTTACCAAATATGAATTTTAAGAACAAATTTTAGAGGAGAAAAGCACTGTTTCTTCCAGATTTTGGTGTTCCTTTTGTGTTCAAATAGGGATCCAGCTTTCCTTCTCCTCGGCATATCACCCTCAATCCAATGGGGCTGTGGAACGGTCTAATCAAGCTCTGGAACAGTTTCTCCATTGCTATGTCTCAGATCACCACAATAAATGGTCTGAACTGTTACTTTGGGCAGAGTTTGCTCGTAATAGTACTATTAATGCTTCCTCCAAGTTATCCCTGTTCATGGCGAATTATGGGTTTCAACCATCCTTGTTGCCCGATTCATTCATGTCTCAGGGTATTCCGGCTTTGGAGGAGCATCTCCGGCAACTCCGCTCCAGTGGGTGCAGATTCAGGATTGCCTTCATCATTCTATGCAGCGCCAAAAGTTCCAGGCTGATCGTAGGCGTCTGCCCGCACCTTCCTACCAGGTTGGTGAGAGAGTTTGGCTGTCCTCCTGCAACTTGAACCTTCGTGTGCCTTCCAATAAATTGGCTTCCCGTTATGTTGGTCCTTTTCAAATACTCCGACGGGTTAATCCTGTGGCCTACGCTCTTGACCTTCCTCCTGCTATGCGCATCTCCAATGTTTTTCATGTCTCCCTCTTGAAACCATTGGTTTGTTATCGGTTTACCACTGTGTTGCCTCGTCCTCATCCTATCTTTGTTGACAACCATGAGGAGTATGAGGTCAGCAGCATTCTTGACTCTCGTATGTCCAGGGGCCGTGTACAGTATTTGGTTCACTGGAGGGGCTACGGTCCGGAGGAGCATTCTTGGGTTCCCTCCTCTGATGTTCATGCTCCCCCCCCTCCTCCGTGCCTTCCATGCCCGTTTCCCCAATAAGCTTTTGTCCTCCCGCGGGGGAGGGGTCATTGAGTGGAGGGTACTGTCAGGGTTTTTTTCCCTGTTGTGTTTTCCATGTGCTGCTGGCAGCCAATTTACTCACCTCTCTTCCTGACTATGGTGCATTGTGGGGGATGCTGCTCATTTCCTGCACTTCCTTTTATGGCCAGACTGTGGTGCATCATCCATGTGAGACAGGATGCAGTCTCAGAATTGTGATGTCATCACTTATTATTTAAAGGGCCTCTGTTCAGTATGCTTTGCCTTTGCGTTGTCTCAGACCTGTTTGTGAGAGTTCCTGTGTATTACCTGGCTGCCTGATGTCCTTCCTGGTTCCTGATCCCTGGCTTGTTCCTGACTCTGCTGTTTTCCCTGATTCCGGCTCGTCTGACTATTCGCTTTGGCTCCTGACTCGGCTCACCTGACTACCAGCTCTGGTTTTGACTCCTGGCTTGTTATTTGACTTGTGGACTCTTTTATTATTTTTTTGCTATTAATAAAGGTGTGATTATTTTTGCACTTCTCGTCTGTCTGATTCCTGGCACCATGACACTGTTATAGTTATAACTAATATACTTATACGCTTATACTTCAACTGTTATACTTATACTGTTATACTTATACTGCTATACTTATACTGTTATACTTATACGCTTATACTTATACTGTTATACTTATACTAATATACTTATACTGTTATACTTATACTAATATACTTATACTGTTATACTTATACCTAATATACTTATACTGTTATACTTATACTAATATACTTATACTGTTATACTTATTACTGTTATACTTATACTAATATACTTATACTGTTATACTTATACTAATATACTTATACTGTTATACTAATATACTTATACTGTTATACTTATACTGTTATACTTCTACTAATATACTTATACTGTTATACTTATACTAATATACTTATACTGTTATACTTATACTAATATACTTATACTGTTATGCTTATACCTAATATACTTATACTGTTATACTTATACTAATATACTTATACTGTTATACTTATACCTACTATACTTATACTGTTATACTTATACTAATATACTTATACTGTTATACTTATACTGTTATACTTATACTAATATACTTATACTGTTATACTTATACTAATATACTTATACTGTTATACTTATACTGTTATACTTATACTAATATACTTATACTAATATACTTATACTAATATACTTATACTGTTATACTTATACTAATATACTTATACTGTTATACTTATACTGTTATACTTATACTAATATACTTATACTGTTATACTTATACCTAATATACTTATACTGTTATACTTATACTAATATACTTATACTGTTATACTTATACTAATATACTTATACTGTTATACTTATACTTATATACTTATACTGTTATACTTACAGGGAGTGCAGAATTATTAGGCAAGTTGTATTTTTGAGGATTAATTTTATTATTGAACAACAACCATGTTCTCAATGAACCCAAAAAACTAATTAATATCAAAGCTGAATATTTTTGGAAGTAGTTTTTAGTTTGTTTTTAGTTTTAGCTATTTTAGGGGGATATCTGTGTGTGCAGGTGACTATTACTGTGCATAATTATTAGGCAACTTAACAAAAAACAAATATATACCCATTTCAATTATTTATTTTTACCAGTGAAACCAATGTAACATCTCAACATTCACAAATATACATTTCTGACATTCAAAAACAAAACAAAAACAAATCAGTGACCAATATAGCCACCTTTCTTTGCAAGGACACTCAAAAGCCTGCCATCCATGGATTCTGTCAGTGTTTTGATCTGTTCACCATCAACATTGCGTGCAGCAGCAACCACACCTCCCAGACACTGTTCAGAGAGGTGTACTGTTTTCCCTCCTTGTAAATCTCACATTTGATGATGGACCACAGCTTCTCAATGGGGTTCAGATCAGGTGAACAAGGAGGCCATGTCATTAGATTTTCTTCTTTTATACCCTTTCTTGCCAGCCACGCTGTGGAGTACTTGGACGCGTGTGATGGAGCATTGTCCTGCATGAAAATCATGTTTTACTTGAAGGATGCAGACTTCTTCCTGTACCACTGCTTGAAGAAGGTGTCTTCCAGAAACTGGCAGTAGGACTGGGAGTTGAGCTTGACTCCATCCTCAACCCGAAAAGGCCCCACAGCTCATCTTTGATGATACTAGCCCAAACCAGTACTCCACCTCCACCTTGCTGGCGGTCTGAGTCGGACTGGAGCTCTCTGCCCTTTACCAATCCAGTCACAGGCCCATCCATCTGGCCCATCAAGACTCACTCTCATTTCATCAGTCCATAAAACCTTAGAAAAATCAGTCTTGAGATATTTCTTGGCCCAGTCTTGACATTTCAGTTTGTGGTGTCTTGTTCAGTGGTGGTCGTCTTTCAGCCTTTCTTACCTTGGCCATGTCTCTGAGTATTGCACACCTTGTGCTTTTGGGCACTCCAGTGATGTTGCAGCTCTGAAATATGGCCAAACTGGTGGCAAGTGGCATCTTGGCAGCTGCACGCTTGACTTTTCTCAGTTCATAGGCAGTTATTTTGCGCCTTGGTTTTTCCACACGCTTCTTGCGACCCTGTTGACTATTTTGAATGAAACGCTTGATTGTTCGATGATCACGCTTCAGAAGCTTTGCAATTTTAAGAGTGCTGCATCCCTCTGCAAGATATCTCACTATTTTTGACTTTTCTGAGCCTGTCAAGTCCTTCTTTTGACCCATTTTGCCAAAGGAAAGGAAGTTGCCTAATAATTATGCACACCTGATATAGGGTGTTGATGTCATTAGACCACACCCCTTCTCATTACAGAGATGCACATCACCTAATATGCTTAATTGGTAGTAGGCTTTCGAGCCTATACAGCTTGGAGTAAGACAACATGCATAAAGAGGATGATGTGGTCAAAATACTAATTTGCCTAATAATTCTGCACTCCCTGTATATTCTTATACTTATACTAATATACGTATACTGTTATACTTATACTAATATACTTATACTGTTATACTTATACTAATATACTTATACTAATATACTTATACTGTTATAATTATACTAATATACTTATACTGTTATACTAATATACTAATATACTTATACTGTTATACTTATACTAATATACTTATACAGGTGGCCCTCGTTTTACAACGGTTCAATTTACACCGTTTCAGAATAACAACCTTTTTTTTCAGTCATGTGAATGCTATTGAAAAGCATTGAGAAGCAGTGCATTTATTAAAATAGCCAGTAGGTGGAGCTGTCCGCTTGAAATTAAAGCTGAAATTAATCAGTTTAACCAGACCTGAGCTATCGAGAAGATTTCAAAGGAACAAGATCTTCCTGTCTATAAATTAGTCCAGATTGGAATGCATAGAAAGAACTGTTTGCAGAAAAATGCAAGTGAAGTCTGTGTTGTGTGATTATTTTATTAGGTTTATAATGCTGTTTAGCAAATGTTTTTATTCATTTAACTTAGTTTAATTATATATTCTGTGTTGTGTGATTATTTTATTAGGTTTATAATGCTGTTTAGCATTTAAAGTCTTCATTTCAAAGCTTTAAAAATAATGTATTAGGTGTTACTTATGACAATTTTGGGAGAGGCCTGGAACCTATCTCCCTCACTTCCCATTGACTTACATTATAAACTGGGTTTCAATTTACAACGGTTTTGATTTACAACCATTCCTTCTGGAACCTAACCCCGGCATAAACTGAGGGCTACCTGTACTGTTATACTTATACTAATATACTTATACTGTTATACTTATACTAATATACTTAAACTGTTATACTTATACTGTTATACTTATACTAATATACTTATACTGTTATACTTATACTGTTATACTTATACTAATATACTTATACTAATATACTTATACTGTTATACTTATACTGTTATACTTATACTAATATACTTATACTGTTATACTTATACTGTTATACTTATCCTAATATACTTATACTGTTATACTTATACTAATATACTTATACTGTTATACTTATACTAATATACTTACACTGTTATACTGTTATACTTATCCTAATATACTTATACTGTTATACTTATACTAATATACTTATACTGCTATACTTATACTAATATACTTATACTGTTATACTTATACTAATATACTTATACTGTTATACTGTTATACTTATACTAATATACTTATACTGTTATACTTGTATACTTATACTGTTATACTTATACTAATATACTTATACTGTTATACTGTTATACTGTTATACTTATACTAATATACTTATACTGTTATACTTATCCTAATATACTTACGGCTAGATTTAGAGTTTTGTCGGTAACGACCCGCGTAGCTAACGCTGGCTTTTTTCTGGCCGCACCTTTTAAATAACTCTGGTATTGAGAGTTCACAAAATGGCTGCGTTAGGCTCCAAAAAAGGAGCGTAGAGCATATTTAACGCAACTTCAACTCTCGATACCAGAGTTGCTTACGGACGCGGCCAGCTTCAAAAACGTGCTCGTGCACGATTCCCCCATAGAAAACAATGGGGCTGTTTGAGCTGAAAAAAAACCTAACACCTGCAAAAAAGCCGCGTTCAGCTCCTAATGCAGCCCCATTGTTTCCTATGGGGAAACACTTCCTACGTCTGCACCTAACACTCTAACATGTACCCCGAGTCTAAACACCCCTAGCCTTACACTTATTAACCCCTAATCTGCCGCCCCCGCTATCGCTGACCCCTGCATATTATTATTAACCCCTAATCTGCCGCTCCGTAAACCGCCGCTACTTACATTATCCCTATGTACCCCTAATCTGCTGCCCCTAACACCGCCGACCCCTATATTATATTTATTAACCCCTAATCTGCCCCCAACAACGTCGCCTCCACCTGCCTACACTTATTAACCCCTAATCTGCCAAGCAGACCGCACTGCTATTATAATAAAGTTATTAACCCCTAATCCGCCTCACTAACCCTATAATAAATAGTATTAACCCCTAATCTGCCCTCCCTAACATCGCCGACACCTAACTTCAAACATTAACCCCTAATCTGCCGACTGGAGCTCACCGCTATTCTAATAAATGTATTAACCCCTAAAGCTAAGTCTAACCCTAACACTAACACCCCCCTAAGTTAAATATAATTTAAATCTAACGAAATAAATTAACTCTTATTAAATAAATTATTCCTATTTAAATCTAAATACTTACCTGTAAAATAAACCCTAATATAGCTACAATATAAATTATAATTATATTATAGCTATTTTAGGATTTATATTTATTTTACAGGTAACTTTGTATTTATTTTAACCAGGTACAATAGCTATTAAATAGTTAAGAACTATTTAATAGCTAAAATAGTTAAAATAATTACAAATTTACTTGTAAAATAAATCCTAACCTAAGTTACAATTAAACCTAACACTACACTATCAATAAATAAATTAAATAAAATACCTACAATTACCTACAATTAAACCTAACACTACACTATCAATAAATTAATTAAATACAATATCTACAAATAAATACAATTAAATAAACTAACTAAAGTACAAAAAAGAACTGTTACAAAAAAATAAAAAAATATTTACAAACATTAGAAAAAAATTACAACAATTTTAAACTAATTACACCTACTCTAAATCCCCTAATAAAATAACAAAGACCCCCAAAATAAAAAAAATGCAGTACCCTATTCTAAATTACAAAAGTTCAAAGCTCTTTTACCTTACCAGCCCTAAACAGGGCCCTTTGCGGGGCATGCCCCAAGAAATTCAGCTCTTTTGCCTGTAAAAAAAACACATACAATACCCCCCCCAACATTACAACCCACCACCCACATACCCCTAATCTAACCCAAACCCCCCTTAAATAAACCTAACACTAAGCCCCTGAAGACCTTCCTACCTTATCTTCACCTCACCGGGTATCACCGATCGGTCCTGGCTCCAAAATCTTCATCCAACCTAAGCGGGGGCTAGACATCCATCATCCGGCAGCTGAAGAGGTCCAGAAAAAGCTCCAAAGTCTTCATCCTATCCGGGAAGAAGAGTAGATCTGGACCAGCAACCATCTTCTTCCAAGCGGCATCTTCTATCTTCATCCGATGAGGACCGGCTCCATCTTGAAGACCTCCAGCGCGGACCCATCTTCTTTATCCGACAACTTCCAGACGAATGACGGTTCCTTTAAGGGACGTCATCCAAGATGGCGTCCCTCGAATTCCGATTGGCTGATAGGATTCTATCAGCCAATCGGAATTAAGGTAGGAAAATTCTGATTGGCTAATGGAATCAGACAATCAGAATCAAGTTCAATCCGATTGGCTGATTCAATCAGCCAATCAGATTGAGCTTGCATTCTATTGGCTGTTCCGATCAGCCAATAGAATGCAAGCTCAATCTGATTGGCTGATCGGATCAGCTAATCGAATTGAACGTGATTCTGATTGGCTGATTCCATCAGCCAATCAGAATTTTCCTACCTTAATTCCGATTGGCTGATAGAATCCTATCAGCCAATCAGAATTCGAGGGACGCCATCTTGGATGACGTCCCTTAAAGGAACCGTCATTCGTCGGGAAGTCGTCAGAAGAAGAAGATGGGTCCGCAGTGGAGGTCTTCAAGATGGAGCCGGTCCTCATCGGATGAAGATAGAAGATGCCGCTTGGAAGAAGATGGTTGCCAGTCCGGATCTACTCTTCTTCCCGGATAGGATGAAGACTTTGGAGCCTCTTCTGGACTTCTTCAGCCGTCGGATGATGGATGTCTAGCCTCCGCTTGGGCTTGGATGAAGATTTTGGAGCCTGGAACGATCGGTGATACCTGGCATGGTGAAGACAAGGTAGGAAGATCTTCAGGGGCTTAGTGTTAGGTTTATTTAAGGGGGGTTTGGGTTAGATTAGGGGTATGTGGGTGGTGGGTTGTAATGTTGGGGGGGGGTATTGTATGTGTTTTTTTTACAGGCAAAAGAGCTGAATTCTTTGGGGCATGCCCCGCAAAAGGCCCTTTTAAGGGCTGGTAAGGTAAAAGAGCTTTGAACTTTTGTAATTTAGAATAGGGTAGGGCATTTTTTTATTTTGGAGGTCTTTGTTATTTTATTAGGGGGCTTAGAGTAGGTGTAATTAGTTTAAAATTGTTGTAATTTTTTTCTAATGTTTGTAAATATTTTTTATTTTTTGTAACTTAGTTAATTTTTATTTTTTGTACTAGTTAGTTTATTTAATTGTATTTATTTGTAGGAATTGTATTTTATTTATTTATTGATAGTGTAGTGTTAGGTTTAATTGTAGATAATCGTAGGTATTTTATTTAATTAATTTATTGTTAGTGTAGTGTTAGGTTTAATTGTAACTTAGGTTAGGATTTATTTTACAGGTAATTTTGTAATTATTTTAACTAGGTAGCTATTAAATAGTTATTAACTATTTAATAGCTATTGTACCTGGTTAAAATAATTACAAAGTTGCCTGTAAAATAAATATAAATCCTAAAATAGCTAAGATATAATTATAATTTATATTGTAGCTATATTAGGATTTATTTTACAGGTCAGTATTTAGATTTAAATAGGAATAATTTATTTAATAAGACTTAATTTATTTCGTTAGATAAAAATTATATTTAACTTAGGGGGGTGTTAGTGTTAGGGTTAGACTTAGCTTTAGGGGTTAATACATTTATTAGAATAGCGGTGAGCTCCAGTCAGCAGATTAGGGGTTAATGCTTGAATTTAGATGTCGGCGATGTTAGGGAGGGCAGATTAGGGGTTAATACTATTTATTATAGGGTTATTGAGGCGGGAGTGAGGCGGATTAGTGGTTAATAACTTTATTATAGTAGCGGTGCGGTCTGCTCGGCAGATTAGGGGTTAATAAGTGTAGGCAGGTGGAGGCGACGAGGGGGGCAGATTAGGGGCTAATAAATATTATATAGGGGTCGGCGGTGTTAGGGGCAGCAGATTAGGGGTACATAAGGATAACGTAGATGGCGGTCGGCAGATTAGGGGTTAATTATTGTAGGTAGCTGGCGGCGACGTTGTGGGGGGCAGGTTAGGGGTTAATAATATTAATATAGGGGTCGGTGGTGTTAGGGGCAGCAGATTAGGGGTACATAAGTATAACGTAGGTGGCGGTCGGCAGATTTGGGGTTAAAAAAATTTAATCGAGTGGCGGTGATGTGGGGGGACCTCGGTTTAGGGGTACATAGGTAGTTTATGGGTGTTAGTGTACTTTAGAGCACAGTAGTTAAGAGCTTTATAAGCCGGCGTTAGCCCAGAAAGCTCTTAACTACTGACTTTTTTCTGCGGCTGGAGTTTTGTCGTTAGATTTCTAACGCTCACTTGCAGACACGACTCTAAATACCGGAGTTAGAAAGATCCCATTGAAAAGATTGATACGCAATTGACGTAAGGGGATCTGCGGTATGGAAAAATCGTGGCTGGAAAGTGAGCGTTAGACCCTTTCCTGACTGACTCCAAATACCGGCGGTAGCCTAAAACCAGCGTTAGGAGCCTCTAACGCTGGTTTTGACGGCTACCGCCAAACTCTAAATCTAGGCCTAAGCAAGCTACAAAATAACTAATAGTTACATTGTATCTATCTTAGGGTTTATTTTTATTTTACAGGCAAGTTTGTATTTATTTTAACTAGGTACAATAGTTAATAAATAGATATTAACTATTTAATAACTACCTAGCTAAAATAAATACAAATTTACCTGTAAAATAAAACCTAACCTAAGTTACAATAACACCTAACACTACACTATAATTAAATAAATTAACTAAATTAAATACAATTACCTAAATTAAATTAAATTAGCTAAAGTAAAAAAAAAAACAAACACAACACTAAAACAAACAAACACTAAATTACAGAAAATAATAAACAAATTACAGATAATTAACCTAATCTAATAGCCCTATTAAAATAAAAAGCCCCCCACCAAAAAAAAAAAAAAACATGCCTAAATTAAACTACCAATAGCCCTTAAAAGGGCCTTTTACTGGGCATTGCCCCAAAGTAATCAGCTCTTTTACCTGAAAAAAAAAATACAAACAACCACCCCAACAGTAAAACCCACCACCCACACAACCAACACCCCAAATAAAATACTATCTAAAAAAACCTAACCTCCCCATTGCCCTGAAAAGGGCATTTGGATGGGCATTGCCCTTAAAAGGGCAGTTAGTTCTATTGCAGCCCAAAGTCCCTAACCTAAAAATAAAACCCACCCAATACACCCTATAAAAAAAAACTAACACTAACCCCCTGAAGATCAAATTACCGGGAGAAGTCTTCATCCAAGCCGGGCCGAAGTCCTCAACAAAGCTGGGAGAAGTCTTCATCCAAGCCGGGTGAAGTGGTCCTCCAGATGTGCAGAAGTCTTCATCCAGACGGCATCTTCTATCTTCATCCATCCGACGCGGAGCGGGTCCATCTTCAAGACATCCGACGCTGAGCATCGTCTTCATCAAGAGTCTTCTTACTGAATGAAGGTACCTTTAAGTGACATCATCCAAGATTGCGTCCCTTAGATTCCGATTGGCTAATAGAATTAAATCAGCCAATCGGAATTAAGGTAGAACAAATCCTATTGGCTGATGCAATCAGCCAATAGGATTTGAAGTTCAATCCTATTTTTCTGATCCAATCAGCCAATAGAATTGAGCTTGCATTCTATTGGCTGTTCCAATCAGCCAATAGAATTTGAGCTCAATCTTATTGGCTGATTGGATCAGCCAATAGGATTGAACTTCAATCCTTTTGGCTGATTGCATCAGCCAATAGGATTTTTTCTACCTTAATTCCGATTGGCTGAGAGAATTCTATCAGCCAATCGGAATCTAAGGGACGCCATCTTGGATGACGTCACTTAAAGGTACCTTCATTCAGCTTTAGTTGTCGGATGAAGAGGATGCTCTGCGTCGGATGTCTTGAAGATGGACCCGCTCCGCGTCGGATGGATGAAGATAGAATATGCCGCCTGGATGAAGACATCTGCCCGTCTGGAGGACGACTTCGCCTGGCTTGGATGAAGACTTCTCCCGGCTTCGTTGAGGACTTCGCCCGGCTTGGATAAAGACTTTTCCCAGTAAGTCGATCTTCAGGGGGTTAGTGTTAGTTTTTTTAAGGTAATATTGGGTGGGTTTTATTTTTAAGTTAGGGACTTTGGGCTGCAATAGAGCTAACTGCCCTTTTAAGGGCAATGCCCATCCCAAATGCCCTTTTTCAGGGCAATGGGAACTTAGGTTTTTTTTAGATATTATTTTATTTGGGGGTTGGTTGTGTGGGTGGTGGGTTTTACTGTTGGGGGGGGTTGTTTGTATTTTTTTTCAGGTAAAAGAGCTGATTACTTTGGGGCAATGCCCCGCAAAAGGCCATTTTCAGGGCTATTGGTAGTTTAGTTTAGGCTAGGTTTTTTTTATTTTGGGGCCTTTTTTATTTTAATAGGGCTATTAGATTAATTGTAATTAGTTTAAAGATCTGTAATTTGTTTATTATTTTCTGTAATTTAGTGGGTTTTTTTTGTACTTTAGCTAATTGAATTGAATTTATTTAATTGTATTTAATTTAGGGAATTTATTTCATTGTAGTGTAGTGTTAGGTGTTAGTGTAACTTAGGTTAGGTTTTATTTTACAGGTAAATTTGTATTTATTTTAGCTAGGTAGTTATTAAATAGTTAATAACTTTTTAATAACTATTCTACCTAGTTAAAATAAATACAAACTTGCCTGTAAAATAAAAATAAACCCTAAGCTAGCTACAATGTAACCATTAGTTATATTGTAGCTAGCTTAGGGTTTATTTTATAGGTAAGTATTTAGTTTTAAATAGGAATAATTTAATTAATGATAGTAATTTTATTTAGATTTATTGTAATTATATTTAAGTGAGGGGGTGTTAGGGTTAGGGTTAGACTTAGGTTTAGGGGTTAATAACTTTAATATAGTGGCGGCGACATTGGTGACGGCAGATTCAGGGTTAATAAATAGTATGTAGGTGTCGGCAATGTTGGGGGCAGCAGATTAGGGGTTAATACATATAATGTAGGTGGCGGCGGTGTCCGGAGCGGCAGATTAAGGGTTACATTTTTTATTATAGTGTTTGCAATGCGGGAGGGCCTCGGTTTAGGGGCTAATAGGGAGTTTATGGGTGTTAGTGTACTTTTTAGCACTTTAGTTATGAGCTTTATGTTACGGCGTTGTACCATAAAACTCTTAACTACTGACTTTTAAATGCGTTAGGGATCTTTTTGGCCTCTAAGGACAGACTCGTAATACCGGTGCTATGGAAGCCCCATAGAAAAAAGGGTTTACGAAGTTTACATAAGTTGTTTTGCGGTAAGGCCAAAGAAGTGTGCGGTGCCCCTAAACTTTTAAGACTCGTAATACCAGCAGTAGTAAAAAAGCAGCGATAGGACCTCTTAACGCTGCTTTTTTACCCTAACGCACAACTCATAATCTTTTGTTTGTATTATTTCGTGAGTCACTGTTCATTAATAAAATAGGATTTTTTCTTTATTAGCTATTGATGTTCTGTCCCACAGCACTGTACCAACATACAAATCAAAATAATTTCAGAATTTAAATAATCAAATTGTCGTCCATGAAAAATAATATTAACCCCTTAAAATCGTGCTCTTCCATTTGTTGCGTTTCTTTAAAGGGATAGTCTAGTCAAAGTTAAACTTTCATGAATCTAATAGGACATGCAATCTTAAACAACTCTCCAATTTACTTTTATGATCAAATTTGCTTTGCTCTCTTGGCATTCTTTGTGGAAAGAATTACTAAGCCGTGGAACTGCCTTCTATCTCAGTGCATTTTGACAGATAGACACTGCTAGTTCATGTGTATCATATAGATATAATTGTGCTCACTCCTGTGTAGTTATTTAAGAGTCACCATTGATAGGCTAAAATACATGCCTATCAAAAGAACTGAGATAAGGGGCAGTCTGCAGAAGCTTAGATAGAAGGTAATCACAGAGGTAAAAAGTGTATTAAAATAACTGTGTTGATTATGCAAACTAGGGAATGGGTAATAAAGGGATTATCTATCTTTTTAAACAATACAAATTCTGTAGTAGACTGTCCCTTTAAGGAAACTATCTGAAATAATAGGAGAGCTCTGCTGAGTATAACACAAGTAAAATATACCCATTAATTGCAATAGTGAGATTCTTGCGAGCTCTCAAGTAAAATGAAAAGAAACACATAAATGTATTTCAGTTTTGAATAGAGACATTTTAACACTATACATGTATTAATAAAACTTAGAGACCCAGCTGCTAATTACGCTACTACTTCTAATAATAATAATAATGATGATATATATTTTTTTACTTTGAAAATGCAATCTCTGCATAAAGTATTGTACAAGTTAACAAAAGATGTGAGTAAAATGGCAGTCATTTGTTGTATGAATGATTGTGCATGTGACTTCTACAAGACATACAGGATGTTAAAGGGACATAAAACAAGTTGGGATAAAGACAACATATAATATGTACTTTAATTACATTATCTGCAGATTTATACTGCAGTGCCTCATCATTAACCCTTTCTTTAAGTTTCCTAATTGTACAGCTCTAACTCCCCCCCACACATTTCCTTCTATGGTTTTATCTATATCCACCTTTGATTTGGTAGAATGCAAGACTTTAATACTCATCATCTGCTGGAGCATGCCTAGAAGCAAATAAGCTGCTATGAACTCAGTTGAAATGCAATGCCTGTCTTTCTGATGCTAAACACTGATAAGGGGGGGGGGGAATCAGACTACTCCAGACAGCATGGCTATGTAACTAATTTTGCTTATTTTTGAAAATTATTTTAAAATACTTGCCAGCAATTTTTAAACAATTTTTTTATGCAAAATATTTTTACTGAATTAATCATTTTAGGTTATGCACTGATCTCAACATGTTTTATGGCACTTTAACAATAGGGATGTGCCTTCGTTTCACTACTAATGTACATTAGAAATCTATATTAATTTTTGTAACAATAATGTATATTCAAATGACTGCCCCAGCAAAATTTAAAGAAAATGAAAAAATACTGTTAGAATTAATTTGTTTTCTTCAAATTAATTTAGGGGTACAATACTGGAGAGCGCGCAAACCCGATCCCCTTCTTGCCAGATCCCTGGCTGCGCTAACAGGAGGTTTAGCACACTCGGCTCCCAGGACCTGCATTATCGTTAGTACAGATCCTAGGGAGCCAAGCGCACTAAATCTCCTGTTAGCATGGCCAGGGCTCTGGCAAGAAGAAGATCGAGTTAGCACGCTTATTAGGGTATTGTAACTTTGTCTAAAACTAAATGAATATCAAATTTTGCAGCCAACAAATATGCAGGAAACAAATTTCCACGAATATCATGGATGAAAATTTAATCCAAAATTTAAATTTTCATGGCTGAACAAGTCTAGTTAACAAGTAAATAAATTGACCAAAAATCATGGATGTTACTCAGATATGAGGCTATAACCTAACAAATACCTATTATAGAAGCAGATTTTTACTGATTAAGTCCAAAGATAAACTAGCAGCTATAGACCGCAATTTATAGGCGACAACTGGGACAGACAAGTCAAGGTCATACTGAGGAAAGTCCCACACAGATGTCAAACAAAGTAATGAAAAAAATCAATAATAGAGATCAAAGAACAGAGTGCAAAGTCAAGTGAAGGTCAAACCCAGGATACCACAGAAAGAAAAGATCACTCCCAAAGAAGAAACAACAAACTTATATATGAGCCGTGAGAAGCAAATGTCACTACCTTAGAAATGGAAAAGTTGAGAAACAATGTCATTGTGTGATTATGGCATGCAAGACACAGATATTCCTGTTCCTCTAAAACACTCCTCCCCGTTTGTACCCTACACAGTTTAGAGGTGCTGCATTAAACCTATACCAGAAAAAGGTTGAAGAGAGATTTTAACTTTGGAGGATACTGTAAAACAGAAAAAGAATAAAGATTTCAACTTAACTCAAAAGGAAAGAGCTGAATTACTCTCTCTTGAGAAAAATGAAAACATTGTTATCCGTAATTTGGATAAAGGTGGGAATGTGGTCGTTCTTAACAAGAACAATTACATCCTAGAAAGTAATAGGCAGCTTTCCAACCCAAGTACATATAGGAAGATCAGTTTCTAATCCCACATTTTTGTTCAAGTCAAAATTGATAAAGATGTTGGAACAGACTGTAGCTGTTGGAGCTCCTCACCAGGGACCAAGTTGAGATGTTGGTTCCAGAGAATCCGCGGATTCCAATTTTCCATTATTTTACCAAAAACACACAAGAGTGTGACCCAACCCCCGGGACGTCCTATCGTCTCGGGGATTGGGTCTCTCTTGGAACCCACCTCTGAGTGGATAGACTCAATTTTACAACCCCTGGTGAGGAGTCTGAAAAGTTATTTAAGAGACTCCCCCACATCCTTTACAGATGTTGAAGATGTTTAAATGGGAGGAAAAATATAATTGAGTAGTGGTGGACACCACTGCCTTGTATTCAAGCATCCCCGCATCACATGGGTGTACAGGCTATTAGGTATTTTTTGGATGGTCATACCAGGTTTTCGGAAGGAGACGAAGTTGGTTTTGTGCGAGATTATTGATTTCTTGCTCAAACACAACTTCTTTATGTTTAACAAGGAATTTCATATACAGATTTGTGGGATGGCAATGGGGGCAAAATTTGCTCCCCTCGTTCGCAAATCTGTATGTGGGATGGTGGGAGGATCGGTATTTGTACTTTGAGGATAACCCGTTTAAAAGTCAAATTGCCCTTTTACATGCGTTTTATAGATGATTTGATTTTTGTTGTCAGAGAGCCCTTTGATCACAGTAGCTTTCTTGCCTTATTTAAGCACAATGAATTTAACTTTAGTTTTGTAGGTGATACCTATGGAAATGTGGCTAACTTCTTGATCTTACTTTAAAGGGGATGTTGATACGGGAACTATTATAAGCAATACATTTTGTAAGCTGACAGCTGGGATACCATTCTCCATGCGAAATCTTGTCACCCACCATATCTGGTGCGTTCAATTCCAAGAGGTCAGCTTATGCGATTACGAAAGAATACAAATTCTGATGTTCTATTTGATGAACAGGCAAAGGCCATTGATAGAACGTCTCAAGATGAGGGGGTTATGAAGAATCATTATTAAATCAAAGCTATAATGAGGTGAGGTTAAAATCACAACATGAGTTGGGACAAGGGGTCTAGAAGACAGAGTGTTATAACACAAGAAACAGTGGTCTTTTCGACTGAATACTCGAGCCAATTGATCAAGTTTTTTCTATTTTGAAGAGAAATCTTCACTTACTTGAAGAAGATGAGACCTTAAAGTCACATCTTGGCACTTGTAAATTTGTGTCGAAGAGACCACCAACACTATCATCTAAGCTTTCCCCCAGTTTGGTTTGTTCTGAGTACACTGACAGAAGTGATTGGATCAAAAAGAAAGGGACTTATAAATGTGGGCCCATGGTCCATGTGTCACTTGTGGTTTTATAAGTGTTGGTAACCGGTTTTAAGAGCACAGTAACCGGAGAAGAATTTTTTGCATAAATTTTATGCAAACTGCAGAACTACATTTGCAGTATATCTTCTCGAGTGTAAATACTGTAAATTAACAATACACAGGTCAAACGACCAGGGAATTAAGGTCCCGGATTAGGGAGCACATAAGAGACACCAGGGAATATGTAAAGGAATCTGGCAAGGAATTTTAATTTAACACATATGGACTAATGCTTTCACTATGAGAGTACAAGTGATTGATCGCATCATGTTCCCACCTAGGGGGTGATAGGGTGTAAATTATTGTTGAAACAAGAATTATACTGGATTTACAAATTTAGGACTATCACCCCCCCCCCCTAGGTTTGAATCTTGAATGGGATATGAGCTATTTTGCTGAATAATTTTCATGGGGGGTCACACACTAAAAATGACCAAATGATCATAAGTAAAATATAATAATAAAAAGTATAAAATAAAAAATAAAAAAACAAATAAAAAACAAATGAAATAAACAAATATATATATATTTTTAAATACTTAAAAAACAATTTAAAAACATATAATTTATAGTATGAATGGTTGCATTGACTATGAATTGCTTAATTGACATAGCATAAGGACTTTGTTTTGTAATATCAAATAGTCCATATGCATACCTATATTTATACTTATATATATTGCTTAAATATGATACATTTGTTTTAGTTTGTAATTTTTGTAACCTTTTGAATTTTTGGTAATTTTTGGTGAAAGAATTCTTGTAATCTTTGGTAATATTGTAAATTTTAAATTAACATATTGTGCTCTTATTCTGTCCTTGGAACAGAACAATATATGCTCTTTCAGGTATGCTTTATAGAGCTCGTTTGTGAAGTATTTAAATAACATTTATAGTTAATCCTACATGTACAGCTTATAAGCACAATTAGATAGGCTTGTTATGTCACTTCTTTATTCCTCATTAACGTAGTGTATATAATATTGAGTATATTTAGTGTGATGTATACATATATTTGTATTTTTATATATTTGTATGTTATTATATTTTATCACTTACAGGTGTATCTGTCCCTTTAAATAGGTGTTGACACCTAGCAAACTCACCCTATGATTAAGTGCTCAATTGAGCACGAAACTAGTCAGGGAGTTTGGAGCTGTGTACGGTTTTAAATATGTCTTAATTAAAGGTAATTTTTATTTTACCACATTTTGCCCTGTGACTCTTGCTGAACGTGCTGCTGTATTTTGGAACTGAGAAACAATGTCACAAAATGTGATGTGAAAGCTGTGAATATTTTCATGAGAATAGAAGTTCATGAATGATAAAAACTCAAAAGAAGCATGAGGATAAAATGTAATGTGTGACGTGTAAAGAAACCAAACCTAGGGACCAATCAGGATGATAAAAAACAAACAATAGCTCTTAACCAAGGTCGTATATGTGAAAGAAAGTTTAATAAAACTATTCACCTTCCTTTTCTGAAGAGATCAGACATAAAATAGAGTAAACTCATTTAGTTACCAAAAACAGTCCGTTCTGCCAAGGTTATTTTTTTCCTATGTTTCCGGAACCATGAAGATATACACCACGGAACAGAAGATGCATAATACCCTGTTTGTAGAGATGAAAGAATATAAATCATCACTAAATCTCGCTGCCTTCATCTGAAGCCCAAATACAGATAAGGCAATTGAAGAAAACGAGAAACGCGGTTGTTGCTATAAATCACTTTTAAAACTGAAGTGTTTTTAAAACATAGTTTGGACATGTTTACTAAGATACATTAGACTAGGGTTTGTAAAAACTTTGAAATTGGGAATATAATAATATGCGAGTTGCTTTGATAATGCAATGAAATATAGTTTTGTTTTAAATATTTACTTTTTTAATATTGTTTGAGCTTAGCAAAACATGATTGACAATACATGTTGTCTAATCACTTTGTACTGATAATAATATTCACAGTGAGCACACAACACTGCACACCTTCTCATGTCAGGGGCTATCAAGGGTTGTATAACATGTATTAGACTTGAGAACGGTTGAAAAATTAGTTTTGTGTGAAGAAGGATAAAGGATTTTTTCCACTGTTCAGTTCAAGTAGGCATTCATTTCATGTGCACATTAAATTCATATTTCTTACCCTTAAGAACTGCAAATATATAATTTGAACAATTAAAAAAAAAATGTATTTTAATGCTAACAGAACATATAACTTGCTTGAATTAGTAAATGACTAGCTCACAAAGGTGCAACGTCACACAATTGCATGTCACAAAGGCTCTAGTCAAAGTGATTGAAAATGTCTGAGCTTTGACTAGTCTCCCACCTCCCTATGATAGGATTTAATGGACATGCCTATATGAACAAAATGATTCATTCGGTCCTCCGTTTGGGCCAATAATGTATTTGGCAGCTTGTGCATTGGATGAATTGCTGAATCAACAAAATTTAAGTATCCAGTCATGATGATTGTGCTGGAACTTGCAATGCAGTGTGCATCTGACTTGTGCAGGCACAGTCACTTTATTTTCCTCCTTAGTTTATGGAAGTTTACTATAAAATACCATTCACAGCAAAATAAAGTGTGAGCTTAACACAGATGAAGCTAGTGGTCATGGGAATTTTGATTCTCAAAGGCTTGAATGTAAATGTAGGGGGATACAATTTCAAATATAATGTTACATTAGGTTTTGGAATATTAACATTTATATTACAATATCAGTATGATGTAAGGTGCAACATTTGCTCTGCTATTCAAATGCAACAGAATATGAATTTGTCCATGCTTGGGCATTTTGTTCCAGAGCTGCAAAACACGCAGTACAAGTCCAATTCACAGTTTAAGGGCATAAAAAGATTAACAATAAATAACTTAAAATGCTAGAGCATTTCACTATTGCTTGAATAAAATTAAGTGCTTAACATAAAAAAGAGAATAAATGAATAGTAAAGGTAAGTTTTGGATTGGCAATGCACTACTGGCCCTAAGCTGCACACGGCTGCAGAGACAAGCTGGGGTGGCACATACTTTGTAAGGATACTGGTGCACAGCTGGATTGGAATCCAGCATCTGATACAGGCAGATGTAGAACCAGCAGGTAAAGTTTATGCTTTTAAATACCGTACTTGTGACAAGCCCAAGTCAAGTGTTGAAGAGAGCCACAGTGGTCAGACAATGGTGTAGTCGAGGGTAGGAGACAGATGAAAATCAAACAAGCTGTACTTGGTACAAAGGAGACAAAACTGAAGGCAATGCTGGATTTGTGCTAAAAACAGCCATAGTAATCAGGCAATGAGTTTTTGCAGGAAATAGGTTCTTTCTTATAGGTCACAACATGGTAAGATTCCGGTGCAGACAGCTCATGAAATTACATGGATACAGGCACAAGGATATTAGAGGGCAAGGTGGCAGATGTACAGAGCAATGGGACAGCACCTGGCAAACAAAGTTCAATACCAGCCATGGGCAATTCCTGATATATGCACAGCTGCTAATCGCTGTCCATGTTTATCTTAGGATAGGTACATGTGTTTTATTTTCATTCTTTATTAGTGGCCCTTTTATATTATCGCTCCATACTTTAATGTGCTGTTCAGCTGATCTCAATACACATTGTCAATACTTAACAACACATTATCTATAGCACTACATTTTACTTATTGACTTCCAACGGCTAAAGGGGCTTGATAAACCCAGGGCAAACAATTTTCTTATAACAGCAATAACATCGAACACTGGTTTTGTTCATGGGCAAAACACACTGCAATTAACCTTTGCCTTACTGGATGAAGTTAGCAAGCAATGTTACAAACAAATACAAATGCTACCTGATAAATGTTAAAAAAACATAATAATATGCTCATTTCTATTATAAACATAGTCACGTCCATAACTCAGAAAACACACATGCCAGCTACACTGATAATGCTCCTGCTCAAGTCCCTCTTAAAACGACATACACATATATCTATATGGTTCTGGGCAAAACAGGTTAATTGCACACACGGTCACCTATTCTATTAGCATCACTACACATTATTAAAAGGCATAAATTACCATAAGAGGCCATTTAACCCTGTGATGTATTGCTAAACCCCCCCGGATATCGCTATTGTGTTTGTGTTTAATCCAGGCCAATTTTTGCTTTTAGATTTCGATATTTGGGAGATTAACAATGCAAATAATGATTTTGTGATGTTTTCAGGAGATGACAATTTGTGGTTGAGAGACCTGGTTGATAAGCTGGTTTTGATCTTTTTTTTTTTACTTTTTAAAATATATTTATTTTTTACACTTTTACTTTTTTTCAGATCCCCGAAGACAATATACTGATGGAAAGGCTAGCCGATTACCTTTCCAACGGTGGGTCTTGGGGGTCTGTAGCTGCTTAGATGCCTGAAATACAGGCATCTAAGCAGCATGCCCCCATCTCCCTATATTGTCCATTGTTAATTTTAAATAAAGCTGCGCGGTGATGTCATCACGTCATTGCGCATGATGTCACCACGCAAAACGTGAAGCCCTTGTGATTTCGCTCACTATTCAGGCCAGATCGCTGGTGTGGGAATAGATGGGAGCCCCCAGATTTCCCTCAAGTTGGGTGAGTGCTAGCGACATCTCTGAGCCGTCGTTAGCACCTTACTGAGAAAATTTGCGATGGCTCACAGCCGTCTTTAGCACTCAAGGGATTAAAGGACATGAAACCACAAATATATTCTTTCATGATTTAGATAGAACATACAATTTTAAACAACTTTCCAATTTACTTCTATTATCTAATTAACTTAATTTTCTTGGTATTTTTGTTGAAGGAACAGTAATGCACTACTGGGAGCTAGCTGAAAGCCAATGACAAAAGACTTAAATGGGCAGCCACCAATCAGCACATTCTGAGCCTACCTACCTTTTCAACAAAGGATACAAAGATAACTGATGAAATTAGAAAATAGAAATACATTTGAAAATTGTTTAAAATTGCACGCTCTATTTGAATCATGAAAGAAAAAAAATGTGGGTTTCATGTCCCTTTAACTGCGAATGCATTTTGTGTATGCGATCACTAGAACAATACACTGACAAGATATTCTGATGAACAGATATGAACCCCTTAATTTCTGTCTGCATCATGCATTTTCATTTCTGTCTGCATCATGCAGTTTCATTTCTGCCTGCATCATGCAGTTTCATTTCTGCCTGCATCATGCAGTTTCATTTCTGTCTGCATCATGCAGTTTCATTTCTGCCTGCATCATGCAGTTTCATTTCTGTCTGCATCATGCAGTTTCATTTCTGTCTGCATCATGCAGGTTCATTTCTGTCTGCATCATGCAGTTTCATTTCTGTCTGCATCATGCAGTTTCATTTCTGTCTGCATCATGCAGTTTCATTTCTGTCTGCATCATGCAGTTTCATTTCTGTCTGCATCATGCAGTTTCATTTCTGTCTGCATCATGCAGGTTCATTTCTGTCTGCATCATGCAGTTTCATTTCTGTCTGCATCATGCAGTTTCATTTCTGAAATCACTGTTATACTTTCATTGTATTGTAGCTTCTGGCTATAGTGGATTCTGATTAGCTAGGAAATTTACAAACGTTTTCCCATCGAGCCAAGAAGAGATCATGATCGCTATAAAAACATACATACATGTTGAAATGTACATAATTCGTATGGGCTAGATAATGAGTGGAGCGCTATTTTGCACTTCCGCTCGGCCGTTAACTTCACTAGATGGAAGGTTTTTGTGAGCATTGTGTTGCGCTAGTATTTCGAGTTAAAAGTTAGTTTTTTTGCGTGAGCGAAACATGAAACGCTAACCAAATATCGCGCATTAACTTATTCTCCCCATGGAAGTCAATGGTGAGTGCAAACTGAAACCTGACAGGAGTTATGGAAATGTCACAACACTATAACATCATTACACATGAATATTAATGTAATTTCCCTTTTGATGTAAATGTAATTTCACTTTTGATGAACATGTATGCAACACACTGCTTTTAAATGTATATTTCATGATTATGATGGTTCCTATGAATACTGCTAATTGTGTCACTTCCTGTGGGAGGGGTTACATGCTATTTAAACACATTGAGGCCTACTTATCAAGCCGTCAACTAACTTGCATTCAACGGCACCAATACACTCGCCTGACATCGCCTAACATCGGACCTGAATACGCTCTCCATATTTAAGTACAGGGCGATGAGCAGCGGACTGTTGTTAAATAACAGCCATCAATCTCGCTGCTATTCGGCTTTTACACAGTTTTATTTAAACCCTGTCACTAAACACTGTCACTATACTAAAATGTTTAACCCCTATCCCGCCGCTCCCGGACCCCGCCGCAACTATACAAAGTTATTAACCCCTATCCCGCTACTCCCCGACACAGCCACAACTCTAATAAACTTATTAACCCCTATTCCGCTGCTCCTGGACCCCGCCGCAACTAACTTAGGCCTAGATTTAGAGTTTGGCGGTAGCCGTGAAAACCAGCGTTAGAGGCTCCTAACGCTGGTTTTAGGCTACCGCCGGTATTTGGAGTCAGTCAGGAAAGGGTCTAACGCTCACTTTTTTTTTCCATACCGCAGATCCCCTTACGTCAATTGCGTATCCTATCTTTTCAATGGGATCTTTCTAACGCCGGTATTTAGAGTCGTGGCTGAAGTGAGCGTTAGAAATCTAACGACAAAACTCCAGCCGCAGAAAAAAGTCAGTAGTTAAGAGCTTTATGAACCGGCGTTAGCCCAGAAAGCTCTTAACTACTGACTTTTTTCTGCGCTAACGCCGGTTATAAAGCTCTTAGCTACTGTGCTCTTAAGTACACTAACACCCATAAACTACCTATGTACCACTAAACCGAGGTCCCCCCACATCGCCGCCACTCAATTACATTTTTTTAACCCCAAATCTGCCGACCGCCACCTACGTTATCTTTATGTACCCCTAATCTGCTGCCCCTAACACTGCCCGACCCCTGTATTATATTTATTAACCCCTAACCTGCCCCCCACAACATCGCCGCCAGCTACCTACAATAATTAACCCCCTAATCTGCCGACCGCAAAGCGCCGCTACTTACGTTATCCTTATGTACCCCTAATCTGCTGCCCCTAACACGCCGACCCCTATATTATATTTATTAACCCCAAATCTGCCCCCCACAATGTCGCCTTCACCTGCCTACACTTATTAACCCCTAATCTGCCGAGCGGACCGCACCGCTCTCATAATAAAGTTATTAACCCCTAATCCGCCTCACTAACCCTATAATAAATAGTATTAACCCCTAATCTCTGCCCTCCCTAACATCGCCAAACACCTACACTTCCAAAACATTAACCCCTAATCTGCTGACTGGAGCTCACCAGCTATTCTAATAAAATGTATTAACCCCTAAAGCTAAGTCTAACCCTACACACTACAACCCCCCCTAAGGTTAAATATAATTTAAATCTAACGAAATGAATTAACTCTTATTAACCCCCTTAAATGACCACATGTACCCTGTATGTCACTGGTTGTTAAGGGTTTTTTCCGGACATAATAGCCACAAGTCTAGCAAGAACACGCTATTAATGCCCTCCCTCCAGCAGGCTTTGTGGAATTGAGCAGTCTCAAAGCTGGTGGCAAGACCACGCTATAAAACAATCAAGTCCCAAAAAAAAGGCCAGTGACATACAGGGGTACGTCGCTGGGTCCTTAAGGGGTTAAATAAATTATTCTCTATTTAAAGCTAAATACTTACCTGTAAAATAAATCCTAATATAGCTACAATATAAATTATATTTATATTATAGCTATTTTAGGATTTATATTTATTTTTACAGGTAACTTTGTATTTTTTTAACCAGGTACAATAGCTAAAATAGTTAAAATAATTAATAATAATAAATTAATTAAATAAAATACCTACAATTACCTACAATTAAACCTAACACTACACTATCAATAAATTAATTAAATATAATATCTACAAATAAATACAATGAAATAAACTAACTAAAGTACAAAAAATAAAAAAGAACTAAGTTACAAAAAATAAAAAGAATTCTATCAGCCAATTGGAATTAAGGTTGAAAAAATCCTATTGGCTGGTGCAATCAGCCAATAGGATTGAGCTTTCATCCTATTGGCTGATCCAATCAGCCAATAGGATTGAGCTCACATTCTATTGGCTATTCCAATCAGCCAATAGAATGCAAGCTCAATCCTATTGGCTGATTGCAACAGCCAATAGTATTTTTTCAACCTTAATTCCGATTGGCTGATAGAATTCTATCAGCCAATCGGAATCTAAGGGACGCCATCTTGGATGACGTTATTTAAAGGAACATTCATTGTTGAAGAAGATGTCGAACGAAGATGAAACTCGGCGTCGGATGTCTTGAAGATAGAGCCGCTCCTCGCCGGATGGGTGAAGATAGAAGATGTCGTCTGGATGAAGACTTCTGCCCGGTTGGATGAAGACGTAGGCCCAATTTACATAATTTGTATTATTTTTTTTAAATTCTTTTATATTTAATATTTCAAGAACATGCATTGAAGAAAGCAGTTCTTCATGTGTGCTAACACAACCACATTAGTCCTTAATTGCAAACCCAGATTCACGTTGTGAACATTTTACATTCCAATGTTCTTCACATAGGAAAAATTTTACTTTTTATAATAATATATATATATATATATATATATATATATATATGAATGATACTGTTAATGTATAATACATATATATATATATATATATATATATATGTATATACCTATATATATATATATATATATCTATATATATATACCTATATACCTATAGGAAAAGATATACAGGTATAGCTATATACAGGTGGCCCTCAGTTTGCGACGGTTCAATTTGCTCCGTTTCAGAATAACGCCCTTTTTTTTGCTATTGAAAAGCATTGACTGCTATTGAAAGCATTAGCACATGCATACATTAAAATAGCCAGTAGGTGGAGCTGTCCGCTTGTGTTGCAGCAAACACATGCAAAGAAAAGCAAGCCAGATGTGATCAATGGATCAGCTTTCAAAGGAACAAAATCTAGCAGCCACTTCCCTTAGCTGCAGACTCAATGCAGAGAACTGTTTGCAGAAAAATGCAAGTAAAAAAACGTTTTTCTTAATTAAACTTAGTTTGATGATGATACAGTCTGTTGTGTGATTAAACACAGGGAGGCGGAAATCAGTGTATAACCAGACATGAGCAATGGAGCAGTTTTTAAAGGAACAAGATCTAGCAGCCACTTCCCTTAGCTGCAGAAAAATGCAAGTAAAAAAAACGTTTTGCTTCATTAATCTTAGTTTGATGATGATACAGTCTGTTGTGTGATTATTTTGTTTTTGTTCATTAAACTTAGAATGATGATGATACAGTCTGTGTGATAATTTCATTAGGCGGGGTTATAGCAAATGTTTTTGTTCATTAAACTTAGATTGATGATGATACAGTCTGTGTTTGTGTGATAATTTTACTAGGTGTGGCTTAGCAAATGTTTTTGTTCATTAAACTTAATTTGATGATGATACAATCTATTTTATTAGGTTAATAATGCTGTTTTACATTTAAAGTCTTCATTTCAAAGCTTTAAAAATAAGTATTAGGTGCTACTTATGACAATTTTGAGAGGGACCTGGAACCTAACTCCCTCACTTCCCTTTGACTTACATTATAAACTGGGTTTCAATTTACAACGGTTTCAATTTACAACCATTTCTTCTGGAACCTAACCCCGGCGTAAACTGAGGGCTACCTGTATAGATATATATATATATAAATATGTATTTACAATAAAACGTACATTATCCTGTAAGTGAAGAACACTGGTGAGGAGGCGATGTTTGATGATGATACAGTCTGTTGTGTGATTAAACACAGGCAGGCGGAAATCAGTGTATAACCAGACATGAGCAATGGAGCAGTTTTTAAAGGAACAAGATCTAGCAGCCACTTCCCTTAGCTGCAGAAAAATGCAAGTAAAAAAACGTTTTGCTTCATTAATCTTAGTTTGATGATGATACAGTCTGTTGTGTGATTATTTTGTTTTTGTTCATTAAACTTAGAATGATGATGATACAGTCTGTGTGATAATTTCATTAGGCGGGGTTTAGCAAATGTTTTTGTTCATTAAAATTAGATTGATGATGATACAGTCTATGTTTGTGTGATAATTTTACTAGGTGTGGCTTAGCAAATGTTTTTGTTCATTAAACTTAATTTGATGATGATACAATCTATTTTATTAGGTTAATAATGCTGTTTTACATTTAAAGTCTTCATTTCAAAGCTTTAAAAATAAGTATTAGGTGCTACTTATGACAATTTTGAGAGGGACCTGGAACCTAACTCCCTCACTTCCCTTTGACTTACATTATAAACTGGGTTTCAATTTACAACGGTTTCAATTTACAACCATTTCTTCTGGAACCTAACCCCGGCGTAAACTGAGGGCTACCTGTATAGATATATACATATAAATATGTATTTACAACAAAACGTACATTATCCTGTAAGTGAAGAACACTGGTGAGGAGGCGATGTGAGATGAATTGTAAGAAGCTAATAATCAATTTAATTAAATCTCATGTAGCTGCAGCTTAATCCCAGTGCTTTGTATAGTGTTGTACCCAACTTCACTATACTAGGCTTGAAGAAATTGAGAGAAAAGGAATTCAGGGAAAGCACTGTGCACATTCTAATAGAATGTGATATAAATAGACTGTTTGTAGATCCTGGTCTTGTACATACAGACACAGTACTGTGTGGATGTTCCAATATTTCAGCAAACAATAAATTAATAAATAGGATGGACCAAAAATTTCTGTGATCAGATTCTAAAAATGAATAGTCTCAAGTTTTAGCAAATTTCCATTTTGAAGATATGAAAGGCAAAAATCCCCAAATGGTGAGAATGTCTACTTCCTAGACCTTACCTCAATCATATGAGGTAAGAAAAGATGATCCATGTTAGCCTGATCTTGGCCTCACAAACGGTTCCTGCTGCCAGATCCGTATCTGAGGGGTGTTTTGTCTTCAGTGCGTCCTTTAGTATGGTGTGTTATGGATCAGGAAACTTCCCTCCAAGCATATGCCGGATTGTATGAAATGAAAAACAGAAATACACCAATAGTGTAATACTGTATAGTTTATTAAGGAAGCAACCCCAACTTTCAACAGTATCCCCTATACAATTATTCTCACATTAAGTACCCTCATCATATGAGGTATTGACAAGCATGACTAAAAATATTAGCTTGACTAATGCTCAGTTGGTCTACAAATATATATAGTCAATGCGAGTATATTGGGACCATGGGTTGGAGTAAAAGTAGTAAAAGTTCTCCAACTATCAACTATTCCCGCGTGTTTAAGGAATAAAAAAAATTATATTCGGGGGTCTGGATGAAGGACTTGGTGTTGGAGATGTGGTATCTAATTTTGAATCTAAGATGACATTAAAGTCACCTCCTGCGATCAGAGATCCTTTTCTGTGTTCTGTAATTAAGGAGGTTAATTTCTTGAAAAATGTGAATCTTCTAGTGTTAGGTGCATACACGTTTACCAGGGTTACTGGCCTTTGAAAAAGTAAACCCAATAAAATAAAAATTCTACTTTCCTTATCTGCTACTTTGTTAGTCAGTTGGAACCTTATTTCTATGTGAACAGGATGGGATCTAAAAGGGAATTTAGGTTCGGCTGTGTTTAAAAAGTGAGTTTCCTGTACAAATATTACAGAATTTTTATTTTTTTCAAACCATTTTAAAGGTACAGACCTCTTTGTGGGGGAATTGAGTCCCTTGGTGTTCTGGTGAAAGTAAGTTTATTATTTTATGTGCCATACTTGTACCATGTGTTTTGTCGTGCTCTGTAAATACGGCTCTTACCCTGTTGTCTTTGTTTGAGAATTTTCAGTAATTTCCTCCCTCCGAGGGAAAGGGTATAGGGAAAGGTAGGTGTCAGAAAGGATTGGAATAGATATACCTTTGCATTCGATCTGCGTGAACATATAAACATTAGAGAATAACAATTAACAATCAAAACTAAAACAGATAAATATAACATGAAGCTTGTTCCTACTAAGGAAAAAGAAAAAGAACCACAAGTTTTAGGGTTGTGTGGTAATAACGAGGGGTTGAAAATCAATTGATGTTGCTACTCCTGGGAATTTGAAACATATTTTCGCTAAACTAGGAGAATAAAAAAGTAAAAAAAAAAAAAAAAAATAAGAAAAACAAACAAACCCTTATTGAACTAAAAGATATGCAAACAAGAGATTACATTCTCTTTTGTACTCATAAGTCAAAGAATTGGGGACCCTTAATCATGGTAATGAAATAGAAATCTTTTTAGCAAAGCTCAACCATATCTATCTATTTCAAGAAGGCTTGTCTTTGTCTTGAGCGGCTGCCTTCATTGACAACTGTTGATTCTTTAATTTCCTGGAGATGGTGGATCAGGATGCTGAGGCTTGGGCTTCTGCGTAGTGGACGATCTTTGTTCTTTGAATAAAGATGGTAGAGAGGGCGTGGGTTTGTTTAGACTAGAGCAAAATACCTCCAGATCCTCAGAGTCCTTATATGTTTAGGTTTTATTTTCCTTGATCACCTTTAATGAGAACGGGAAACCCAATCAATATGAGATGTCTAGGTCTTTTAAGTGAAGAGTTAAGTATCTGGTTTCTTTTCTCTTGGCGAGTGTCAACGGACTGAGATCCGCAAAAATCTGTATCTATTTGTCCTCAAAATTGATTGGAGAATTTTTCCTGGATGCAGTCAAGGTTCCTTTGGTGAAGGTTGAGGTCTGAGGGCCCGGTGGGCTCTGTCTAATAGGATGGGTGTAGATATTTTGGTTTTTAGTATATAATCAAAGAGGTTTTGAAGGTATATGTTGATCTTTTGTGGTGTAATTCTTTCCGTTACACCTCTGATCCTCAAATTTTGTCTTCTGTTTCTATTATCTGTAGCTGAAGGATGGCTGCATTTTGTTGTTCTATTGTTATTGCCATATAGCCAGCTTCAGTGGATATTTCCTCTGTCCTTTCTTCGATCTGGAGTACTCTTTGGCCCAAATCCTCTACATCCCTTTTAACTTGAGTTAGGCTGTCTTTTATAAGTTGGCTCACTTGCACCATAAAGGATTTAAAGTCTTTCTGTGATGGTAACAGTTGTAAATCTGCTTTTATGATCGGATTGTTATCACATTTTTGTGAAGGTGTCTGTGTACTGTCCTCTAGATCATTGAACGCTGGGGAATAGGGCGAGGTTGTAGCTGCTTCTATAGCTTTAAAGCATGTGCCCATTTTAACCCCTGGTGTGTTGGTTACCTTAGCTATTTTGTCAAGCTTAGACGTTCTTCTAGAAGACAGTTTAGCTCTGTTATTTCTCTGCACTGTGGGAGGTGCTCTTGTCCTTGTGAAGACTTTTTCACTTTTCCTTATTGTTTCCTCTCTTTTGTGCAGAGAAAATCTCTATTGGTAGTGAAGGGATGATAATACTATCCAGGTCCTCTGTTTAATTGCAATTCTTTTAAGTGTGTAGTATTCTCTGTAAGCTAATCTCACACTGTCTGATCTGCATTGAGAAAAAAGTGTTCAGCGATTTCCCTCCTCAATCAGGCGTATTTTACTTAGCATGGCTATTAGATAGCATTTTTATAGCGTTTTGATCACTCATAAACTTTGCCTACTTCAACAGGCATTTGTTTTAAGCTCTCCCTTGCTGCGTGGCTAGAATTATGTGTTCATTTGGGCTGTATGTAGTGCTGCTTGTTTTCTGTGGTTCTAAGCGCAAAAATAAAAAGTATCTGCGTGACATGTGTATGAGATGGTGCCGTTATTGCTCCAGTTTATTTTTAAGCTGTGCTCTTTTTTGTGTGCAGTCTCATAAGGACCGTCGTGTTGTGGCATGCTCTTCGTGTGAGTGCTTTCTTATGTCCGTCTTTTAGGCTCGATTATGATGCACATCTGTGTAGGCCTCAGCCTGTATGGCATTTCTTATTCCGTCCATAAAGGGTGAAATTGCTAGTTTAAAGCATCGGGGTGATCTCCCCCCTAAGCAAGTTCATAAATGCTTGTTTTTGCTGCGTTTCTCACTCCGCTGTGTCCGTTTTCCCAGGAGTGAGTCTCATAACACTTCCTCTGTGCGGCCATACTCGTTCCCCATTTTCTGCTTTTATTAGTACAGTGCTCACATTATGTTTATCACGGGACATTGTCTTTCTATCCACACAGTCAATAATACAAATGTACAGGTTCGGGTTTGCTAAATTTGTCTGTTATTTGTGTTGGTGAATGTAGACACCCATATGACAGTCACTGAATTAGTACGAATAAAGGGTCTATCGGCAAAGGGGTAAAACGTAACTTTTAACATTCCAAGTTAAAATATCCACAATAAACAATGAAATTAAAGACAGGCATCATCAGCTAGCAAAAATCTCCCAGCTAATTGCCGTACTCATAGCTGTGAGAGACTTTGCATAACCTTACATTTTTAAAGAAGAAATCCACTCATTATTGGTTAAAACCATTAGCCAAAGAAAAACCCAAGTTTGAACTATCTACATCACGAAGGAGCTGGAAAAACACTTGTGAACAGGATTAACACTATTAATACATTTTAATCCTTGTTGACCCTGAATATCCATTATTTTTTAAAAACTCAATTTGAATTTGATTTTAAATAAATAATAATAATGAAAGGATCTTCTTTTTATTTATTTGTTTATTATTATTATTATTATTATTATTTCGTCCTCTTCACTGCTATTTTTGATCTAACTCAGACCCATTTCTAATAGATATTATTTAGTATTTGTTTTTTATTCTACATTTTTATTATGACACAAAGAAGAGTTATATTACTCTCTACTGTATTAAGAATATCTATATCAGCATGTACATATATCTTTGATTGCTGCCATTGATACCCGATTTACCCCCTTCGCTGGCGCTGAAGTTCTGATGCCGTCTGTGATGGCATCAGAAGGAGGCTCCCATAGGAGCCTATGGAAGCGCACTATCGTGAGTGCAATGCTTCCTATTAATGTGAACACAAGGTCACATTCGCATTGTGGCTAACTTGTAATACCAGCGCACATTATCGTGCACTAGTATTACAAACTGGAGCACTTTCATGAAAGCGATATATAGCGCTCCACTTGTAATGTAGCCCTAATTGTAGGAAAATTTTGAATCTAGCTAAAAGAGTATAGAGAATCTTATGTTAATTACACTGTTTCCTCTTTAATTGCATGTATTGCATTTAATAATATAATGTAACCTAATTTAGCTCTCATAAACTGAAAAGACAATGTGTTTGACTCTTGGACATTTATCATCCTTATTTGTTCAGCTATAAAGACATCAAGATACAATTGTTTAAGGATCAATAAAAACAATCGTATTTTTTCCCGGAACAAAACACACCGTTTAAACTGCGTAGAACACATGTTGCACAAAGGTTATTTATTTTTAGGTCTTGCTAAAGCTATTTTATCTTTAGAAATTGTAGTTGAAAGATAAATAAAGAAAACAGATTTACCTTGGAGCGTAGTAGTGAATCAAGTCCACTTAGCATGAAGGAGATCGTTAATTAAGAGATGCCGTTCTCCAAGCTAAGTGTACTAATAAATAATGTTGTAGGCTTAAACCCCTTTGAGAATATTATTAAGATTCCACATTCCACGGCAATTAAAAATTCCCTGGGGATATTCTGGTAAACAGCAAAATATTAAAATACATTGCAGCCATGCATTACATATACAGTTTATAAAAGTTATTTATTTGGTTTCACTAGTATTTTTTTCATCAGCTTTTGAAGGAAATTTACATATGTAGGATGACTCATGTAAACCAAAATAAATCATTTAAAGGGATATTCCAATGCGAAAAAATACATGTTCTGATTTGTTAGTGTATGTCAGTATGCTAACCTTACATAACTATGTATTTATTTTTATATTTGCAGAAAAATATCTGACTCACGTTGCACCTCTTGACATGACCAGTCAGCAATTCAGAAGTGGTTGACTGAGATCAACCAGGGCCCCGGCAAAAATTTGGTAAGAGCCTCTGATCTCCAGCCCCCCTCCTATCCCACTCTCTCAGCCTGCTGAACTCCCTACCCTGTTCCCATCAGGACCCATAACCCACAGAGCCAAGCCCCCAACTGACCCTCTTTTCTCTGTGCTAGCTCATTTAACCAGCTGTGACTGTGATCAGAGGGTGCACACGAGGAGCAACTTTAGGATAATTCGGGGGGGGGGGGGGGCAGAAATTGGGATACATCATTATGCGGTGCTCCTCCAGGCAACACAACTCCCCAGCCCCCTACGTACCTCGGTGCAAGTCTTCTCTGCCCAACTGCCCAGTCCTCCCCTTCCTGCCAATCACCATCTCTACCCTGCTGGACTCTACCTATGTGTTTATCTGCTTTGCGGAGGTTAAATACATAGAGCCTGATGCTCTGAAAATCTCTGGTCTGCCGAGAGGATCTAGGAAGTCTGATTAGTACTGTGGGGTCCCTCAAAGAGCTTGTTTATTCAGGGTTCTGGATTGGAGGGAGACTATATGATACTCAAAAAACTCCAAACAATTTTGAACGATTTCTTTCCATGCAGATAAGTTTATAATAATGTAGCCCATAGCCACAAATAAAGCCTTAAATAAAGATCCTTTTTATATTGTCCATAATATAACATTTTATTAATGAGATGCAAAAGGTTTTCTATATACAGAGGAATTTCTTACGTTTACAATATACTTTTGTTATTTTACCCCCAGGATGATTGAAAGGCCCTGCCCCCTAGCAGCTACTTGTACAAAAGTAAATGCAATGATAAATATGCGTGGTGGATGCTGCCCTGTTGGAAGTATTGGCTGGGAGCATTGTCCTATGGTTCTTCAACCTTATGATGTTAAATGAAGAGCTCTTTGCTAAAGTGGAAGTACTTGCATGTAGCATATAGCGGAGTGCAAAAAGTTACTACAAAGATGAAAGAAGTGAAACCAGGAATTCCTCTGCTTTTTACAATTAAGTGGATTTATCCTTTGATGTACCCGAAATGGCATTTTATGCTCATGAGGTTAGCGCAACTGAAAGGCTTACATAAAGGGTAGTGCGTTAAACAAAAGTTGCACTAAACATAACATAAATACTTTGAAAATTACAGTTACACTCATATAAACACTATCTGATAAAAAATAAGGGCTTAAAGGTATATTACAAGGTGTTTAACTGCAAAGGGCTATATTGTATATTTGTATGCATGTACTGTATGTATGTATGTATCTATATATCTATCTATATGTATATATGAATGTGTGTGCATATATATTTATGTATTTGTGTTTTACTGTGTATTTACTGTACATATTTCACCTTACAATGTTCTTTACATACAGGGAAATTTTATTTTTATTGTAAATTCATATTTCTATATATATCTGTATATACCTCTACCTATATATCTATAGTAATATATACTGTATATAAACAGGTATAGTTATATAGATATATATATAGAAATATGTATTTAGATTAAAAATAACATTTTCCTGTATGTGAACAACATTGCAATGTGAAATATTAATAACTCCTGTCAGGTTAGCACACGAGCAATAAGTGTTAGATTTTTTCTTCTGCACTCTCCATTGAAGTCCATGGTGAGAATAAGGTAATGTGGTTGCAATATCCGAAGTCCTTTGGTTAGCGCACGTTAGGTTATGCTCTTGCACAAACTTTTTACTTTAAACTTGTAATAAAAGTGGTATCCAATGCGCGCAAAAAGAGTTTAAGCTCCAGTGGGAGCGCTAAATAGCACGCCACTTGTATTCTAGCCCTTTATGTCTAAATCTGTCATTATTTCAATGTAGTTACTGGACATCTTATATATATATATAGTGCTATAGAAAATACTAAAGCTGTTGAAAAATATAGAACATGATGACAATACTAATCAAAATTTTCAAAGTGAAATATGTTCAAGCTCGCTAACTGTGGCTATCATACGTTGTATTTATTTCAATTATTTTTTGTCTCCTTTGAAACCACAAAGACATATTTCACTGATCGTGTTTCATTCCTTAATACGATCATAATATAAAGCATATATTATTTTTTTACACGTTAAACACCAGGGTATGTAAATGTGCACATATATCATTTAAGTTATAAACATAAACAGCTCTATCAATAACACAGAGAGTATATCATATATCTCCTTGCATGTTTATGCTGTATGGATCGATATTGACTAAATTATTTCACTTCACTGCATAAGTCACTCTACGTTGCAAAAATCACCAACTAATAAATTAACTTTAAAGCAATATATCTGATGCTTTTGCTATATAATGGATCTTATTGAATTTAAGGGAACATGGTCATTAAATTAGGTTACAGCACATGGAGTAGTTACAAGCACAAAAAATCCAATAATAATGAATTCTGATTTCCATTTTAAATAGTTGTTGAGAGTTATTGGCGTACATTACATGGGGTTATTAACCTGAGAGGAAGCTTTCCATAAAACAATCTAGTTCCATTGATCCCAAGGTTGAAGACAAAATCACATGGTTTATATACAATAAGGAGCCTAACTGAACAAAACAAGAAAGAGAGATCAATATTTATGGTATATAAAAAAGGCACTTGGGATTCTGAAGTGAAGGTCACAGTGTGTATATGAGTTGATGTAGTTTATTTCCTGTGCACTAATCAAATGCTCAATGCCACAATATATAACATATAATATGTGTTTATTTTTTTTTAATTATAATAATTTGAATGGATACTGAGAGAATACAGACATGCCTACATATTAACAGGGGTACATATTTAAATCTACGTGTTCTATATTTGTTTCATTATGAGAAGGTTGGTGTATGGAATTATCCATAGTATACATTCCTTATTGGTGCCAATTGGGTATTCATTGCAAGATGTGTAACCAAGTTAATTTCACTGATATTCTAATTACTTATGTTTTGTTCTAGATGCAGCATAACAGATAACATCAGACCAAAGAGATTTAGGTATTCACATTTTATTTAGTATTCATTTAAGTTGTGGTGATGATAAAAGTGGTAGATTAAAATCCTCCAAAAGCCATAGAATTAGTGCATAGGCCATTAGTACGCCTGGGCAAGTATCCAGCTTGCTTTTTCCCGGAAGTACTCTGTAAAATAAACATGGTTACCAGTGCACCAGATTACCCCACAAAGGGATCGCTGTGGTTAAACACAGTACTGGAAACAAAAAGCATGAGATGTATATATATAATCTGTGCAAATCCAGATCTTAGTGTGTGTCGTGTGCACAAGAGGATAGTCAGCTCCGAAAAGATCGGAATGCTGAAAGCAGCCTCCAAATTCCTCAAACTGCCGAATGCCCATCGCTAATAAAGAGTACTTCTGGGGAAAAGCAAGCAGGATACTTGCATAGATGTGATAATTGTCTATGCAATAATTCTATGGACCCTATTTATCAAGCTCTGAAGGGAGCTTGACGGCCCGTGTTTCTGATGAGTCTTCAGACTCGCCAGAAACAACAGTTATGGAGCAGCGGTCACAAAGACCGCTGCTCCATAACCCTGTCTGCCTGCTCTGAGCAAGTACGATCGGGTTGTTTGACACCTCCCTGCTGGCAGCGAGTCTGCAGGGGGCGGCATTGCACCAACAGCTATTGTGAGCTGCTGGTGCAATGTTAAATGCGGAGAGCGTATTGCTCTCCGCATTCAGCGATGTCTTGCGGACCTGATCCACACTGTCGGATCAGGTCCGCAAGACATTTCTTAAATATGCCTCTATGACTCTTCATTTTATTTAGCAGAGATCATACGTTACAAAGCAGAGGTGGTGAGTACTTTAATGGTTTACATTATTTTCGGATACATAACAATATAATGCACTTATTTTCGATGAAGTCTGTTCCAAAGCTTTACATAATCTGATATTCTTTTCAGTTTCATTAAACTCAAGGAACACAGATACTTTTTTCTTTTGCATTATTAAAACATGTCAGATACTTTGCACTTATGGCTTCTGGTTATAATAACATATTAACCCATAAATATATATATGTATATAAGTATATATATTTAAATATTTAATGGGAACACACAGTTCCTATAGACTGCAATGTAAAGGCACTTTTCAGTGCCGTTTTATTTTCTAACACCCCACACTCGCCAATCTTTAACCCCTTAAAACTGCCTACTACAGTATTCTTTTATGAGAAAAAAAAAATGCTACATTTTTTTCATAACAAAATAAAAGATCCTCTATTTTGGGGGCATTTGGGGAACTTTTAGAAAATTAACCAGAGATCTGATATCTGGTTAATTTTCTGAGCGCTAATTGCTACAGCGATAACCAGTGCTCTATTTGTAATCTAGGCCTAAATATTTGGAACTATAAACAACAAAATATTAATGTTAAAATTGCACACTCTAATATGGAATTGGTGATTGCATGTCATTCATTCATACTGTTAGGTAACTGAAAATCCGACTTCCAAAACTCAATGGGCTAGATTACAAGTAGAGCCCAAAAATATTAGTGCTACTGACACCCGTCAAGTAAAGTCAATAGCGTTCCTATTCTTGCGCTCATATTACAAGTTAAAAGTTATTGCTCAAGTAAAAGCCTCATGCATGCTAACATTGCTAAAATTAGGGTAATGGTAATTGTAATATTTATAAGTTAAACAAAACAATACAACTCATTTGGAAACAGGATAAATTGTAACGGAATAGTTAAAAAGCAGATAAAACAAAATGAAATACAAATAAATGTACAGGGGTCCCAGGGTTTCTACTTGCACTAAATTCAACACACAAGGGCCCCAAATGGGCAGGACACCACTGACCAACCACAGCACAGAAACCATCCTAAGAGCAGAATGACTGGTTGCAGAGGCTATTGGGAATGTGAGATGTTAGTGGGATTGGATTTGGACTACTTAGAGGCTGATTAGTGTCAGTACGCAGCTGCACTCAATGGTCCAGAGAAAGACTGGAAGTCGCCATTTGCAGTGCGCTGTCTCTAAACTAAATGCATAGGGGCATATTTATCAAGCTCTGATTGGAGCTTGATGCCCCGTGTTTCTGGCGAGCCTGCAGGCTCGCCAGAAACAGCAGTTATGAAGCAGTGGTCACAAAAACCGCTGCTCCATAACCTGTCCTCCTGCTCAGAGCATAGAAATATTAAGCATACAATATGTATATAAAGAGGGTGACGCAAACATTTAGATTGTGTATATACATGTATAGTAACATGCACTGCCCACTAGGGACTAGATTATGAGTGGAGTACTAACTGTTGCGCACAAACGATAAGGGGTATATTCTGCTGGAAGTAGCAAGCGTATTACGAGTTGAAAGTTAATGCGTTTGCTTGAGGGCAATTCAATTTAACGCATGTTTACAGTACAATTACACTCATAATAATACTGTCTGATAACAATTATTACAAAAAAAACTGCATAAAAGTTATAAGGACTCAAAGATATGAGGTCTCAGGTGTTAGAGAAAAAAAGGCCTACAAAGGGCTTTACATAGCGATACATACATATACATCATATCAAAATAAGTACGTATATGGATATATACTGTATATCTATGTTTATATGTGTACAGATGTATTTATATGTGCATATGTGTTTACAGATATATATGCACATATAAACACATAAACACATATGTATACATGTATAGAAATATATATAAGTGCACTCAAACCCTTTGCAGTCAAATAGCTAGGGACTAGATTATGAGTGGAGTACTAACTGTTGTGCACAAACGATAAGGGGTATATTCTGCTGGAAGTAGCATGTGTATTACGAGTTGAAAGTTAATGCGTTTGCTTGAGGGCAATTCAATTTAACGCATGTTTACAGTACAATTACACTCATAATAATACTGTCTGATAACAATTATTACAAAAAAAACTGCATAAAGTTATAAGGACTCAAAGATATGAGGTCTCAGGTGTTAGAGAAAAAAAGGCCTACAAAGGGCTTTACATAGCGATACATACATATACACATATCGAAATAAGTATATGGCTATATACTGCATATCTATGTTTATATGTGTACAGATGTATTTATATGTGCATATGTGTTTACAGATATATATGCACATATAAACACATAAACACATATGTATACATGTATAGAAATATATATAAGTGCACTCAAACCCTTTGCAGTCAAATAGCTGAAAACATGAAAAATCATATTTATGATATATTTTTAAAAAAAACAATATATATATATATATGTGAGTATTTAAGAATAAATAGAACATATTCTGCTATATGAAGAACATTGAAATGTAAAATATTTTTTTTACGTTAGGTTTGCGCACTTGAGTAAATGCGATCAGGTTTGCGCACAAGTAAGGGTGTTATTTTTTCCACCCCTTTTCACGCTCCATTAAAGTCTATGGGGGAATACATAAACACGTTTGTGATATTCAAAGTTCGACTTTTTGCGCATGTCGGATCAGCAGCGTTCGTGTGCAAACTTTTTTCTTTCAACTTGTAATACAAGTGCAAATCGACAAGCGCAAAAAGCCTCCGTCTAAAAAAGCTAATCCAAGAGTGGGAGTGATAACTTGTGCTCCACTCATAATCTAGACCTAGTTTGTAGTTCTATTTTACCATGAGTGACATTTTATATTTTTACCCATGATTCAGTGTATTGAACCAAACCCATATGCAAAATATAAGGATATAATATATGCAAAATAACAATAGCACTTAGAGAATGTGTCATTAACATTCTTATTTGTACAATTGGAACTAATTCAACTTGTGTTTATGGTATATATTTGAAATCACAGGTATTCTGAGATACATAAATACAGTGAGTGCATGTGAACGATGCTGAGATGCTTTAGGAAAGTTTCACACTCATCAAACAAAACTTTTGTAATCAGATCAAGTGATTTGCCTTAACATTGACAATGTTTTTAAAGGTTTTGTAACACAGTCATCCTTCTCGACAGACCTTAAGTTGGCTCAGAAGTACTATACTAGTTTAATTTATGTCTCTGATTTCTCTTAAAATAAACCTGAAGAGCTATGAAATTGATATGAAAGTATCTAATCAGTTACACTATTAAATGTGTTACAGTTGCAGATAAATTGCAATACATTGTACATTTGTCATTCTAATAAGATGTTTATCTTTTTTTGTTATATACCAAAGCAGCATAAGAAGATTTAATTTGTATGTTCCTAAATTTCTTAAATTTTATCTGCAGAAAAATGAGAGAATCAATAGGTGGGTAAAGGCATTATTACAATACACAGAACTACATTAAAGGGCCATAATACCCAAATGTTTAAACACTTGAAAGTGATGCAGCATAGCTGTAAAAAGCTGATTAAAAAATATCACCTGAACATCTCTATGTAAAAAAGAAAGATATTTTACCTCAAAAGTTCCTCAGTAGCCACCTCCCATTGTAAAGGATTTCTAAGCAGCATTTTAGTGTGTCTGTCCTGGGACATCTGAAGGGACTAGCATCGTGCACTCTCATATTATTTCACCAATCAGGTAAAGGAAGCTTACTATGAAATCTCATGAGAGTTAAGTCAAATCTCATGAGATCACAGTAAGAGTTCATGACCTCAGCACTGCTGATGCTGATTGGCTGCTGTTCATTTCTTCATTTTTTTTTATTTTTTTACCTGCAGCTGGGAGCAGCTGAGTATAACTTTTTACACAGAACTTACTCTGCTGAGCTGAGGAGATTGTGAGGTAAAATATCTTCCTTTTTTACATAGAGATGCTCAGGTGATATTTTCCTGTCAGCTTTTTACAGTTATACTGCATCAGTTTCAAGTGATTTAGCATATGAGTATTATGTCCCTTTAAGGTAGGTAGAAGTGCTGCTTTGTGCTTGAAATTCAAGGTAGCAAAGGTTGGTAGGTTGTCTGACTGTAGAAAGTGGGGAT
Organism: Bombina bombina; assembly: GCF_027579735.1. NCBI lineage: Eukaryota > Metazoa > Chordata > Amphibia > Anura > Bombinatoridae > Bombina > Bombina bombina. The sequence goes on from NC_069503.1 coordinate 1,116,173,342, forward strand.
TTTGGGTAACTGTTTAAAGCTACCCATATAAACATATATATTGACAAGACAAATACAGTTTGGTTACAAACCTCACAAAAATATATATACACTCGTGAGTGCTGCCAAAAATGACCAAATAATAACAGAAACAAGAGGTATTGGCGCACATCCATCACATTTTTAAATGCTGCAAAAAATGCCTGCAAAAACATTTATACTTTTAAATAAAATTCGGATCTTAGTCACACAATGGCCTCTATTTATCAAGCTGTCAACCGCAAATACGCTGGAATTCTGCAGCGTATTTGTGGTGAGCCTGATTCGCCGTAGTTATCAAACCCTACAGACCGGCAAAAGTAGAATATAGTGACGTAACATACGATCCGCCGGACTCAGTCAGACACAGATCGATGCTTACTTCACTACAGATGCTAGTTATCAAAAAACTAGCGGGTACACTCGCCACTATTCCGGCCCAGCGTACCTGGTTTTCAATCCGCCACCCTGGAGGCGGCGGATGCCATAGGAATCAATGGGAGTCCGACCACAGCGAAAGCTTATGTTCGCTGCTGCCAGATATCCCATTGATTCCTATGGGAACGTCTACACCTAACACCCTAACATGTACCCCGAGTCTAAACACTGCTAATCTGCCCCCCCACACCGCCGCCACCTACGTTATACTTATTAACCCCTAATCTGCACCCCCTACACCGACGCCACCTACATTATACTTATTAAACCCTAAACCGCCGCTCCCGGAGCCCGCCACAACTAAATAAAGTGTTTAACCCCTAAACCGCCGCTCCCGGACCCCGCCACCACCTACATTATATTTATTAACCCCTAATCTGCCCCCCCTACACCGCCGCCACTAAATTAAATTTATTAACCCCAATCCTAAATCTAACCCTAACCCTAACACCCCCTAACTTAAATATAATTTAAATTAATCTAAATAAATATTCCTATCATTAAAAATTATTCCTATTTAAATTATTCCTTTTTAAAAATAAATACTTACCTATAAAATAAACCCTAAGATAGCTACAATATAACTAATAGTTACATTGTAGCTATTTTAGGATTTATTTTTATTTTACAGGCAAGTTTGTATTTATTTTAACTAGGTAGAATAGATACTAAATAGTTATTAACTATTTAAATACTTCCTAGCTAAAATAAATACAAATATACCTGTAAAATAAAACCTAACCTAAGTTACAATTACACATAACACTACACTATCATTAAATTAATTACATAAAACTAAATACAATTAAATAAAATTAAATAAAATTATCCAAAGTACAAAAAAACCAAACACTAAATTACAGAAAATAATAAAATAATAACAAGAATTTTAAACTAATTACACCTAATCTAATCCCCCTAATAAAATAAAAAAGCCCCCCAAAATAATAAAAATCCCTACCCTATACTAAATTACAAATAGCCCTTAAAAGGGCCTTTTGCGGGGCATTGCCCCAAAGTAATCAACTCTTTTACCTGTAAAAAAAAAATACAATACCCCCCCAACATTACAACCCACCACCCACACACCCAACCTTACTCTAAATCCCACCCAATCCCCCCTTAATGAAACCTAACACTAACCCCTTGAAGATCAAACATAGCGAAAAAATCCAAGCACCAGTGCAAAGATCCCTTAATATCCTACTTTAAGCGTTACGTGCAATGTCTCTTGTGTCCACAGAGTAAAGTGTATAAGCGGTATCTTATAAACTGTAATTGCAAGAAAATTGTCTTTACTCACATGTCCAGGTAACATCAATTTTCCGAACAGCGAGGAAACCAAGTTTGGATATCACACAATGTGTTTCACTCCATCCGCTGTGTACCCTGATATGGGTAATGTGCAGTTCCACCTGTATACTTGCAGTTCAAACATCCGCTTTTTCTCCGTGTCAGCCAGGTGTGTTCTCATAGGTGTCAATAGCCCATTAGCCGTCCAATTCGATTACCACACAGAAAAAAAGAGTTGCTAGAGTGGCTATATAAGACCTCCTTTATTGTAGAAAATAGTATAAAAACTTAACCAACGAGGGTGATACAAGCATAACAAGTTAAAAGTTCATGCAAACAGACATCCTCACAAAAAGGACGCGTTTCGGGTTGCCCCGTATTCACACAAGATCACCCTACCACATGGCAGCATGTGCAAGATTCACAGAATATACGTATATGCATTTTTTGATTGGCTTAAGGTTGTCACATGATGCAGTGGGAAGGAAAATTGAACTAACTGTTGCAAAGAGATCTACTCATTTAAAATTCAAAGTGTTTTTGCATTGTCTTTTTAGTATGCATTTACTGATTATGCTGTTCTACTTTGTTTAGTGGTCCTTTAAAAAAATATGTAGAAACACAAATTTTATCTTGAGAAATGTTTATGTTGCTATGTAGTATTCTTTACGTGACACAGAGACTCCTACATCAAAATACAAGGTCTAAAAAAAATCCCAAAGATTTGAGTGATTTCTCTCCATGCCGGCAAGGTATTTAATACTAGGCCCTTAGTAACAAACATTAACAGAAAGAGATTGCTCCAGGCAATTTGTAGATGTTGGGGTCCTTTCAGCTATACTGAACACCTATACATATGCAAATGAACCTACACATATATAAATGTGTGCCCTGTCTACTGCAGATGGACTATACAATAGCAATGAATACAGCTTTAATAAATCGACTCCATGGTTCAGGGTATTTTGCACATGTGCAAGGAATAGAATGATTCAAAATCTTGTAATATTTGCAAAGAGAGCCTTGAGGTGTAAAACTGATCTAGAACAGTATTTCTCAACTCCAGTCCTCAAGTACCCATAACAAGCCAGATTTTCATTATATCTTAACTTGAGGACAGCAGAAATAATCAGCTGATTGGTGAGGGCAGGTTAGTAACCATGGTTACTGGTCTGCTGATGACTTCACCTGTGCTCTGGTTCAGATATCATGAAATTCATGTAGGATATCACTCGAACAGTAAGCCGATGAAGAACCAAAAACACTCAAGTAGATGTTCTGCGCTATACTATTTTAATGAGAATTAAGCATTGAAGACTTCACACAGTCTCGCCCCCTGTCATATCCCTTTAACTCTGGAAGCTAGCTGCTGATTGGTGGATACTACCTTTTGTTATTGGCTCACAAGAAAAAAATCAGCTAGCTCCCAGTAGTGCATTGCTGCTTAAAGAGACAGTCAAGTCAAAATTGAACTTTCATCATTCATGTAGGGTATGCAATTTTAAACATCTTTCCAATTTATTTTTAAAATAATGAAATGTGTTTGTTCTTTTGTTATTCTTTGTTGAAAGCTAAACCTAGTTAGGCTCATATGCTAATTTCTAAGCCATTGAAGGCTGCCTCTTAGGTCAGAGCATTTTGACAGTTTTTCACAGCTAGAGGGCGCTAGTTCATGTGCGCCATGTAAATAACATTGTGATCACTCCCATGGAGTTATTTATGAATATGCACTGATTGGCTAAATTATGAGTCTGTCAAAAGAACTGATATAAGGGGGCAGTCAGCAGAGGCATAGATACAAGGTAATCACAGAGGTAAAAAGTATATTAATATAACTGTGTTGGTTATGCAAAACCGGGGAATGGGTAATAAAGAGATTATCTATCTTCTTAAACAAAAAACATTTTCAAGTAGACTGTCCCTTTAAATATTTATTTAACCCTTTTTGTTGGGGGTTTAACACATAGGGCTCACTCACACTCCTTTGTCTAATGTTTTTCTACTGAAAGTTACAATTAAAGTCCTGGAGATTTTACTAGATAAATCATTTGATTTGAAGGATAATGACATACCCCAAACTATTGAAAACAATAGTGCAACAAAAAAATGCTGTAACACGTGAGTATTTTTTTTCTGTGCTTTTATTTCCCTTTAATTAATGATAAATAATAACATGACTTTAATGTCACTTTCAGGATGTCCAGCCCAGCATAAGCCATAGGATCCTTTTAAGGGACGTTAAACACTATATATGTCATCCACCTCTCTAATCAGGGGTGCCGCCATTTTGATTCTAACACTGCAGGTATCTGAAGGAGAGTTGTTGCACATGTACAAACATATCAGCACATAGAATGCAGTGAAACCTAGATTTTAATAAAGCTACGAGTAGAGGGAAGCGGGGAATAACCTCAATACTGTGTTTATAGGTCCAGATTACAAGTGACATGCTAATGATAGAGCGGGATGCGATAAGTTATGTCACTGGATTGCGCTAACATTAGTGCATAACTTGAAATTACAAATCCATGGTAAATCCCATTTACCAGAGATGGGTTAGTGCAGATGAATTGCTTTATCACAACTATTACTCAATGGAGATTGCAACTGAGTGAAAATGTGCTCATATTACAAGCTGAAAGTTATAGGCTGCGAAAGTTGAAACCGCACAAACGCCTAGATTTAGAGTTCTACGTTAGCCGTCAAAAGCACCGTTAAGGGGTCCTAACGCTGCTTTTTACCGCCCGCTGGTATTTAGAGTCAGTCAGGAAAGGGTCTAACACTCACTTTCCAGCCGTGACTTTTCCATACCGCAGATCCCCTTACGCCAATTGCGTATCCTATCTTTTCAATGGGATCTTCCTAATGCCGGTATTTAGAGTCTTGGCTGAAGTGAGCGGTAGACCCTCTACCGACAAGACTCCAGCCGCAGAAAAAAATCAGGAGTTAAGAGCTTTATGGGCTAACGCCGGTTTATAAAGCTCTTAACTACTCTGCTCTAAAGTACACTAACACCCATAAATTACCTATGTACCCCTAAACCGAGGTCCCCCCACATCGCCGCCACTCTAATATTTTTTTTTAACAGATAATCTGCCGACCGGACACCGCTGCCACCTACATTATCTCTATAAACCCCTAATCTGCTGCCCCTAACATCGCCGACACCTACATAATATTTATTTACCCCTAATCTGTCCCCCCCACGTCGCCACTACCTTACATACACTTATTAACCCCTAATCTGCCGACCGGACCTCGCCGCCACTATAATAAATGTATTAACCCCTAAACCGCCTCACTCCCACCTTGAAAACACTATAATAAATAATATTAACCCCTAATCTGCCCTCCCTAACATCGCCGCCACCTAACTTCAAGTATTAACCCCTAATCTGCCGAACGGACCTCGCCGCTACTCTAATAAATGTATTAACCCCTAAAGCTAAGTCTAACCCTAACCCTAATACCCCCCTAAGTTAAATATAATTTAAATCTAACAAAATAAATTATTTCTTATTAAATAAATTAATCCTATTTAAAGCTAAATACTTACCTGTAAAATAAACCCTAATATAGCTACAATATAAATAATAATTATATTGTAGCTATTTTAGCATTTATATTTATTTTACAGGCAACTTTGTATTTATGTTAACTAGGTACAATAGCTATTAAATAGTTATTTACTATTTAATAGCTACCTAGTTAAAATAATTACAAATTACCTGTAAAATAAATCCTAACCTAAGTTACAATCAAACCTAACACTACACTATCAATAAATTAATTAACTAAACTACCTACAATTACCTACAATTAAATCAACTAAACTAAATTAAAAAAACAAACAAACACTAAATTACAAAAAATAAACAAAGATTACAAGAATTTTAAACTAATTACACCTACTCTAAGCCCCCTAAAAAAATAACAAAGCCCCCCAAAATAAAAAAATGCCCTACCCTATTCTAAAATAAAAAGTTAACAACTCTATTACCTTACCAGCCCTTAAAAGGGCTTTTTGCGGGGCATGCCCCAAAGAAATCAGCTCTTTTGCCTGTAAAAAAAACCATACAATACCCCCCCCCAACATTACAACCCACCACCCACATACCCCTAATCTAACCCACCCAAACCCCCTTAAAAAACCTAACACTAAGCCCCTGAAGATCTCCCTACCTTGTATTCACCCAGCCGGGTATCACCGATCCGTCCAGAAGAGGGTCCGAAGTCTTCATCCTATCCGGCAAGAAGAGGTCCTCCAAAGGGTCCAAAGTCTTCATCCAGGAGGCATCTTCTATCTTCTTCCATGCGGAACAGAGCGGGTCCATCTTGAAGCAGCCGACGCGGAGCCATCCTTCCTCACCGACGGACTAACGACGAATGAAGGTTCCTTTAAATGACGTCATCCAAGATGGCGTCCCTCGAATTCCGATTGGCTGATAGGATTCTATCAGCCAATCGGAATTAAGGTAGGAAAAATCTGATTGGCTGATTCAATCAGCCAATCAGATTCAAGTTCAATCCGATTGGCTGATTGGATCAGCCAATCAGATTGAGCTTGCATTCTATTGGCTGTTCCGATCAGCCAATAGAATGCAAGCTCAATCTGATTGGCTGATCCAATCAGCCAATCGGATTGAACTTGAATCTGATTGGCTGATTGAATCAGCCAATCAGATTTTTCCTACCTTAATTCCGATTGGCTGATAGAATCCTATCAGCCAATTGTAATTCGAGGGACGCCATCTTGGATGACGTCATTTAAAGGAACCTTCATTCGCCGTTAGTCCATCGGTGAGGAAGGATGGCTCTGCGTCGGCTGCTTCAAGATGGACCCGCTCCGTTTTTCAAGCTGGCAGCTACCATAAGCAACGCTGGTATTTAGAGTTGAAGTGACGGTAAATTATGTTCTACGCTCCCTTTTTGGAGCCGAACGCAGCCCTTCAGAGAAAAAAAACCACTCATAGCTAACGCACCCCTTTGGCCGCAAAACTCTAAATCTAGGCGTATAATATTTAGAGTGACTTGAGACCTTAAGTAAAATGTAAGGGTTATATTTTTTTTTCACAAAACACATTCATAACAAAATAAAATAAATTATTACACTAGAATATACACTTTTTAATTAAAAATATAATTTTAATAGTGATAAAAAGAGTTTACAAGAGTCAAAAAGGCATATGGTGTATGGCAAGGTGTTTGACTGCAATGGGCTCCATTGCATATACAGTACATATGTGTGTATATATATATATATATATATATATATATATATATATGTAACAAAGAGATATGTACATTCACAGTGCAAACTTACACCTAGATTTAGAGTTTTGCGGCCAAAGGGGTGCGTTAGCTACCCATGTTTTTTTCCCCCCGCACCTTTTAAATAACGCTGGTATTGAGAGTTCTCTGAAGGGCTGCGTTAGGCTCCAAAAAGGGAGCGTAGAGACATATTTACCGCCACTTCAACTCTCAATACCAGCACTGCTTACGGTAGCGGCTAGCTGGAAAAACGTGCTTGTGCACAATTCCCCCATAGGAAACAATGGGGCAGTTCGGGCTGAAAAAAAAACTAACACCTCTAAAGTCTAAACACCCCTAACCTTACACTTATTAACCCCTAATCTGCCGCCCCCGCTATCGCTGACACCTGCATTTTATTATTAACCCCTAATCTGCCGCTCCGGACACCGCCGCAACCTACATTATCCCTATGTACCCCTAATCTGCTGCCCCTAACATCGAGGACCCCTATATTATATATATTAACCCCTAATCTGCCCTCCCAATGTCGCCGCTACTTTAACTGCACTTATTAACCCCTAATCTGCCGACCGTACCTCGCCGCCACTCTAATAAATGTATTAACCTCTAAACCTCCGCACTCCCGCCTTGCAAATCCTATAATAAATTGTATTAACCCCTAATCTGCCCTCCCTAACATCGGCGACACCTAACTTCAAGTATTAACCCCTAATCTGCCGACCAGACCTCGCCGCTACTCTAATAAATGTATTAACCCCTAAAGCTAAGTCTAACCCTAACCCTAACACCCCCTTAAGTTAAATATAATTTTTATCTAACAAAATAAATTAAATATTATTAACTAAAGTCTTCCTATTTAAAGCTAAATACACCTGTAAAATAAACCCTAATATAGCTACAATATAATGAATAATTATATTGTAGCTATTTTAGGATTTATATTTATTTACAGGCAACTTTGTATTTATTTTAACTAGGTACAATAGCTATTACCTTACCAGCCCTTAAAAAGGCTTTTTGCGGGGCATGCCCCAAAGAAATCAGCTCTTTTCCTGTAAAAAAAACACAATACCACCCCCAACATTACAACTAGGGTTGCACCGATACCGATACTAGTATCGGTATCGGTGCCGATACCAAGTATTTGCATGAGTACTTGTACTTGTGCAAATGCACCGATACTTAAACCGATACCTCCACTTCCCACCCATATGCCATCTTGTGGCGTTTTTTTCAAACTGCATGTTCCCATTTCATTTTAAACTGGAGTGGAGACTAAACTAAAAATTGTTTGCTACTGTTCTGCCAATACAAATTTCTGTTATTTGTATTATTGTAGGAGAGATCACTGTACCTCGTTCAGACAAACCCCTGAAGTACTGGGCAGTTAATAAACAGATTTCCAGCTCTGGCTAAAATGGCACAAAAATATCTTTCTGCCCCATGCAGTAGTGTGGAAAGTGAAAAACTGTTCAACTTAGAGCCGAACCTCCATACAAATGTCAGATTGATGTTATATAACAGCCCTACAACCCAATTGCATCACCCCTTTAAATTTAATATTTTATTGTAATATTTTTATGTATAAACATGTTCTGTGAACTTTGTGACAAATAAAACTGATTTATTATTTGATAATGTCTTTTGAATTACAGTCCTTTATAATTATAAAGAAGGAATCTTAAATAATTAGTCTGTATTGTGCTTGGTAAACTGTCACATGACATTAAAAAAAAAAAGTATTGGTAATTGGTATCGGCGAGTATTTGAAAACAAGTATCGGTACTTGTACTCGGTCATAAAAAAATGGTATCCGTGAAACCCTAATTACAACCCACCACCCACATACCCCTACTCTAACCCAAACCCCCCTTAAATAAACCTAACACTACCCCCTGAAGATCTCCCTACCTTGAGTCATCATCACTCAGCCGAGCAGCGATAGACCAAAAGAAGACATCCGGAGCAGAAGAAGTCTTCATCCTATCCGGGCAGAAGAGGACATCCGGACCGGCAAACATCCTCATTCAAGCGGCATCTTCTATCTTCATCCATCCGACGAGGAGCGGCTCCATCTTCAAGATCTCCGGCGTGGAACATCCTCTTCTCACAACGACTAGACGATGAATGAAGGTTCCTTTAAGTGACGTCATCCAAGATGGCGTCCCTCGAATTCCGATTGGCTGATAGGATTCTATCAGCCAATCGGAATTAAGGTAGAAAAAATCTGATTGGCTGATTGAATCAGCCAATCCGATTCAAGTTCAATCGGATTGGCTGATCCAATCAGTCAATCAGATTGAGCTCGCATTCTATTGGCTGATCGGAACACCTACCTAGTTAAAATAAATACAAAGTTGCCTGTAAAATAAATATAAATCCTAAAATAGCTACAATATAATTATTCGTTATATTGTAGCTATATTAGGGTTTATTTTACAGGTAAGTATTTAGTTTTAAATAGAAAGACTTTAGTTAATAATATTTAATTTATTTAGTTAGATAAAAATTATATTTAACTTAGGGGGGTGTTAGGGTTAGACTTAGCTTTAGGGGTTAATACATTTATTAGAGTGGCGGCGAGGTCGGGTCGGCAGATTAGCGGGTAATAAGTGTAGGTAAGGTAGCGGCATGTTGGGGGGCAGATTAGGGGTTAATAAATATTATGTAGGTGTCGGCGATGTTAGGGGCAGCAGATTAGGGGTACATGGGGATAATGTAAGTGGCGGCGGTGTGTGGTCGGCAGATTAGGGGTTAAAAAATGTATTTGAGTGGCAGGGATGTGGGGGGGCCTCGGTTTAGGGGTACATAGGTAGTTTATGGGTGTTAGTGTACTTTAGAGCAGAGTAGTTAAGAGCTTTATGGACCGGTGTTAGCCCAGAAAGCTCTTAACTCCTGACTTTTTTCTGCGGCTGGAGTCTTGTCGGTAGAGGGTCTACCGCTCACTTCAGCCAAGACTCTAAATACCGGCGTTAGGAAGATCCCATTGAAAAGATAGGATACACAATTGGCGTAAGGGGATCTGCGGTATGGAAAAGTCGCGGCTGGAAAGTGAGCGTTAGACCCTTTCCTGACTGACTCTAAATACCAGCGGGCGGTAAAAACCAGCGTTAGGACCCCTTAACGGTGCTTTTGATGGCTAACGCAGAACTCTAAATCTAGGCGTTAATCTGATGCACCGTATTATAATGAAAAAAGCACAATCACAATAAAAATGTCTTAAAAAAAAGAGGCAAAAGTGTCCAAAATAAGCACAGTAGTATACACAATGTATTGAAATCACTATAGACATTCGCAGCAAACAGTATATAAATTCAACACTGTAGCAAAAAAATCGAGTCGTTGTTTCAATGGACAGCCAGACTGCTCACAAGAAATACCCCCAATCATATGAGGTAAGATTCAACGACTCTGGGTAGGAAATTCTGTCCCACAGCGGATGTTTAGGACAGGTTGAAGCACACTCCTCTTCCTGGATCCCTTCTGCTGTGGTCCATAGTTTTGATCAATCCATAGAACCTCATAGGGTTGGAGTAAAAAACAAAGGAAACCAACATAGTGTGTACTGTTTAATAAAGGCCTCTGGCCATAAAAACACAGATATGCACTCACAAGATATAACCTCAAGCTGTATGAGGTATCAGTAAGCTTTAAGAAGTAACAATGTCCGTTCATAAATAGAGCTCATCTCTTGTGCCAAACTCTGGTACCAGATAGAGTTCACGTGGAGAGATCGATAAAAGCATTAAAAAGCTGTGTACAACACCTAAAAAGCTTCCTTACGCGTTTCAAAGTATGCAAGCTTCTTCATCAGAGGGCTAAATATATATATACAGTATATGTGTGTGTATACATATATATATATATATATATATATATATATATATATATATATATAGTATATATACGTCTAAATATGTGTGTATAGATCTATATATGTGAAAACATGTATTTATGTGTATATAGCTTAGGTCTTATGTGCCCATATAATAACATATATACATATATATATATACACACATAAATATATATATATATATATATATATATATATATACACACACACTTTTGAGCCCTTCCCAGTCAAGTACTGTGAAGCATGCAATATAATTTATATTCTTTTTAACATATTTTAATGTGTTTTGAATAGAAATACTTGAAATTCCTATGTTCTTCACTTATAATATATTTTTTTTTAAATATATTTTTCTATTTATATCTGTATATACAATCTATCTATTTATCTATCTATCTATCTATCATCTATCTATCTATCGCTCCATCATCTGTGTATATATATATATATATATATATATATATATATATATATATATATATATATATATATATATACAGGGAGTGCAGAATTATTAGGCAAGTTGTATTTTTGAGGATTAATTTTATTATTGAACAACAACCATGTTCTCAATGAACCCAAAAAACTCATTAATATCAAAGCTGAATAGTTTTGGAAGTAGTTTTTAGTTTGATTTTAGTTATAGCTATTTTAGGGGGATATCTGTGTGTGCAGGTGACTATTACTGTGCATAATTATTAGGCAACTTAACAAAAAACAAATATATACCCATTTCAATTATTTATTTTTACCAGTGAAACCAATATAACATCTCAACATTCACAAATATACATTTCTGACACTCAAAAACAAAACAAAAACAAATCAGTGACCAATATAGCCACCTTTCTTTGCAAGGACACTCAAAAGCCTGTCATCCATGGATTCTGTCAGTGTTTTGATCTGTTCACCATCAACATTGCGTGCAGCAGCAACCACAGCCTCCCAGACACTGTTCAGAGAGGTGTACTGTTTTCCCTCCTTGTAAATCTCACATTTGATGATGGACCACAGGTTCTCAATGGGGTTCAGATCAGGTGAACAAGGAGGCCATGTCATTAGATTTTCTTCTTTTATACCCTTTCTTGCCAGCCACGCTGTGGAATACTTGGACGCGTGTGATGGAGCATTGTCCTGCATGAAAATCATGTTTTTCTTGAAGGATGCAGACTTCTTCCTGTACCACTGCTTGAAGAAGGTGTCTTCCAGAAACTGGCAGTAGGACTGGGAGTTGAGCTTGACTCCATCCTCAACCCGAAAAGGCCCCACAAGCTCATCTTTGATGATACCAGCCCAAACCAGTACTCCACCTCCACCTTGCTGGCGTCTGAGTTGGACTGGAGCTCTCTGCCCTTTACCAATCCAGCCACGGGCCCATCCATCTGGCCCATCAAGACTCACTCTCATTTCATCAGTCCATAAAACCTTAGAAAAATCAGTCTTGAGATATTTCTTGGCCCAGTCTTGACATTTCAGCTTGTGTGTCTTGTTCAGTGGTGGTCGTCTTTCAGCCTTTCTTACCTTGGCCATGTCTCTGAGTATTGCACACCTTGTGCTTTTGGGCACTCCAGTGATGTTGCAGCTCTGAAATATGGCCAAACTGGTGGCAAGTGGCATCTTGGCAGCTGCACGCTTGACTTTTCTCAGTTCATGGGCAGTTATTTGCGCCTTGGTTTTTCCACACGCTTCTTGCGACCCTGTTGACTATTTTGAATGAAACGCTTGATTGTTCGATGATCACGCTTCAGAAGCTTTGCAATTTTAAGAGTGCTGCATCCCTCTGCAAGATATCTCACTATTTCTGACTTTTCTGAGCCTGTCAAGTCCTTCTTTTGACCCATTTTGCCAAAGGAAAGGAAGTTGCCTAATAATTATGCACACCTGATATAGGGTGTTGATGTCATTAGACCACACCCCTTCTCATTACAGAGATGCACATCACCTAATATGCTTAATTGGTAGTAGGCTTTCGAGCCTATACAGCTTGGAGTAAGACAACATGCATAAAGAAGATGATGTGGTCAAAATACTAATTTGCCTTTATAATTCTGCACTCCCTGTATATATATATATATATATATATATATATATATATATATATATATATATATATATAGGGGTACCCTAGCATTATTGGCTGATTTTCATTTGAAGATCCGAAGATAAGATGGATGAAAATAGAAGACCACCATCGTGTTTAAGCAGGACCACCACCGCCAGGATAAAGATGGGCTGCCGTTGCTGGGATAGAGGATGAGAACCGCAGTTAGCGATCACATAGGAGCGATCACATAGGAGCTAGGGAACAAATTGCTTTCCACTAATCTATAACCTTAGTGTTTAATGTCCTCTTCATGCAATCACCCACTGCACACTGAATGTTAAATACAAGGTACACCTTTTATATTGATTTCTTATTGACTGATTTTCATTCGATAATCCGAAGGTAAGATGGATGAAAATAGAAAAACACCATTAGCATTAAAGGGACATTAAACACTTTGAGATGGTAATATAAAATGATAAATTGTATATATAAAACAACTCTGCAATATACTTTCATTATTTATTTTTTCCTATTTGCCTGTAATTCCATTCTGAAATTGTGAGCTTTTCAATTCCTGTTAGAAATGGAAGTGCAGAACACTGTTAAATCCAACACAACCATTGGCTGCACACTCTAATGACCTATGTATAACTGTCCCTAATTGGCCACAGCAGAGAAGGTAACACAAGTTACAACATGGCAGCTCCCAGTGTTTTATAGACACTACAACTTTACACTTATTTTGTCACTTATTAAACAACTAATGAAACTTTAAAAAATACATCTACATGTTAGTCATGGACTGATCTTTTCTTTGAATGCATCATTCTATCTAGCATGTATTTAGTGTTTAATGTCCCTTTTAGATGAACCACCACCACTGGGATGAAGATCGGCAGCCGCTGCCGGATAAAAGAGGAGCACCGCAGTTAGTGAACACATAGCAGCTAGTGGAGTTAGTGTGCGAGCGGGAGCAATATACAGCACTCCACTTGTAATCTAGCCATTTGTTTTTAATGTCCCTTTAATAAACTAATATGCATGCAGTATAGAGCTACAGTGGGCAGTATAGCTATATGCAATGATTTTACTTGTTCCTGTCTAGCACTACATTTCTACAGAATGAAGTGCTCATTATCGCTGCTGTCAGAAATATGAATGTGTAAATTAGATCTGAAATTCTTTGATGCTTTTTTTATTTCTGTTTTCATCATAAATCCTTGTTTTATCTTTGTTGTTCTTAATCTGACCTTCAGGGATTACACAAACTTTTTCCTATTGTAACATTTCTACCAAAGTTAAAGGGATAGAACATAAAACTAGTAGCATATATACAAACTAAATGCTATAAACGATTTTACACTATCAATATGTTGGTACAATTTATAGGTTTTACAAATCAAAAACAGTTAAGGAATACACCCCTTGATCAGCCCGTGGAATCCATGCACATGGTCTCCTTTGCTACCAGCAATTATGGAAATATAGAAATGAATTTGTGCTCTTTGTTCTCATTTACATTTTTCAATACTGAAAGAGATTCTCAATTTATTTCTCTATACTATCTAAAATATATTTTTTAAAAATCCTTTACAATGATCTGTTTTTTTCTTTGTTTATACAAGTTCTGCTCTGAATAAACCAACCTATTTCCGTGTGACTTTTTTACAATGAGCCAATGAACTCTTCTGTACACATCATGGGCTTCCTGTTAGCTTGTTTTACTTTTAAACAACTTGTTTTAACATTTGTTCACAACAAAAATATTATGTTTACCTGCTGCTCTTTTATATACAGGAACCACGTACCTTTAAAGGGATAAAAAGGTCAAAATTGCAATGCGCATGGCTGAATTTAAATTTTAAATAGAAGCATTTTTGCAGTATATTTCCATTGGCAAAAATGTTTCTAGTAACCGTTTCAGCTGCGTATGCACATATGCTGTAAGGGCCTGTGCACTGAACTGAAAACACACACTGTTGACATATTAAGGCTTACCATGCTACATTGTTTTTTTCTAATTAGCTTTATCAGATAACAACTACAAAACAATACACTTTATACTGACATGAATGTATAACGTTATTGCAAATGTTGTCAAATTTCTGCCATTAAGTGCTCCAGACACACACACTAGGCCATCGGCCTAAATTAATTAGAACTTGTTACATTAATATCATAAGAGAAGTTCCCTCTTCATATAAACACTGCCAAGGATACCCGCATCACAAACATGTTTTAAAAACATTACTTAACAGATGAATACAAATGAAAAAAATAAACATCGGTCTCTATAAAACAGTCTAAATTTGTGTAAAAGATAAAACGTAAAAAATATTTAGGAGGATAAAAACAGAGACAACTTTGTCAGCTTTGATATAGTGAGGCCCAGCCATCAGGGGTTTGGGTCTTTTTAAATTTTGAGTCCTATGTTACTTTTTGTTTCTCACTAACAGGTAGATTACAAATTTTGCGTTCGTTTTTTAATGCTGAAAAAATTGTAATTTTAGCATTAAAACAGCAACACAGCCATTACAAGTCTTGTCGGTATAGCTGTTCTGCAAGCATTTTAGCCTGTAACGCATCGTCGGTCCCGCACTCAAAAAAATGACGTTTTTTCATGGGATTCCCATAGCGCTGGTATTAAAAGTTTTGCGGTGAGGCTAAAAAGCTTGCGTTACACCCTATAATGACAAGTTCCATATTGCCATCTGAGAGCAGTAGTTATGAGTTTAATGCAACAAAACTTACATAAAACGCATAACTAAAGTGTTACAAAGTACACTAAACACCCATAAACTACCTATTAACCCCAAACTGAGGCCCTCCCGCATCACAAATACTAAATTAAAGTTATTAACCCCTAATCTGCCGCTCCCAAAATCGCCACCACTAATAAAATTTATTAACCCCTATTCCGCCGCTCCCTGACATCGTCACCACTATACTAAAGTCATTAACCCCTATTTCCCTGCACCCCAACATCGCCCACGCTATAATAAAGATATTAACTTCTATTCTGCCGCTCTCCGAGATCGCTGCCACTAAATAAAGTTATTAGCCCCTAAACCTCTGGCCTTCCACATCACTACCACTAAATAAACCTATTAACCCCTATACCGCCAGCCCTCCACATCGCAACAACCTAAATTAAACTATTAACCCCTAAACCTAACCCTAAACCTAACCCTAACACCCCTAACTTTAACATAATTAAAATAGAGCTAAATTAAAGTTACAGTTATTAACTAAATAACCCCTATTTAAAACTAAATACATAATTTAGCAACAATATAACTAATAATTACTAGTATTTATTTTAACTAGGTAAACTAGTTAATCAATAACTATTTACTAACTACTTAGTTAAAATAAATACAAACTTACCTATGAAATAAAACCTAACATTACAAAAAAAACAAAACACTAAAATTACAAAAAATAAAAAAATCTACCATTACAAAAAACAACAAACGAAATTATACAAAACAATAAAAAATATTCCTATTCTAATACCTTGTTTAAAAAAAAAAAAGAAACACCCTAAAATAAAAAACCCTTATCTATAATAAACTACCTTAAAGGGGCATTCAGCTCTTTTGCTGCCCATTAAAAATAAAAAATGGCTATTCTAAAAAAAAAAAAAACCCACCACAAAACAAAATAATAAAAAATACATAAAATAACAAATTAATTATCCAAAATAATAACAATTATTCCTATTCTAATACCCATTGTAAAAAAAAAACACCCCAAAATAAAATAAACCTAATCTATAATAAACTACCAATAGCCCTTAAAAGGGCCTT
This sequence comes from Bombina bombina, assembly GCF_027579735.1. Taxonomy (NCBI): domain Eukaryota; kingdom Metazoa; phylum Chordata; class Amphibia; order Anura; family Bombinatoridae; genus Bombina; species Bombina bombina. The sequence goes on from NC_069503.1 coordinate 1,116,190,077, forward strand.
TTGTAGGGCATTGCCCTAAATAAATCAGCTATTTTGCTAAACAAAAATACAAAGAACCACTAACATTACAAACTCCCACCCCCCAAACCCACAAAATAAAAAAAACTATCTAAAAAAAAACTAATCTACCCATTGCCCTGAAATGGGCATTTGTATGGGCATTGCCCTTAAATGGGCATTCAGCTCTTTTAAGAAATGTCCAAACCCTAAACTAAACCCCCCCCAAAAAAACCTTAAAAAAACTTAACACTAACCCCCTCTTTAGGTACTCACAGTTGCTGAAGTCCCGCTTGAACGATCTTCATCCCGGTGGCTCCATCTTCATCCAGGCGGCTCCATCTTCATCTATCATGGGACTGGCATCTTCTTCATCCCTGTGGAGGCAGAGCGGTTGATGCGCAGAGGTGGAGGTCTAAGGAGGAGGTCCAGGAAAAAGTCCATCGATCCAACGGGGAGGTCCTCTTCATGCGATGGTCCGCCGCACACTGAGGATTGAAATGAAAGGTACCCCTTTTAGAATGAGAGTTGCTTAAATCCTATTGGCTGATTTAAATTTTTCTGCCAATAGGAATGCAATGGTACCCCCAGTATAAAAGGGGTATCTTGCATTTCAATCCTAAGTGTGCGGTGGACGATCGCATGAAGAGGATCTCCACGTCGGATCGATGGACTTCAGCCTGGACCTCTGCCTTGGACCTCCGTGCATCGACCGCTCTGCCTACGCAGCGATGAAGAAGATGCCAGTCCCGCAATGGATGAAGATGGAGCCACCTGGATGAAGATGGTTCAAGCGGGACTTCAGCAACTGTGAGCACCTAAAGTGGGGTTAATAGCAACTCAAGGAGTAGCCGTACCACCAATCTGTAGAAATATCAGAAATTCATTGAGCCAGACTGTACAAATCAACAACGTTTCGGACAGGTGTCCTTAGTCATGTATAGTTAAACAGGCACTGACCACATCCTTAAATATTGATACAAACCCCTGGATACACAAGTTGATACTTTGAAAAAAGAAATACAGGAACATAAGAAGAAAACGTTCTCTCATGATGAGAGTGACTACGCATCCGGAAACGTATACCATTGGTCAAGTGATCTGGCTGGCAGGATTAGCGGGAACACTTCCAGTTTCCGGCGACGTTATGCAAAGAGGTCTGGTGCACAATCAAGTTCACAGGGATCATCATCTTAGTCCGGGTCGTGAGAATCCAATGCGAATGCACATCCAAAAGACACGGAGGTAGGAAACACAAGTGGCACCGTCAAAGGAGACATTCAGAAGAACCGAGGAGGCACTGGGAATCACTCGCAGCAACAAAATCTAACTATTAATTTAAGTAACGTTACTTTGACCTCGCTGAACAAGAGGTTTTAGATAAATGGCTTTCTTTTGCCCGCAAAGTAATGGTGATATGTTTGAATTACAAAAGGACTTGAATCAGTTCTAGAACATTAAGGTTGAAAAGTTTTTTTGCTGCCAAGCCTTACACTGCTATGGATAATGTCTGTAATGAGGTAAATGTACTATATAAAGTGTTAAGTTTGAACACACTAGACCTAACAAATAAAAGTGTATTTACACCTATGCAGATAAACCCTAGGGTACAAACATATATCCAGCTTGTTGAGAAAGATATTAAGGCTTTGGGTAAATTTACTGTGTCCCATAACAACTGCAAATACAGAATTTTACAACTGAGGATACATTGGCTTTAGATAATTTAGAAAATAATAAACAGTTGGTTGTTAAGGGGGCGGACAAGGGAGGGGCTATTGTTCTGCTTGATAGGGGGTATTATGTACAGGAAATTAAGACACAATTATCTGATTTGGAGATCTATAAACCATTGGCTTGTAATCCCATTTTTGAGGTAAAAAAAGAAACTACATATTGTGTTAACTTTGCATTTAACAATGGTATTGTTAATAATGAAATTCATTTTGGATTCTGATGAGATCACTCCTGTGATGTATACACTCCCTAAGGTCCATAAAAATAAAAAAACCCTCCTGGCCACCCTATAGTTGCGGGAAAGGGCTCAGTATTATCTAAAGTTTCTATTTATTTAGACAACATTTTAAGACCATTTGTTTTGTCTAGTTTTTATATAAAAGATACAGGGGATTTCCTGGTTAAATTACAATATTTAAAAATGGAGAATAGTGATGCAGCGAACCTAAAAATTTGGTTTTGCGAACGGCGAACGCAAACTTCCGCAAAAGTTTGCGAACCGGCGAACCGGGCGAACCCCCCCTGACTTCAATCGGCAGGCGAATTTTAAAACTCACAGGGACTCTTTCTGGCCAAAATAGTGATGGGAAAGTTGTTTCAAGGGGACTAACACCTGGACTGTGGCGTGCCGGAGGGGGATCCATGGCAAAACTCCCATGGAAAATTACATAGTTGATGCAGAGTCTGGTTTTAATCCATAAAGGGCATAAATCACCTAAAATTCCTAAATTGTTTGGAATAACGTGCTTTAAAACATCAGGTATGATGTTGTATCGATCAGGTAGTGTAAGGGTTAAGCCCGCTTCACAGTGACAGACCAAACTCGCAGCAGGTACAACATCATCATCATCACACCGTACGTCCATGTGTGTAATGCTGCCTGACTGAGACATATCCCTGTTATTTACATCCTCTGGCAATAATGGTTGCACATCACTCATTTCTTCCAACTGATGTGTAAATAACTCCTCTGACAGATCAAGTGAAGTGGCTGTGGTGCTAGTGTTGGTGGTGGCGGCAGGCGTGTGAGTGGTAACTTGAGAGGTGCCCGAAGCTAAGTTGGAGGAGGATGGTGCATCAAGGTTCCGAGCGGAACCTGTAGAAGATTGGGTGTCCTGTGTTAGCCAGTCAACTATGTCCTCAGAACTTTTTGAGTTCAGGGTATGTGGCCTCTGAACACTGGGCATTATTCTAGGGCCAAAGGGAATCACAGCACCACAACCACGACGGCCCCTGCGGGGTGGCCTGCCTCTGCCTGTCATTTTTTTTTTCGATTAGTGGTACTATGCGTGCAAGCTACTGTGACAACAGATATGAGTGGCACTGTGCACTGGCAGAAGTTGGCAGAGTAGACACTGTAGGCCTGACACACACACTTGCAGACAACTAACTGCTATTCAATCTATTACAGTCAAAATTGTATATTTTTTTTAATGTACACTACTGTTACACCAGATATGAGTTGCACTGGTGTGACACTGTGCCTTGACAGGCCCTGAAAAATCTGTTACACATCTACAACCACCAAAAGATAACCATGCTAAATAGTTTCTAAATTTTGTCCTGAGTTTAGAAATACCCAATGTTAACATGTTATTTTTTTGCAAGTTATAGGGGAATAAATACAAGAAGCACTTTGCTATTTCAAAACCACTTTTTTTCAAAATGAGCGCTAGTTACATTGGAACCCTGATATCTGTCAGGAATACCTGAATATCCCTTGACATGTATATATTATTTTTTAGAAGACATCCCAAAGTATTGATCTAGGCCCATTTTGGTATATTTCATGCCACCATTTCACCGCCAAATGCGATCAAATTAAAAAAAAAGGTTAAATTTTTCACAATTTTAGGTTTCTCACTGAAATAATTTACAAACAGCTTGTGCAATTATGGCACAAATGGTTGTAAATGCTTCTCTGGGATCCCCTTTGTTCAGAAATAGCAGACATATATGACTTTGGCATTGCTTTCTGGTAATTAGAAGGCCGCAAAATGCTGCTGCGCATCACACGTGTATTATGGCTAGCAGTGAAGAGGTTAATTAGGTTGTTTGTAGGGATCTTGCAGGGTTAATTTTAGCTTTAGTGTAGAGATAAGCCTCCCACCTGACACATCAGACCCCCTTATCCCTCCCAAACCCCACAACACAATTGTCCCCGCCATCTTAAGTACTGGCAGAAAGTCTGCCAGTACTAAAATAAAAGGTTTTTAAATTATTTTTTTAGCATATTTACATATGCTGTGGTGTAGCATCCCCCCCTTAGCCCCCAACCTCCCTGATCCCCCCCCAAAACAGCTCTCTAACCCTCCCCATCTGCTTTATTGTCGGCCACCTTGGATACTGGCAGCTGTCTGCTATTATTTCACAGTCAATAAAGTGTTGTTTTTTTTAAATCTACACTACTGTTACACCAGATATGAGTGGTGGCACTGGGTAAGTGGGCACAGTATACGCTGTGAGCCTGACACACACGCTGGCAGGCAGGCAACTGCAATTAGATTACACAGGAAAAAAAAAAAGCAGACTGATGTTCTAGCCCTAAAAAGGGCTTTTTGGGGTGCTGTCCTTACAGCAGAGATCAGATGAGTCCTTCAGGACTGTAGTGGACACTGAATACACTAGCCTAGCTATCAATTTCCCTATTAAATCAGCAGCAGCTACACTGTCCCTCCTCTCACTAAGAATGCGGCTTCCAAATGAATCTAAAATGGATCCTGTGCAGGAGGTGGGAGGGTCTGGGAGGGAGTGTCTGCCGCTGATTGGCTGTAATGTGTCTGCTGACTGTGAGGTAAAGGGTCAAAGTTTACTCAATGATGAAGAATAGGGGGCGGATCGAACATCGCATATGTTCGCCCGCCGCAGCGAACACGAACATGCTATGTTCGCCGGGAACTATTCGCCGGTGAACTATTCGCGACATCACTATTGGAGAATAATAAGGGCATCCTATTTAGTCTTGATGTATCTTCATTGTATACTGCGCTGTGAAACCTGTTGGCGCTCTACAAATACCTGATAATAATAATACTGCTATAACACATGAGGCTGGGATTGGAGTGGTTGGTAAAATGTTGAGTGAGTCAGATATATACATTACTGCACAGGCAGAATTCATTTTGCAGCTGTTGAACATTGTTTTAAGATGTAATTATTTTCTTTTTGAAGATAAGTACTACCTTCAGCCCCTACATATGCCAACATCTATATGAATGTGTATGAAGAATACTTTGTGTATGATCATCCTTTATTTTTGTCATTTGGCCCCACCTGGTGCCGCTATATTGATGATGTGTTTGGCGTGTGGATGGGCGACATTGGAACCCTAAGAAGCTTTGTCAATGACTTAAATGCAGCAACTTGTCATATTAAATTTAAATTGGTGTTTCTTGATACAAAAGTTTCAAAAAGTGTATCAGGTCTGACAGTAGATCTTCACAGAAAAGAAACAGACTGCAATCCTCTCTTACACTATAAAAGTGTTCATTCTCCCTCTCTCATCAGATCTTTATCCAAGAGCCAATTCCTGCATGTAAGACCTATTGTGTCAGATGAATTAGAAGCGGAAAAAAGGCTAAGAGAAATGGGGGATCGGTTTTTGGAGAGGGGATATCCACTGGAACTTATTGAGACTGAAATAAAGAATGCTCTTGGAACGCCAAGAGAACATTATTTGAGAGAAAGGATCCTTTAGAGCAAAAATCTCCTAAGATAGTATTTGTGAGCTAGTATTCACCCTGGAATCAACAAGTTCTTAAAATCCTACGTAGACATTGGCATATTTTGGGTACTTGTAACCCTGATGTTCAAAAATTTAGAAATCCCCCTATGCCTGCTTATAAAAGAGTGAGGAACTTGAAAGTTGTTTTAGTGAGGGCAGATATTGGTCCTTCTAAACAGTCTTCTCAAATGTACATTGGAAAGAGGAATCAGGGTTGCTACCCCTGTCTTCGCTGCTCTTATTGCAATAGTCTAATTAAGCGGCCAACATTTAATCATCCAAGCTCAGGAAAAAAATATAATATTAAGGGTCATCATACCTGTAATACTAATTATGCGGTTTATTTAATAGAATGCCCCTGTGGGCTAGGTTACTTAGGGGAGACCACCCGCATTGTAAGTGAATGCATTATTCAGCATAAAAGTAACAACAGGACAAAAAAAATTGATGCCCCAGTAGCTTATCATTTTTTGTCAGTGGGTCATAACTTGAGCCAACTGAGGTTTCAAATTATTAAACAGGTTAAACAACCAAAGAGGGGGGTGACCTTACTAAATTACTTAAAAAACGAGAAGCATTCTGGATTTTTTAACTTGGTACGTTGTTTCCAGGGGGAATGAATAAAGAACTAGACTGGTCAATTTTTCTGTAAACATATTAATGGATACTATGTTGGAAATGTTATCTTGGGATTAAAATAAAAATAGAAATTTTGTACTATGTAAATAGGTGATTGTATTTTATATGTATTGGCTATGTGCAAACTTGATGCATTGCTTACATACTTTTTGTAATGACCACTAGATGGAGGTATATTGTATTGAGGCATTGTGTACAGGTGACTTGGTTTTGGGGGTGGGGTATAGGTATTTAAGGATGTGGTCAGTGCCTGTTTAACTATACATGACTAAGGACACCTGTCCGAAACTTGTTGATTTGTACAGTCTGGCTCAATAAATTTCTGATATTTCTACAGATTGGTGGTGCGGCTATTCCTTGAGTTGCTACTATTGTTGGGGGTTTATGCAGAGCCCTCTTAGTTTGCACACCGCTCGTGTCCCAGGTGCTGGAAATTGTGAACTTTCATTAAAGAAGGGTTTAATTATTCTCTGAACAATAGTTCAATAGTATTGAGCCAGTTGTTCATTCCTGTGAGTGCACTTCTCTCTGTATGTATTTAGTCTCCCTCTGGGATAAAGGGGAAACCAGACGTGGACTCCTTGCTCATTGTGCTTAGAGGAATATGGCTACACCTCACTGATGAGGCCCAAAGAAGAGTGAAACGATCGTCTGGGGTTGCTGTGTTCCTTGTTCAGAGAGGAATTGCCTGGTATTTCAGCGCTGGACTGACCGTAATAGGCGGGATCAGACTAATATACTACAGGAAATTTCTTCTCTGTGAAAAGCATTACTGGGCTAAAAGAAGCTGCACCCAGGTGGTAAATCGCCATAGAACAGGCTAACAATAGTATTGAGCCAGTTGTTCATTCCTGTGAGTGCACTTCTCTCTATATATTTAGACCATATCACATGCACAATCCGGCTTTTCAAAAACTCGTAATCGTAGCGCTATGGATGGTGAAATAACAAAACTTACTTTTTTACTTAGAAAGTAATTGTCATTGGAGCTATAGAAAAATGCTGTATATGCTTAATATGTCATATATGTATAACGCTTGTAATATAAATAATTTATTAACATCTTTATTAGACAGACATTTTTCTTAACCTTTTTGGTGAAACGTATAAAAAACAGAATTTATGCTTACCTGATAAATTACTTTCTCCAACGGTGTGTCCGGTCCACGGCGTCATCCTTACTTGTGGGATATTCTCTTCCCCAACAGGAAATGGCAAAGAGTCCCAGCAAAGCTGGTCACATGATCCCTCCTAGGCTCCGCCCACCCCAGTCATTCGACCGACGGACAGGAGGAAATATATATAGGAGAAACCATATGGTACCGTGGTGACTGTAGTTAGAGAAAATAATTCATCAGACCTGATTAAAAAACCAGGGCGGGCCGTGGACCGGACACACCGTTGGAGAAAGTAATTTATCAGGTAAGCATAAATTCTGTTTTCTCCAACATTGGTGTGTCCGGTCCACGGCGTCATCCTTACTTGTGGGAACCAATACCAAAGCTTTAGGACACGGATGAAGGGAGGGAGCAAATCAGGTCACCTAAACGGAAGGCACCACAGCTTGCAAAACCTTTCTCCCAAAAATAGCCTCCGAAGAAGCAAAAGTATCAAATTTGTAAAATTTGGCAAAAGTGTGCAGTGAAGACCAAGTCGCTGCCTTACATATCTGGTCAACAGAAGCCTCGTTCTTGAAGGCCCATGTGGAAGCCACAGCCCTAGTGGAGTGAGCTGTGATTCTTTCAGGAGGCTGCCGTCCAGCAGTCTCATAAGCCAATCGGATAATGCTTTTAAGCCAAAAGGAAAGAGAGGTAGAAGTCGCTTTTAGACCTCTCCTTTTACCAGAATAAACAACAAACAAGGAAGATGTTTGTCTGAAATCTTTAGTAGCCTCTAAATAGAACTTTAGAGCACGGACAACGTCCAAATTGTGTAACAAACGTTCCTTCTTTGAAACTGGATTCGGACACAAAGAAGGTACAACTATCTCCTGGTTAATATTTTTGTTAGAAACAACTTTAGGAAGAAAACCAGGCTTAGTACGCAAAACCACCTTATCTGCATGGAACACCAGATAAGGAGGAGAACACTGCAGAGCAGATAACTCTGAAACTCTTCTAGCAGAAGAAATTGCAACCAAAAACAAAACTTTCCAAGATAGTAACTTAATATCTATGGAATGTAAGGGTTCAAACGGAACCCCTTGAAGAACTGAAAGAACTAGATTTAGACTCCAGGGAGGAGTCAAAGGTCTGTAAACAGGCTTGATCCTAACCAGAGCCTGAACAAAAGCTTGAACATCTGGCACAGCTGCCAGTCTTTTGTGTAGTAAGACCGATAAAGCAGAGATCTGTCCCTTTAGAGAACTTGCAGATAATCCTTTCTCCAAACCTTCTTGAAGAAAGGAGAGAATCTTAGGAATTTTTATCTTATTCCATGGGAATCCTTTGGATTCACACCAACAGATATATTTTTTCCATATTTTATGGTAAATTTTTCTAGTTACAGGTTTTCTGGCCTGAACCAGAGTATCTATCACCGAATCTGAAAACCCACGATTTGATAGAATCAAGCGTTCAATCTCCAAGCCGTCAGTTGGAGGGAGACCAGATTTGGGTGTTCGAATGGACCTTGAACAAGAAGGTCCTGTCTCAAAGGTAGCTTCCATGGTGGAGCCGATGACATATTCACCAGGTCTGCATACCAAGTCCTGCGTGGCCACGCAGGAGCTATCAAGATCACCGAGGCCCTCTCCTGATTGATCCTGGCTATCAGCCTGGGAATGAGAGGAAACGGTGGGAATACGTAAGCTAGGTTGAAAGTCCAAGGTGCTACTAGTGCATCTACTAGAGTCGCCTTGGGATCCCTGGATCTGGACCCGTAGCAAGGAACCTTGAAGTTCTGACGAGACGCCATCAGATCCATGTCTGGAATGCCCCATAATTGAGTTATTTGGGCAAAGATTTCCGGATGGAGTTCCCACTCCCCCGGATGAAATGTCTGACGACTCAGAAAATCCGCTTCCCAATTTTCCACTCCTGGGATGTGGATCGCAGACAAGTGGAAGGAGTGATCCTCCGCCCATTGAATTATTTTGGTCACTTCTTTCATCGCCAGGGAACTCTTTGTTCCCCCTTGATGATTGATATAAGCAACAGTCGTCATGTTGTCTGATTAGAACCTTATGAATTTGGCCTTTGCTAGTTGAGGCCAAGCTCTGAGAGCATTGAATATCGCTCTCAGTTCCAGAATGTTTATCGGGAGAAGAGACTCCTCTCGAGACCATAGACCCTGAGCTTTCAGGGATTTCCAGACCGCACCCCAGCCCACTAAACTGGCGTCGGTCGTGACAATGACCCACTCTGGCCTGCGGAAGCTCATTCCCTGAGACAGATGGTCCAGGGTCAGCCACCAACGGAGTGAATCTCTGGTCTTTTGATCAACTTGAATCATTGGAGACAAGTCTGTATAATCCCCATTCCACTGTTTGAGCATGCACAGTTGTAATGGTCTTAGATGAATTTGTGCAAAGGGAACTATGTCCATTGTTGCAACCATCAATCCTATTACTTCCATGCACTGCGGTATGGAAGGACGAGGAACAGAATGAAGCACTTGACAAGAGCTTAGAAGTTTTGATTTTCTGACCTCTGTCAGAAAAATCCTCATTTCTAAGGAATCTATTATTGTTCCCAAGAAGGGAACTCTTGTTGACGGGGACAGAGAACTCTTTTCTTTGTTCACCTTCCATCCGTGAGATGTGAGAAAGGCTAGAACGATGTCCGTATGAGCCTTTGCCTTTGACAGGGACGACGCTTGTATTAGAATGTCGTCCAAGTAAGGTACTACTGCAATGCCCCATGGTCTTAGAACCGCTAGAAGGGACCCTAGCACCTTTGTGAAAATCCTTGGAGCAGTGGCTAATCCGAATGGAAGAGCCACAAACTGGTAATGTTTGTCCAGAAAAGCGAACCTTAGGAACTGATGATGTTCCTTGTGGATAGGGATATGTAGGTACGCATCCTTTAGATCCACGGTAATCATAAATTGACTTTCCTGGATGGTGGGTAGAATCGTTCGAATGGTTTCCATTTTGAACGATGGTACCCTGAGAAATTTGTTTAGGATCTTCAAATCCAAAATTGGTCTGAACGTTCCCTCTTTTTTGGGAACTACGAACAGATTGGAATAAAATCCCATTCCTTGTTCCTTTATTGGAACTGGGTGTATCACTCCCATCTTTAACAGGTCTTCTACACAATGTAAGAATGCCTGTCTCTTTATTTGGTTTGAGGATAAGTGAGACTTGTGGAACCTTCCCCTTGGGGGTAGTTCCTTGAATTCCAGGAGATAACCTTGAGAAACTATTTCTAGCGCCCAAGGATCCTGAACATCTCTTGCCCAAGCCTGAGCAAAGAGAGAAAGTCTGCCCCCCACCAGATCCGGTCCCGGATCGGGGGCTACTCCTTCATGCTGTTTTGTTAGCAGTGGCAGGCTTCTTGGCCTGCTTACCTTTGTTCCAGCCTTGCATTGGTTTCCAGGCTGGTTTGGGTTGTGAGGCATTACCCTCTTGCTTAGAGGATGCAGAATTAGAGGCTGGTCCATTTCTGCGAAAGGGACAAAAATTAGGTTTATTTTTAGCCTTAAAAGACCTATCCTGTGGAAGGGCGTGGCCCTTTCCCCCAGTGATGTCTGAAATAATCTCTTTCAAATCAGGTCCAAATAAAGTTTTACCTTTGAAAGGAATGTTAAGCAATTTTGTCTTGGATGACACATCCGCTGACCAAGACTTTAGCCAAAGCGCTCTGCGCGCCACGATAGCAAACCCTGAATTTTTCGCCGCTAATTTTGCTAATTGCAAAGCGGCATCTAAAATAAAAGAGTTAGCCAATTTAAGTGCGTGAACTCTGTCCATAACCTCCTCATATGGAGTTTCTCTACTGAGCGACTTTTCTAGTTCCTCGAACCAGAACCACGCTGCCGTAGTGACAGGAACAATGCATGAAATTGGTTGTAGAAGGTAGCCTTGCTGTACAAAAATCTTTTTAAGCAAACCTTGTTTAGAGTAGAAACTGCCCCCTCGACCTTGGGGACTGTCTGCCATAAGTCCTTTCTGGAGTCGACCATAGGAAATAATTTCTTAAATATAGGGGGAGGAACAAAAGGTATGCCGGGCTTTTCCCACTCTTTATTTACTATGTCCGCCACCCGCTTGGGTATAGGAAAAGCGTCGGGGGGCACCGGAACCTCTAGGAACCTGTCCATCTTGCATAATTTCTCTGGAATGACCAAATTGTCACAATCATCCAGAGTAGATAACACCTCCTTAAGCAGTACGCGGAGATGTTCTAATTTAAATTTAAATGTCACAACATCAGGTTCAGCTTGATGAGAAATTTTTCCTGAATCTGAAATTTCTCCCTCAGACAAAACCTCCCTCATGGCCCCTTCAGATTGGTGTGAGGGTATGACAGAACAATTATCATCAGCGTCCTCTTGCTCTTCAGTGTTTAAAACAGAGCAATCGCGCTTTCTCTGATAAGTAGGCATTTTGGATAAAAGATTTGCTATGGAGTTATCCATTACAGCCGTTAATTGTTGCATGGTAATAAGTATTGGCGCACTAGATGTACTAGGGGCCTCCTGCATGGGCAAAACTGGTGTAGACACAGTAGGAGATGATGTACTATCATGTTTACTCCCCTCATTTGAGGAATCATCTTGGGCAATATCATTATTTGTGGCAGTACTGTCCTTACTTTGTTTGGACGCTATGTCACAATTATCACATAAATTTAAATGGGGAGACACATTGGCTTTCATACATATAGAACATAGCTTATCTGAAGGTACAGACATGTTAAAAAGGCTTAAACTTGTCAACAAAGCACAAAAAACGTTTTAAAATAAAACCGTTACTGTCACTTTAAATTTCAAACAGAAAACACTTTATTACTGAATATGTGAAAAAGTATGAAGGAATTATTCAAAAATTACCAAAATTTCACCACAGTGTCTTAAGCCTTAAAAGTATTGCACACCAAATTTCAGAGCTTTAACCCTTAAAATAACGGAACCGGAGCCGTTTTTCAATTTAACCCCTATACAGTCCCAGATATAGTCTTTGCTAAGACCCAACCAAGCCCTGAGGGGAATACGATACCAAATGACGCCTTCTAAAAGCTTTTTCAGAGATTCTTAGATCCTCACACATGCATCTGCATGCCCTGCTCTCAAAAAACAACTGCGCATTAATGGCGCGAAAATGAGGCTCAGTCTATGACTAGAAAGGCCCCCTGACTGAAAAAGGTGTCCAATACAGTGCCTGCCGTTTAATAAACGTTCCCCAAGATTATAAATGCCAATTATTAGCCTAAATCTGAATAATATGCACAAATAAAGCAATCGATTTAGCCCATAAAAATGTCTACCAGTTTTTTAGCCCATAATAAGCCCTTTATTCTGTTTGTTTTTGACTAAGAAAATGGCTTACCGGTCCCCATGAGGGGAAATGACAGCCTTCCAGCATTACACAGTCTTGTTAGAAATATGGCTAGTCATACCTTAAGCAGAAAAGTCTGCTAACTGTTTCCCCCAACTGAAGTTACTTCATCTCAACAGTCCTATGTGGAAACAGCAACCGATTTTAGTTACTGTCTGCTAAAATCATCTTCCTCTTACAAACAGAAATCTTCATCCTTTTCTGTTTCAGAGTAAATAGTACATACCAGCACTATTTTAAAATAACAAACACTTGATAGAAGAATAAAAACTACATTTAAACACCAAAAAACTCTTAACCATCTCCGTGGAGATGTTGCCTGTGCAACGGCAAAGAGAATGACTGGGGTGGGCGGAGCCTAGGAGCGATCATGTGACCAGCTTTGCTGGGACTCTTTGCCATTTCCTGTTGGGGAAGAGAATATCCCACAAGTAAGGATGACGCCGTGGACCGGACACACCAATGTTGGAGAAAACGTTATTATTACCAGTTTAAGTTCCCAGTCAAATGTAAAAAAAAACACAGAAACTAAATTCCACTCTCCCCAATTCATGTAATGATATACTGATGCAATATAATATTTTAGAATGTACATGCTATTTAATGTTTTCATTTGGAACTTAAACACTGGCATTACATTGGTATGTAGGTATGCATTTATTGAGTGATGGTAAACCTTAAATTATTTTAAATCAAGCCCTGAATCTAAGCGATATTTTACAGGGACTTTTCACTTCTAATAAAGATGCACTGTATCTTACCTTTTAATCTTGCCGTGCTATTTTAATACCCCACTCTCTGGCCGCCCACTCCAAAACTCATATTCACAGCTGGATTAAAAAGTAAGTTACAGTGCATTTGTATTAGAAGTGATCAATTAAAGTCCCTGTAAAATATTGCTTAGATTCTAGACCTGATTTTAAAATGTGTAAATTTTACCATCACTTTAAGCTAAAATATATACATACCTGTAAAGTTTAATATCACTTTAAGTTCAGCACATTGTTCAGTAATTAACTCTCCGCTAGATTTAGAGTTCTGCGGCCAAAGGGGTGCGTTAGCTACGCTTATTTTTTCTCCCACACCTTTTAAATACTGCTGGTATTTAGAGTTCAAAGAAGGGCTGCGTTAGGCTCCAAAAAGGGAGCGTAGAGCATATTTACCGCCACTGCAACTCTAAATACCAGCGGTGCTTACGGACGCGGCCAGCTTCAAAAACGTGCTCGTGCACGATTCCCCCATAGGAAACAATGGGGCAGTTTGAGCTGAAAAAAAACCTAACACCTGCAAAAAAGCAGCGTTCAGCTCCTAACGCACCCCCATTGTTTCTTATGGGGAAACACTTCCTAAGTCTGCACCTAACACCCTAACATGCACCCGAGTCTAAACACCCCTAACCTTACACTTATTAACCCCTAATCTGCGGCTCCCACTATCGCTGACCCCTGCATATTTTTTTAACCCCTAATCTGCCGCTCCGTACACCGCCGCAACCTACATTATCCCTATGTTCCCCTAATCTGCTGCCCCTAACACCGCCGATCCCTATATTATATTTATTAACCCCTAATCTGCCGCCGCCAACGTCGCCGCCACCTACCTACACTTATTAACCCCTAATCTACTGACCGGACCTCACCGCTACTATAATAAAGTTATTAACCCCTAATCTGCCTCACTCCTGCCTCAATAACCCTATAATAAATAGTATTAACCCATAATCTGCCCTCCCTAACATCACCGACATTTCAACTTCAAGTATTAACCCCTAATCTGCCGACCGGACCTCACCGCTACTCTATTAAATTTATTAACCCCTAAAAGCTAAGTCTAATCCTAACCCTAACACCCCCCTAAGTTAAATATAATTTTTATCTAACGAAATAAATCTTTTTAAATAAATTATTCCAATTTAAAGTTAAATACTTACCTGTAAAATAAACCCTAATATAGTTACAATATAAATTATAATTATATTGTAGCTATTTTAGGATTAATATTTATTTTACAGGCAACTTTGTATTTATTTTAACCAGGTACAATAGCTATTAAATAGTTAATAACTATTTAATAGCTACCTAGTTAAAATAATTACAAAATTACCTGTAAAATAAATCCTAACCTAAGTTACAATTAAACCTAACACTACACTATCAATAAATTAATTAAATAAAATACCTACAATTATCTACAATTAAACCTAACACTACACTATCAATAAATTAATTACTTACAAATATCTACAATTAAATACACTAACTAAAGTACAAAAAATAAAAAAAGAACTAAGTTACAAAAAATAAAAAAATAATTTACAAACATTAGAAAAATATTACAACAATTTTAAGCTAATTACACCTACTCTAAGCCCCCTAATAAAATAACAAAGCCCCCCAAAATAAAAAAATGCCCTACCCTATTCTAAAATACAAATAGAAAAGCTCTTTTACCTTAATAGCCCTTAAAAGGGCCTTTTGCGGGGCATGCCCCAACGAATTCAGCTCTTTTGCCTGTAAAAAAAAAATGCAATAACTCCCCAACATTACAACCCACCACCCACATACCCCTAATCTAACCCAAATCCCCCTTAAATAAACCTAACACTAAGCTCCTGAAGATCCCTACCTTGAGTCGTCTTCACCCAACCGGGCACCGATGGACCAAAAGAAGACATCCGGAGCGGCAGAAGTCTTCATCCTATCCGGGCAGAAGAGGACATCCAGATCTGTAGACATCTTCATCCAAGCGGCATCTTCTATCTTCATCCATCCGGAGCGGAGCGGAGCCATCTTCTTCCAGCCGATGCGGATCCATCCTCTTCTACCGACGCCTACTCGCTGAATGATGGTTCCTTTAAATGACCTCATCCAAGATGGCGTCCCTCGAATTCCGATTGGCTGATATGATTTTATCAGCCAATCGGAATTAAGGTAGGAATATTATGATTGGCTGATGGAATCAGCCAATCAGATTCAAGTTCAATCCGATTGGCTGATCCAATCAGCCAATCAGATTGAGCTTGCATTCTATTGGCTGATCGGAACAGCCAATAGAATGCGAGCTCAATCTGATTGGCTGATTCCATCAGCCAATCAGATTTTTCCTACCTTAATTCCGATTGGCTGATAGAATTCGAGGGACGCCATCTTGGATGATGTCATTTAAAGGAACCATCATTCGGCGAGTAGGCGTCGGTAGAAGAGGATGGATCCGTGTCGGCTGGAAGAAGATGGCTCCGCTCCGGATGGATGAAGATAGAAGATGCCGCTTGGATGAAGATGTCTACCGGTCCGGATGTCCTCTTCTGCCCGGATAGGATGAAGACTTCTGCCGCTCCGGATGTCTTCTTTTGGTCCATCGGTGCCCGGTTGGGTGAAGATGACTCAAGGTAGGGAGATCTTCAGGGGTTTAGTGTTAGGTTTATTTAAGGGGGGTTTGGGTTAGATTAGGGTTATGTGGGTGGTGGGTTGTAATGTTGTGGGGGGTATTGTATGTTTTTTTTTACAGGCAAAAGAGCAGAATTCTTTGGGGCATGCCCACAAAAGGCCCTTTTAAGGGCTGGTAAGGTAAAAAGAGCTTTTCTATTTTTATTTTAGAATAGGGTAGGGCATTTTTTTATTTGTATATCCTAAAAGCCTTATTTATCTAATGTATTCATGATATGGAAAGATTAAGTATAGTTATATCATGCTTGGCTTCCTATACATGATTTATATTAACAAAATTAATGTCAAGCGTTTATAAGTAATGAAGATGTTTCTAAAAAAACATCAATTAAAAGATATATAAAATATAACAAAATCTAAAAATCTAAAAAACCTTATATAAACATAATCATGCATAATGATTAAGTTTCACAGTGTAAATTAATGTGAAGACATATATGTACACTAAACCTAATCTATCATGCAATACAGTAGCCTATAGAATATGACAGTTTATAATAGGAATGCCTGAATATCTAGGTCTATGTTTAGACCCTCTGGATGTAAACTTTTAGGGTATAAATCCAGTATGTCTCTCTCTTTCTTAATCTTAATAATCTATTATGATCAAGTTTGTTCGGGGCTACCCATTCCAAAACTTTAACAGTTAGACCTTCAGGATTGCTGTTATGTGCAATTCTAAAGTGTTCTGAGACACTATGGTTTTCAAAGGCATTTTCTATATTTCTTATATGTTCTGACACTCTATATTTCAATTTTCTTTTTGTTCTACCAATATAGATTTTTTTCACATTTACAGGTAATTTGATAGACTACATAGGTGCTATCACATGTACAACTATTTCTACATTTAAAAGTTTTAGTTTTGTTATAATTATAAAAAACATCTTCATTATTAACATATGGGCAAGTGCTGCAATCTTTTTTTTCTACATTTAATCAATCCTTTCCTCAATGATAACCACATATTACTATTATTTTTTAGTGGACGATGTTCTCTTAGTTTACTTGGTGCTAACATATTTTTTAAATTGTTGTTCCTCTTATAAACGCACTGAGGTTTATTACCTATACATGAGCCTAATATAGGGTCCTTTAATAAAATACTCCAATGTTTATTCAAGATTTTTTGGATATCCCTATGGTTCTCACTATATGTAGTGATAAATCTAACGTTGGTTTGATTGTGATCTCCTAGATCCTTACTTATCTTGTTTTTCTTTTTATATTCAATAAGATCCCCTCTATTCATGTTTAGTACCTTCTCGTTTTTGCTTTGTACTAAATCTACTGGATAGCCTTTCTCAATAAATGTATCTGTTAAAATGCTAGCCTCTTTCTTGTAGTCCGTTATTTTTGAACAATTTCTTCTTAGCCTCTGGAATTGTCCATATGGTATATTCCGTTTCCAGGTTTGTAAATGGCAACTATCTGCTTTTAAAAAACTATTTGTATCCGTTGGTTTTCTAAAATTGGTTACTTGGATTATATTGTTATCAGAAAAGAGGATAAGGTCTAGGAATTCTATTTGATCGTTAGAAATTTTTCCTGTAAAAGTAAGATTACTCTTATTATTATTGAGATGTTTAATGAAATTCTCTGCCTCATGTTGATTCCCCTCCCATAGGACTATGATATCATCAATGAACCTGTAGTATTTTTTAATATTTTTTATATATGGGTTGTTGTTCCACACATAAACATCCTCAAATTCCGCCATATAGATATTGGCATAGGATGGGGCAAAGGATGTCCCCATCGCTGTGCCATTTATTTGCTCGTAAAATATCCCTTCAAAATAAAAATAATTGTGGTTTAAAATAAACTGTATACCTTCGCCAATAAATTCTATATGTTCCTGTATAAGATCACTTTTAAATTTAAGTTGATTAATGACAGCTTCCGTACCTTTTTTGTGTGGTATATTAGTGTATAAAGCTGTAGCGTCGCAAGTGATCCATAAATTATTTGCCTCCCACTTATGACCCTCAAATTTTTTTATAACGTCAGTAGTGTCTTTCAGGTAAGCTTTTATTTTAGGCATCACTGGCTGTAGGTAATGATCGATATATTTTGATAAATTACTACATAAGGATCCTATACCTGAGACTATGGGTCTCCCGGGTGGGTTTAGTCTATCCTTATGGACTTTGGGTAGGTGGTAAAAAATTGCCACCTTTGAGTTTGGTATATGTATATAATTATACTCCTCATTATTAATAATATTTGACTCCCTAGCTTTAGTTAGGACTTCCACCAGTTTCTTATTATATTTAATTGTGGGATCAAATGTTGTTATTTTTTTATAAGTATTAATATCCCCTAATAATTTATAAGCTTCCTTTAGGTAGACTTTACGTTCTTGTACTACTAAGCCTCCTCCCTTATCCGCAGCCCTAAAAAATAGATTAGTGTCTTCCGTTTTTGAGGTAGGTTTTTTCTTCTAAAGTTAAATTATTTTGTTTAGGATGCATTTTATTATTCTTTTCTAGCTTATTCTCCATATCCTCACAGACTAATTTGTTGAATAAAGATATATATTCCCCTTGATTGTATACAGGGTAAAAAGTCGACTGTTTCTTCAAACCACTATGTGTAATTACATTATTTTCCTCATGTATACTAAACTCTAAAATTTCCTCTGTAACCATATCTTGTGTATTTAAAAATAAATTCTCCTGAATGTGAGCATTTTGGTCATTTTCCAAATCCCTTAAGGTGAGGAACAATGATATATCATTATGATTTAATCTGTCATTGGGGGTACTATTTCCATTAGATTTATTGTTTTTAATGAGAAAATAACGTTGCAAAGTTAATTTCCTAATTAGTTTTTGAATATCCATATAGGTTTCAAACTTATTGGCAAATGTTTTTGGGACAAAATTAAGCCCTTTACTCAAAAGTTTGTATTCATTTTCAGTGAAGATTTTACTAGAAAGATTGAAAATT
Organism: Bombina bombina; assembly: GCF_027579735.1. Taxonomy (NCBI): domain Eukaryota; kingdom Metazoa; phylum Chordata; class Amphibia; order Anura; family Bombinatoridae; genus Bombina; species Bombina bombina. The sequence continues at coordinate 1,116,209,074 of NC_069503.1, forward strand.
TCCTTTTTACCATTTTCTATCTTCCTCTTTTTCTGTTTCTGATTTCTAAATCTCTTTCCTCCCCTGACTCCTCGTTTGATTCTAAGCGTCTTTTTGGGTTTCTTTGTTTCCCTATTTCTTGTTCCCCCTGGTTGCTTTAAATCCTATTGGCTGATTTAAATTTTTCTGCCAATAGGAATGCAATGGTACCCTCAGTATAAAAGGGGTATCTTGCATTTCAATCCTAAGTGTGTGGTGGACGATCGCATGAAGAGGATCTCCACGTCGGATCGATGGACTTCAGCCTGGACCTCTGCCTTGGACCTCCGTGCATCGACCGCTCTGCCTACACAGCGATGAAGAAGATGCCAGTCCCGCAATGGATGAAGATGGAGCCGCCTGGATGAAGATGGTTCAAGCGGGACTTCAGCAACTGTGAGCACCTAAAGTGGGGTTAATAGCAACTCAAGGAGTAGCCGTACCACCAATCTGTAGAAATATCAGAAATTTATTGAGCCAGACTGTACAAATCAACAACGTTTCGGACAGGTGTCCTTAGTCATGTATAGTTAAACAGGCACTGACCACATCCTTAAATATCGATACAAACCCCTGGATACACAAGTTGATACTTTGAAAAAAGAAATACAGGAACATAAGAAGAAAACGTTCTCTCATGATGAGAGTGACTACGCATCCGGAAACGTATACCATTGGTCAAGGATTAGCGGGAACACTTCCAGTTTCCGGCGACGTTATGCAAAGAGGTCTGGTGCACAATCAAGTTCACAGGGATCATCATCTTAGTCTGGGTCGTGAGAATCCAATGCGAATGCACATCCAAAAGACGCGGAGGTAGGAAACACAAGTGGCACCGTCAAAGGAGAAATTCAGAAGAACCGAGGAGGCACTGGGAATCACTCGCAGCAACAAAATCTAACTATTAATTTGAGTAACGTTACTTTGACCTCGGCTGAACAAGAGGTTTTAGATATATGGCTTTCTTTTGCCCGCAAAGTAATGGTGATATGTTTGAATTACAAAAGGACTTGAATCAGTTCTAGAACATTAAGGTTGAAAAGTTTTTTTGCTGCCATGCCTTACACTGCTATGGGTAATGTCTGTAATGAGGTAAATGTACTATATAAAGTGTTAAGTTTGAACACACTAGACCTAACAAATAAAAGTGTATTTACACCTATGCAGATAAACCCTGGGGTACAAACATATATCCAGCTTGTTGAGAAAGATATTAAGGCTTTGGGTAAATTTACTGTGTCCCATAACAACTGCAAATACAGAATTTTACAACTGAGGATACATTGGCTTTAGATAATTTAGAAAATAATAAACAGTTGGTTGTTAAGGGGGCGGACAAGGGAGGGGCTATTGTTCTGCTTGATAGGGGGTACTATGTACAGGAAATTAAGACACAATTATCTGATTTGGAGATCTATAAACCATTGGCTTGTAATCCCATTTTTTAGGTAAAAAAGAAACTACATATTGTGTTAACTTTGCATTTAACAATGTTATTGTTAATAATGAAATTCATTTCGGATTCTGATGAGATCACTCCTGTGATGTATACACTCCCTAAGGTCCATAAAAATAAAAAAACCCTCCTGGCCAAATAATAGGCATTATTTAGTTAATAATTGTAACTTTAATTTAGCTCTATTTTAATTATGTTAAAATTAGGAATTGTTAGGGTTAGGTTTAGGGTTAGGGTTAGATTTAGGGGTTAATAGTTTAATTTAGGTTGTTGTGATGTGGGGGGCTGGCGGTTTAGGGGTTAATAGGTTAATTTAGTGGTAGTGATTATTATTATTATCGGTTATTTGAAGAGCGCCAACAGATTCCGCAGCGCTATAAACAAAGTGGGGAGTACAACAAAACAATTATAGGGTAGAGAGCCCTGCCTAGAGTTGCACTGTTGTAGTCAGCTCTTAAGAAGGTGATCTACAAACAGCTGGACTTTTAGGCTTACATGCTAAGGGGGTTCAGGGGATTGCAGTGGAGGAGAGGAACTGGTATTAGGAAAGGTTAGCGTAGGTTGTATGCGTCCTTGAACAGTAGAGTCTTTAGGGAGCACTTGAAGCTTTTAAAACTAGAAGAGAGTCTTGTGGAGCGAGGCAGAGAGTTCCACAAGATGGGAGCCAAAATAAATCTATTAACCCCTAATCTGCTGCTCCCGATGTCGCAGACACTATACTGTGTGATGTGGGAGGCCAGAGGTTTAGAGGTTAATAGCTTTATTTAGTGGTGGCGATGTTGGGGAGCGGCGAAATAGGGGTTAATATATTTATTATAGTGTGGGCGATGTTGGGGTGCGGGGAATAGAGGTTAATAAATTTAGTATAGTGTCTGCGACATCGGGAGCGGCAGATTAGGGGTTAATAGATTTATTTTGGTGGCGGCGATTTCGGGAGCAGCAGATTTGGGGTTAAAAAGTTTATGTAGATTTCAGCAATGTCTGGGTCGGCAGATTAGGGGTGTTTAGACATGGAGTTTATGTTAGAGTGTTAGGTTTAAATGTAACTTTTTTTTCCCCATAGACATCAATGGGGTTGTGTTATGGAGCTTTTTCTTTCCGCGCTTCAGGTGTTTTTTCTAACCAGCTCTCCCCATTGACGTCTATTGGGAAAGCGTGCATGAGCACGTCAAAGCGCTTGTATTTTGTGCGATATGGAGCTCAACGCAACCATATCACATGCACAATCCGGCTTTTCAAAAACTCGTAATCGTGGCGCTATGGATGGTGAAATAACGAAACTTTTACTTTTTAACTTAGAAAGTAATTGTCATTGGAGCTATAGAAAAATGCTGTATATGCTTAATATGTCATATATGTATAACGCTTGTAATATAAATTATTTATTAACATCTGTTTGGTGAAACGTATAAAAAACGTTATTATTACCAGTTTAAGTTCCCAGTCAAATGTAAAAAAAACCACAGAAACTAAATTCCACTCTCCCCAATTCATGTAATGATATACTGATGCAATATAATATTTCAGAAAGTACATGCTATTTAATGTTTTCATTTGGAACTTAAACACTGGCATTACATTGGTATGTAGGTATGCATTTATTGAGTGATGGTAAACCTTAAATGATTTTAAATCAAGCCCTGAATCTAAGCGATATTTTACAGGGACTTTTCACTTCTAATAAACATGCACTGTATCTTACCTTTTAATCTTGCCGTGCCATTTTAATACCCCACTCTCTGGTCGCCCACTCCAAAACTCATATTCACAGCTGGATTAAAAAGTAAGTTACAGTGCATTTGTATTAGAAGTGATCAATTAAAGTCCCTGTAAAATATTGCTTAGATTCTAGACCTGATTTTAAAATGTGTAAATTTTACCATCACTTTAAGCTAAAATATATACATAACTGTAAAGTTTAATATCACTTTAAGTTCAGCACATTGTTCAGTAATTAACTCTCCGCTAGATTTAGAGTTCTGCGGCCAAAGGGGTGCGTTAGCTACGCTGATTTTTTCTCCCGCACCTTTTAAATACTGCTGGTATTTAGAGTTCAAAGAAGGGCTGCGTTAGGCTCCAAAAAGGGAGCGTAGAGCATATTTACCGCCACTGCAACTCTAAATACCAGCGGTGCTTACGGACGCGGCCAGCTTCAAAAACGTGCTCGTGCACGATTCCCCCATAGGAAACAATGGGGCAGTTTGAGCTGAAAAAAAACATAACACCTGCAAAAAAGCAGCGTTCAGCTCCTAATGCAGCCCCATTGTTTCTTATGGGGAAACACTTCCTAAGTCTGCACCTAACACCCTAACATGCACCCGAGTCTAAACACCCCTAACCTTACACTTATTAATCCCTAATCTGCGGCTCCCACTATCGCTGACCCCTGCATATTTTTTTAACCCCTAATCTGCCGCTCCGTACACAGCCGCAACCTACATTATCCCTATGTTCCCCTAATCTGCTGCCCCTAACACCGCCGATCCCTATATTATATTTATTAACCCCTAATCTGCCGCCGCCAACGTCACCGCCACCTACCTACACTTATTAACCCCTAATCTGCCGACCGGACCTCACCGCTACTATAATAAAGTTATTAACCCCTAATCTGCCTCACTCCTGCTTCAATAACCCTATAATAAATAGTATTAACCCATAATCTGCCCTCCCTAACATCACCGACACTTCAACTTCAAGTATTAACCCCTAATCTGCCGACTGGACCTCACCGCTACTCTATTAAATTTATTAACCCCTAAAAGCTAAGTCTAATCCTAACCCTAACACCCCCCTAAGTTAAATATAATTTTTATCTAACGAAATAAATCTTTTTAAATAAATTATTCCAATTTAAAGTTAAATACTTACCTGTAAAATAAACCCTAATATAGTTACAATATAAATTATAATTATATTGTAGCTATTTTAGGATTAATATTTATTTTACAGGCAACTTTGTATTTATTTTAACCAGGTACAATAGCTATTAAATAGTTAATAACTATTTAATAGCTACCTAGTTAAAATAATTACAAAATTACCTGTAAAATAAATCCTAACCTAAGTTACAATTAAACCTAACACTACACTATCAATAAATTAATTAAATAAAATACCTACAATTATCTACAATTAAACCTAACACTACACTATCAATAAATTACTTACAAATATCTACAATTAAATACAATTAAATACACTAACTAAAGTACAAAAAATAAAAAAAGAACTAAGTTACAAAAAATAAAAAAATAATTTACAAACATTAGAAAAATATTACAACAATTTTAAGCTAATTACACCTACTCTAAGCCCCCTAATAAAATAACAAAGCCCCCCAAAATAAAAAAATGCCCTACCCTATTCTAAAATACACATAGAAAAGCTCTTTTACCTTACCAGCCCTTAAAAGGGCCTTTTGCGGGGCATGCCCCAAAGAATTCAGCTCTTTTGCCTGTAAAAAAATTGCAATAACCCCCCAACATTACAACCCACCACCAAACCTAACACTAAGCTCCTGAAGATCCCTACCTTGAGTCGTCTTCACCCAACCGGGCACCGATGGACCAAAAGAAGACATCCGGAGCGGCAGAAGTCTTCATCCTATCCGGGCAGAAGAGGACATCCAGATCGGTAGACATCTTCATCCAAGCGGCATCTTCTATCTTCATCCATCCGGAGCGGAGCGGAGCCATCTTCTTCCAGCCGATGCGGATCCATCCTCTTCTACCGACGCCTACTCGCTGAATGATGGTTCCTTTAAATGACCTCATCCAAGATGGCATCCCTCGAATTCCGATTGGCTGATATGATTCTATCAGCCAATCGGAATTAAGGTAGGAAAATGGAATCATTTGGAATCAGCCAATCAGATTCAAGTTCAATCCGATTGGCTGATCCAATCAGCCAATCAGATTGAGCTTGCATTCTATTGGCTGATCGGAACAGCCAATAGAATGCAAGCTCAATCTGATTGGCTGATTCCATCAGCCAATCAGATTTTTCCTACCTTAATTCCGATTGACTGATAGAATCCTATCAGCCAATCGGAATTCGAGGGACGCCATCTTGGATGATGTCATTTAAAGGAACCATCATTCGGCGAGTAGGCGTCGGTAGAAGAGGATGGATCCACGTCGGCTGGAAGAAGATGGCTCCGCTCCAGATGGATGAAGATAGAAGATGCCGCTTGGATGAAGATGTCTACCGGTCCGGATGTCCTCTTCTGCCCGGATAGGATGAAGACTTCTGCCGCTCCGGATGTCTTCTTTTGGTCCATCGGTGCCCGGTTGGGTGAAGATGACTCAAGGTAGGGAGATCTTCAGGGGTTTAGTGTTAGGTTTATTTAAGGGGGGTTTGGGTTATATTAGGGTTATGTGGGTGGTGGGTTGTAATGTTGTGGGGGGTATTGTATGTTTTTTTTTACAGGCAAAAGAGCAGAATTCTTTGGGGCATGCCCACAAAAGGCCCTTTTAAGGGCTGGTAAGGTAAAAAGAGCTTTTCTATTTTTATTTTAGAATAGGGTAGGGCATTTTTTTATTTGTATATCCTAAAAGCCTTATTTATCTAATGTATTCATGATATGGAAAGATTAAGTATAGTTATATAATGCTTGGCTTCCTATACATGATTTATATTAACAAAATTAATGTCAAGCGTTTATAAGTAATGAAGATGTTTCTAAAAAAACATCAATTAAAAGATATATAAAATATAACAAAATCTAAAAATCTAAAAAACCTTATATAAACATAATCATGCATAATGATTAAGTTTCACAGTGTAAATTAATGTGAAGACATATATGTACACTAAACCTAATCTATCATGCAATTCAGTAGCCTATAGAATATGACAGTTTATAATAGGAATGCCTGAATATCTAGGTCTATGTTTAGACCCTCTGGATGTAAACTTTTAGGGTATAAATCCAGTATGTCTCTCTCTTTCTTAATCTTAATAATCAATAATTATGATCAAGTTTGTTCGGGGCTACCCATTCCAAAACTTTAACAGCTAGACCTTCAGGATTACTGTTATGTACAATTCTAAAGTGTTCTGAGACAATATGGTTTTCAAAGGCATTTTCTATATTTCTTATATGTTCTGACACTCTATATTTCAATTTTCTTTTCGTTCTACCAATATAGATTTTTTCACATTTACAGGTAATTTGATAGACTACATAGGTGCTATCACATGTACAACTATTTCTACATTTAAAAGTTTTAGTTTTGTTATAATTATAAAAAACATCTTCATTATTAACATATGGGCAAGTGCTGCAATCTTTTTTTTCTACATTTAATCAATCCTTTCCTCAATGATAACCACATATTACTATTAATTTTTAGTGGACGATGTTCTCTTAGTTTACTTGGTGCTAACATATTTTTTAAATTGTTGTTCCTCTTATAAACGCACTGAGGTTTATTACCTATACATGAGCCTAATATAGGGTCCTTTAATAAAATACTCCAATGTTTATTCAAGATTTTTTGGATATCCCTATGGTTCTCACTATATGTAGTGATAAATCTAACGTTGGTTTGATTGTGATCTCCTAGATCCTTACTTATCTTGTTTTTCTTTTTATATTCAATAAGATCCCCTCTATTCATGTTTAGTACCTTCTCGTTTTTGCTTTGTACTAAATCTACTGGATAGCCTTTCTCAATAAATGTATCTGTTAAAATGCTAGCCTCTTTCTTGTAGTCCGTTATTTTTGAACAATTTCTTCTTAGCCTCTGGAATTGTCCATATGGTATATTCCGTTTCCAGGTTTGTAAATGGCAACTATCTGCTTTTAAAAAACTATTTGTATCCGTTGGTTTTCTAAAATTGGTTACTTGGATTATATTGTTATCAGAAAAGAGGATAAGGTCTAGGAATTCTATTTGATCGTTAGAAATTTTTCCTGTAAAAGTAAGATTACTCTTATTATTATTGAGATGTTTAATGAAATTCTCTGCCTCATGTTGATTCCCCTCCCATAGGACTATGATATCATCAATGAACCTGTAGTATTTTTTAATATTTTTTATATATGGGTTGTTGTTCCACACATAAACATCCTCAAATTCCGCCATATAGATATTGGCATAGGATGGGGCAAAGGATGTCCCCATCGCTGTGCCATTTATTTGCTCGTAAAATATCCCTTCAAAATAAAAATAATTGTGGTTTAAAATAAACTGTATACCTTCGCCAATAAATTCTATATGTTCCTGTATAAGATCACTTTTAAATTTAAGTTGATTAATGACAGCTTCCGTACCTTTTTTGTGTGGTATATTAGTGTATAAAGCTGTAGCGTCGCAAGTGATCCATAAATTATTTGCCTCCCACTTATGACCCTCAAATTTTTTTATAACGTCAGTAGTGTCTTTCAGGTAAGCTTTTATTTTAGGCATCACTGGCTGTAGGTAATGATCGATATATTTTGATAAATTACTACATAAGGATCCTATACCTCAGACTATGAGTCTCCCGGGTGGGTTTAGTCTATCCTTATGGACTTTGGGTAGGTGGTAAAAAATTGCCACCTTTGAGTTTGGTATATGTATATAATTATACTCCTCATTATTAATAATATTTGATTCCCTAGCTTTAGTTAGGACTTCCACCAGTTTCTTATTATATTTAATTGTGGGATCAAATGTTGTTATTTTTTTATAAGTATTAATATCCCCTAATAATTTATAAGCTTCCTTTAGGTAGACTTTACGTTCTTGTACTACTAAGCCTCCTCCCTTATCCGCAGCCCTAAAAAATAGATTAGTGTCTTCCGTTTTTGAGGTAGGTTTTTTCTTCTAAAGTTAAATTATTTTGTTTAGGATGCATTTTATTATTCTTTTCTAGCTTATTCTCCATATCCTCACAGACTAATTTGTTGAATAAAGATATATATTCCCCTTGATTGTATACAGGGTAAAAAGTCGACTGTTTCTTCAAACCACTATGTGTAATTACATTATTTTCCTCATGTATACTAAACTCTAAAATTTCCTCTGTAACCATATCTTGTGTATTTAAAAATAAATTCTCCTGAATGTGAGCATTTTGGTCATTTTCCAAATCCCTTAAGGTGAGGAACAATTATATATCATTATGATCTAATCTGTCATTGGGGGTACTATTTCCCTTAGATTTATTGTTTTTAATGAGAAAATAACGTTGCAAAGTTAATTTCCTAATTAGTTTTTGAATATCCATATAGGTTTCAAACTTATTGGCAAATGTTTTGGGGCAAAATTAAGCCCTTTACTCAAAAGTTTGTATTCATTTTCAGTGAAGATTTTACTAGAAAGATTGAAAATTTCCTTTTTACCATTTTCTATCTCCCTCTTTTTCTGTTTCTGATTTCTAAATCTCTTTCCTCCCCTGACTCCTCGTTTGATTCTAAGCGTCTTTTTGGGTTTCTTTGTTTCCCTATTTCTTGTTCCCCCTGGTTGCTTTGAAACCTGCTTCTTTCGGGTTTCCCCTGTTTCCAGGGGGTACCTCCTAAAAAATGCTAGTCATTAAATACATGTTCATCATGATTTGGGCGCCACGGTAATTTAGGCTTAGCTCCTTGTGTTCCCCAACTCTCATTATATGTATCTTGTTGTAATGGAGCATATCTATTATAACAATCAATTTGGTTATCCTGGTAGCCTTTAGAGATTGAAGTCTTAGGGTATTCCCTATAGTTATCATATTCTTGCTTATCCCTATAATTATTCTTATAAGGGAAAGGGATCCCTTGTTTGGAATTATAATTTTGATAATTTTTATAACATCCTTTGTTGGAGTTTGGCTTCCAATTCAGATTATAATTGTTTCCCTTCTTTTGTTGGAAATTATTACTATTTTTTTTATTGGTTTTATTGTGCATTACTTTTGGAAGAGTAGGAGTCCTAGGGGTAGTGGGAGTCTGAGTGTCTATTCCAATTACAGTATCTATTCTCCCCCCTGTGGTGGTCCCCAAACTATTGCTAGATGTATCATTATTATTATTTTTATTTTTGTAGTCATATACAGTGTTTGACCTATAGTCCTCCAGATCACGTTTTAATTTTTTAGCTTTATTCGCTGCTAATTCCCTATCAAAATTATCAATTCTTTTTTGAATACTATCATTCAATTCCTTCTATTTTTGTTCATTTTGATAAGGTTGTACAGTTTTCAAGGCTGTTTCAATTTCATTTTTAACTTTCTCTAGTTTCATTTCCCTATACCTGGGGCGCGATCCGATATAGATCGTAGTTTTCGGCGCAAGCGAGGTAACCCGCGTCGCCCGCAGTTTCAGCTCGCAACTCGAGCTATCCAATATTCAGCGCCGTCAGATGCTAAACTGGCGTAAGTCAGAAAAACCGACGAGCAGGCAAAATGTGCGCAAATACACCTTTTAGTCGTCGCAACTACTTGCGCCTGTATTTTGTTCACGTAAAGTCTCAATAAAGTGTAGTTTTATGCAAATTAGCCTACGACTCGTAAAAAATAACGCCAGTTCTAAGAGATGCGCCACGTAATGACGAGATTCAAAAATCATACTTAAACACCTGCGCAGCCGCCATTTCTTTAGTGTGTTTGGTTGGTTCTTGGAGCTACAGCACACTACAGCGAGTAGAGAGATTAGTGGTAAGAGTAGTGAGAAAGGAGCATTTCATCAAGTTAGTTAGGTCGGATTGTTGGATTGTTAAGCCAGTACATTTACTTACACTTTTTTTCATATTGCACACATTTTGCATACACACATATACAAAATACACAACACTTTTTTTTGATAACACCCAACACTTTTTATTTATCTTTTACAGTTTGAAAGGCTGAGTGTCTGGTTGTGATTGTGTGTGATTGAAGTGGGAGTGAGTGTGAGTGTGTGAGTGTGTGTAGTGTGAGGATGTCAGGGAGAGCTAGGGCTGGGGGGAGGAGGGAAGGGGAGTCGCAGGGAGAGGATTATGGACAGGAGGAGCAGCAGGGTCCCCGTCAGGGAGTGAGCGGAGTGGGGAGAGGGAGAGCCAGAAGGGAGGATGGGAGTGGGGTTGCCCCAAGGCCAGGCACACTGAGAAGAGGGATAGAGGGTGCACATGGGGATAGAAGGGGGGAGGAGGGAGAGGATAGGGAGGAACCCACACCAGGGACATCCCAGGGAGGGAGCCAGGCAGCCCAGGACGAGGAGCGTATGAGGTGTCCGAATTTCAGTTTTGCCGAAAACCTCGCTCTAGTCCAGGCTGTCCTGGAGAACCATAATGCCCTCTTTGGACAAGAGAAGGGCAAAGGAGTTGCCCGTAGGCGTAAAGATGCTTGGCAGAAGGTGGTGGAGGCCGTCAATGGTGTGTCCCAACAGAGGAGGAATGTGGATGGCCTAAAGAAGAGGTGGAATGATTGCAAGAGGAGAGTCAAGGAGAGGATGGGCCAGGAAGCAATGTCCCAGAGGGCAACAGGAGGTGGGCCTCACTATGAGGCAGAATACAATGAGTGGCAGGAGCTCATTCGTAGGTCCCTGAGCCTCACAGCAGTCCGTGGACATCCAGGGGCTCGTGACTCAGGGACTGCAACATCAGCACAGCATGCTGGTGAGTAACATCCCACACACTAGTATTATATGTATTTGAGTTATAACATCCTATATTGTCACACATTCATGTACACAATGAGGATCATGGTATTTTGCTTACTAACAACTAAATATACAATGAGATTTAACATTAAAGGGACATGAAACACAAAGAATTTATTTCATTATTCAGATAGAGAATACAGTTTTAAACAACATCCAAATTTACTTCCATTATCTATTTTTAATTATTATTTTGATAATCTTAGTTTATTAAATATCAATGCACATGGGTGAGGCAATCACACGAGGCATTGATGTACAGCCACCAATCAGCAGCTTCTGAGCCTATCTAGAAATGCATTTCAGCTAAGAATATCAAGATAATGAAGCATATTAGCTACTGGAAGTAAATTACAAGTTTTTTAAAATTCCATGCTTGGCTAGCTGAATCATGAAATAATAAATATGGGTTGCATGTCCATTTAATGCTACTTAACACATTGAAAATCATGATATGAGGTAGAATAGTGAAATACTAACATGTCTCAGAGTAACACAGGCCACAAGCCACATGTAGACCTTTCAGTAAATGGACACCATAGTCATCACAACCATAGTGTCACTTAAAGAACACATTTTCTCCATCACTGACATGTACACAGAACTATTGTATGAAACACATACATGTATACTTTGCATATTAAAAACCCTCATATCACAAATCTCAATGTGCACATGCATGTTATAGAGTTTGACATGAGAATGTGGATATGCCCTAGCATGTACATTGTATGCCCACATGGATAGATATCTGACTGTACTAATCCCTCTCATCATTTGACTCCTCCACAGAACCTCCAGTCACCAGGGTGCCTACGCCCATGAATCCCCCAACACCGGATCAAACTATATGTCCACCTCAACCACCGGTACAGATAATACAGCAGGAGTATGCCAGGCATGACATGGCTTGGACTGCCTCAATAGAGAATCCAAATATCATGCCGCCTGCATTACAGGAGGATACCTGGCAGGATCCCTGGCCCGAGGAATATTCCTTTGGCTTGGAGGGGGAGCCCCGCCAGCCCCGAAGGGTAGATGTATTTACCCCCCCACAAGAATATCATGGCACTACAGGATTATACCAGCAGGCTGAGTGGATGCACACCAGCGGCCATTGGGACTATCGGTCCATCCCGACATCTGTACCATCATCATCAGTTGGAAGGGCTCCACCAACTGAAATCCATCGCCCTGCACCTCCAGCTCATATTCCTGGGCCTGCACCTCCAGCTCATATTCCTGTGGCTGCACCTCCAGCTGAGCTTTCTGTTCCTGCACCTCCAGCTGAGCTTTTTGTTCCTGCACCTCCAGCTCATATTCCTGTGGCTGCACCTCCAGCTGAGCTTTCTGTTCCTGCACCTCCAGCTGAGGTTTTTGTTCCTGCACCTCCAGCTGAGATTCCTGTTCCTGCACCTCCAGCTGAGGTTTTTGTTCCTGCACCTCCAGCTGAGATTCCTGTGGCTGCACCTCCAGCTGAGCTTTCTGTACCTGCACCTCCAGCCGAGATTCCTGTGCCTGCACCTCCAGCTGAGGAACACGAAATTGAAACAGTGCCTATTGTCCCTGCTGCTGAAGAGCCCATGGATCAATTGAGTTCCGCCATGGGTGACGAATATATCTCACTACAGAGGAGGCAAACATTGACATGTGAGACTCTAATGGCAACGTGTCAAAGAATGCAGAGGGAACAACACAGGTTCCATAGGAGCCAACAGCGTTTGCAACAGAGATCAAATGAGCTGCAAAGGGACATGGCAGCATCTGTAACAGCTATGGTCCAAAACCAAAACCAAATGCTGCGAGTCATATCGGACATGCAAATACAGAGTGACCAAAGATGGAGGGAACAGAACCAACTGTTGGGGGTTTTGGTGGAGCATTTCACCCACCAGCAGGACATCGCATCAAGCATCTCGTCTGTGACCAGCACTCCTACTGGATCCACACAACCCAGGAGAGGCAGAAGACCCACTCCAGGCCCCTCATCTAAGAGGCCTAAAAGAAAATAAATATTATTCTATTTCATTGAAAATCTTGTCCTCTGTTATTTACTATCTAATTGTCATCCACATCCATGTGAGGTGTGTTTTAGTACAGTAATATTGGTAAAACATATAATAATACCTGTGTTGAAATGGACCAAAAAGGTATTATTATAATGTTTATGACATATTCCTGCTCAATAAACAACATCACATGGTTGTGTCTCAACGGTACATATAGTAATATTCACTTCTAAGATGTACATCAAGGTTTCTCACATCCAATATAAATTGACACGTTGGTATATATAACTAATAATGTATTTAAAGAAGGTGTGAACATAAGGTATAAATATCCATTATCCTCATTCTTAATGATAGTGAACTAAACATGAATTAAACAAATGATAAATATACAGTAATTAGGGTTGTTAAAGGGACATGAAAGCTAATTTTTTTCCTTCATGATTTTGAAAGAGAAGATAATTCCAAAAAGAAATTATAATTTCATTCTATTATTTATGTTGCTTCATTCTATTGATATTCTTTGCTGAAAACCATATCGAGATATGCTTGGTAGCTGATGATTAGTAGCTGTATATAGATGCCTCCTGCGATTTTTTCACTGTGTGCATTGATATGTCTTCATTAAAGTATATCTAAATAAAAAATGAAAATAGGTAATTGATTTAAATTATAAGGTTTTTACAAATTATCTTCTCTATCCTTAATCATGAAACAATATGTTTGGGTATAGTGTCCCTTTAAGGGAAGGGGGTTGGGATGTAATAGTTTCACTTACATGCAGTGGAAATCCAAAGTTTTAAATTCTGCAAGACATGATATATACACATGCAATGGTTGGTGAGGTACTGTCAAACATCATAATACATGTGAATGTTACGGTTTACTGTACTTATGAATAAGTAACTTACAGGTGAAGTATTCCCGGATGACATAATCCCTCACTTCATTCCCCCTCAGTGTCCCCCTGTCCACATCCTCAAGTACAGGAACCAGCTGCTGCTGCTGCTCTGGGTCAATGTCCCCCAACAAACGTGTGTCCACAGCAATGTTGTGTAGAATACAGCAAGCATTGACAATGGAACACACTTTGTTGGGGTTATACTGTAGTGCTCCGCCTGTAACATCCAGACACCTGAACCTGGTTTTTAATAGGCCAAAGCTCCTTTCAATGACATTCCTTGTTCTTATGTGTGCCTCCTGGTACCTGAGTTGTGGCTCCGTAATGGGGTGCACCAAGGGGGTTAATAGCCATGGTCTGCAGCCGTACCCTGCGTCACCTGTCATGTAACATATGTGTTTGGATTACTACAGGTATATCATGTGCTTTAAAGGGACACAACATGAATCACATATAAAAGATAGATTTAATAAAAACATTAATGGAAGTAATCAGGATAGTTTATTAAAATTAAAAGGCCTATCTGAATAATGGAAGTGCAATTTATACTAGACTGTCCATTTAATAAGAACCTGCAATTGTTAGCAGCTTGATAATTAACTTCGATTAGATCATTTTCTCCATTCTATAGATAACTTTTGATGACAAGCATATTAGATATGCTCAATAGCTGCTGATTGGTGGCTGCACATAGAAGCCTCATATGATTGGCTCATATATGTGAATTAGAAATTTAAAAAAATAAGATATATAAAGAATGAATAAAATGATATAAGAGAAGTGAATTGTAATGCTGTTTAACATTGTATTCTCTATCTGAAACATGAGATGAAAATATGTGTTTAGTGTCCCTTTATTAGAAATATACAGACAGAATGAAGGTACTCACCAAGCAGCCATCCTCCCGAAAGTGTTCCATTTTCAAACATATTGAATAAGGAGGTCTGGCGCAGGATGTAGGAATCATGTGCACTCCCTGGGAAGCCTGCATACACATGTAAGAATTTCAGATTGGTATCGCAGACCATCTGGCAATTCAATGAGTGAAACCCTTTCCTGTTAATATAGAGGATTGTCTCCTCATGTGGGGCCACAATACGCACATGTGTGCAATCAATTGCCCCCATGACATTAGGAATACCCCCCAGTCGATAGAAGCCTTGTTTAAGACGGTTCCATTCCTGGGGGGTATGGGGGAAATGAATGTATCGTTGTGTCTGGTTATCTAGAGCAGTCAGAACCTCCCCTAGAATCCTGGAGAAGGTAGACTGCGCTAGGCCAGACACAAGCCCCTCTGTTGACTGGTATGAGCCAGTTGCCAGGAAGTGTACAACACACAACAGCTTCTGCATACCAGTCAGAGCTCGGTTCCTATACGCTTGAGGGTCAATTTCATCCTTCAACACCTCATATAGGTTAATGAGGCTTGCAGATGTCAAGCGATATTTTTCCCTGACCTCCACTTCTGTCATCCCAAACAGGGTGACCCTGACCCTGTGTACCCTTGGTGCTCTTCCCCTCTGCTGATGCCTTCGTCTTATAGGCCCTGCTGGCCTATGGGCAGCTGCAGCAACAGCAGCATGGGGAGCACCAGGAACAGGGACAACAGCAGGAGGAGAAGGGAGGGCAGCAGCAGCAGCTGGAGCAGGGACAGCTACAGCACCATGACCAGGGACCTCAGCAGCAGGGATACCATCCAAAACAGGGGCTTGTAGGGGTTCCAGCTCCCCTTGTGCCCCACGACGCTGTCTGACTCTAAATGCAATATACTGCAAGGGAAACATGGTGGCTAATGAGGGTGTGCATTTGCAGGTGTTTTAAGGCTGCAGGTGAGAGGTTGTGCTGTTTGTGATTGGTTTGACACACTTGCAGGGGCAGGAATAATAAATGCTTTTAAGAGGTTAACTATTTGTGAACAAGCTGCTGCTATGTATATTGTTAGGCATGCATTTGTTATGCCTTCTGAGAGTTACGTTGGTTTCTAAGTCAGTGCAAGGGTACCTGCGCCTTCAATTTGTGGCGAGCTGAGAATGGAGTAGATTTTGTAAAATCTGCGCGCGTAAGTCCTTACGCCGTATATTGGATAGCAAATTGCGCGTGTTTTGTATGTCAGTCTATGGGCCAAAAAACTACGGGCGACGCCAGAAATCTACGCGCGTAACTTCTAGCTTACGCCGTATATAGGATACCAAATCCGCGCAATTATTGGCGTCGCCGGCTTTTGCGGGCGACGATTTTTATCGGATGGACCCCTTGATGAGTAACTTTATTAGTTTAATGGAACAATCATGCAGTATTTGATCCCATTCTGTGCTAAATTCTACCTCCTCTAAATCAAATGCAGGGAATTTGAAAATTCTAAGTCCCCTGGGGATAATATTATGTAATACATAATTTTCTAACAGAATGAGGTCCTGCCATTCTTTGGCATCTGTTGTTAGAAGTTTTTCTAAATGTCTAAATAAAGTGTGTGGATCTCCTATTGGTTGTTCAATGTTACCATTTAGCAAATTAATTCCTCTGTTTCTGTTATTTCTATTATTATTGTCCCCAAAAGTGTTAATAGGGGTAGCTTCCATATTCTCAGTGTGCTGCTGACTCATTATGATACAAAACACATACAGTAAAAAACAGACAAAGTATCAGTGCTACTGGTATATAGAAAAAGGATAAATATAATTAGTATAAGATCCTGTATAGGTTAATTAAGCAATATAGGACCTAGGAGGCTAGCTGTTCATCTAGATTAAATAAATAATTGAAAGATACAAAATCTACAAAAGGTTAGACTTAGCTTTAGGGGTTAATACATTTAATAGAGTAGCGGGGAGGTCCGGTCGGCAGATAAGGGGTTAATACTTGAAGTTAGGTGTTGGTGATGTTAGGGAGGGCAGATTAGGGGTTAATAATATTTATTATAGGGTTATTGAGGCGGGAGTGAGGTGGATTAGGGGTTAATAACTTTATTATAGTAGCGGTGAGGTCCAGTCGGCGGATTAGGGGTTAATAAGTATAGGTAGGTGGCGGCGACATTGGGGGCGGCAGATTAGGGGTTAATAAATATAATATAGGGGTCGGCGGTGTTAGGGGCAGCAGATTAGGGGTAAATAGGGATAACGTAGATGGCGGAAGTGTGCGGTTAGCAGATTAGGGGTTAAACATTTTTATTAGAGTGGCGGCGATGTGGGGGGCCTCGGTTTAGGGGTACATAGGTAGTTTATGGGTGTTAGTGTACTTTAGAGCACAGTAGTTAAGAGCTTTATGAACCGGCGTTAGCCCATAAAGCTCTTAACTCCTGACTTTTCTCTTCGGCTGGAGTCTTGTCGTTAGAGTTCTAATGCTCACTTCAGCCAAGACTCTAAATACCGGCGTTAGAAAGATCCCATTGAAAAGATAGGATACGCAAATGGCGTAGGGGGATCTGCGGTATGGAAAAGTCGTGGCTGCAAAGTGAGCGTTAGACCCTTACCTACAAGACTCTAAATACCAGCGGTAGCCCAAAACCAGCGTTAGGAGCCCCTAACGCTGGTTTTGACGGCTAACGCCAAACTCTAAATCTAGGCATCTGTTTTTTCAAGGATTTGTCATTTTGGATTTCATAAATGAATTTCTGTAGTTTTGTGTGCATCATATATAAGTATAAGCCAGACTACACATACATCCCTCACAAACACTACACACTCAGGAGCCTATTTAACAAATGTCTGTCGGACCTGATCCGACAGTGCGGATAAGGTCCGACAGACATCGCTGAATGCGAAGAGCAATACGCTCTCCGTATTCAGCATTGCACCAGCAGCTCACAAGAGCTGCTGGTGCAACTCCGCCCCCCTGCAGACTCGCGGCCAATGGGCCGCCAGCATGGTGTGTCAATCAACCTGATCATACTCGTTCAGGTTGAATTGCGGCGATTCCTGTTCGCCTCATCAGAGCAGGCGGACAGGGTTAAGGAGCAGCGGTCTTTAGACCGCTGCTCCATAACTTGTGCTTCTGGCGAGTCTGAAGACTCGCCAGAAACACGGGCCTTCAAGCTCCGTTCAGAGCTTGATAGATAGGCCCCTCACACTCACACACTTCAATAAAAAAACACTAAAAAACACTACATTTATACTATACAAATACACTACACAAACATTACACACAATCTACACTAAGTACATACATTACACAAACTGCACAAACACATACTACATAAACACTTCATACACCACACAAACACTGCATACACAAAACACACTACACAAATACTATATATATTCTACAAAATGCTACAAACACACCACACAAACACTACACCCAAACACACTCACACACTACAATAACACACCTCCACTACAAAACACTACATATATACTACACATATACACTACACACACATTACCCACACTACACACAATCTACACCAAGTACATACATTACACAAACACATACTACATAAACACTGCATACACCACACACACTACACAAATACTATATATATTCTACACAAATTCTGCACAAACACACCACACAAACACTACTCACACACTACACACAAACACTACACACAAACACACTCACACACTACAATAACATACCTCCACTACATATATACTACACATATGCACTACACACTACACACACATTACCCACACTACACACAATCTACACCAAGTACATACATTACACAAACACATACTACATAAACACTGCATACACCACACACACTGCATACACAAAACACACTACACAAATACTATATATATTCTACACAAATTATGCACAAACACACAAACCACACAAACACTACTCACACACTACACAGACCACACAAATACTACATACCCAGTACACAAATGTTACACTACACACACAGTACACACATATACGACATGCATAAAAACATGCAGAGAAACACCACACACCCTCACAGCACATCATACGTACAGTACACACACAAACATCATTATACTCCGTCCCACATAGGGTTAGATTACAATTGGCGCTCTTTTGTTAGCAGTATCGCGACTGCGCTATATCACAAGGTGAAAGTAAATGGTTGCGTTTGAGTGCAAACAAAATTCATTCAATCATTCAAATACAAACATATTGTACCTAGAAAATGTTATGGTAATGAACTTTAGAGTTTAAGTTCTGAATCAATCATAAAAGAGGCATTTAACACAATATACACACTAGGAGGCATATTTAAGAAATGTCTTGCGGACCTGATCCGACAGTGCAGATCAGGTCCGCAAGACATCGCTGAATGTGGAGAGCAATACGCTCTCCGTATTCAGCATTGCACCAGCAACTCACAAGAGCTGCTGGTGCAACGCCGCGCCCTGCAGACTCGCGGCCAATGGGCCGCCAGCAGGAAGCTGTCAATCAACCCGATCGTACTCGATTGGGTTGAATTGTTGCGATTCCTGTCCGCCTGCTCAGAGCAGACGGACAGGGTTATGGAGCAGTGGTCTTTGTGACCGCTGCTTTATAACTGCTGTTTCTGGCGAGTCTGAAGAGCTTGATAGATAGGCCCCTAGATGTGATTTATTGAAAGAAAAGATTAGAATAATATGCAGATGTTTTTTTTAACTGTTACACACTGGCCACAGCAGAGGATATGACATAAGAAGAGCAGTCATTTATATTTAGGATAACTAAGTTATAACATAGCTGTGCCCATTATTTCCTAGAACTCTGGAAAACCCACCATTTTAAGACTTAAATTAAAAACAAATAATGAAAGTATATTGGAACTACACATAATTAAGCTTTGTATATAACAATCTCATCGTGTTTAATGTCCCTATAATGGTTTTCTGTTCTATTATATAGCTGTTATAAAGAAACATATATTCATTTGTACATTTTTACATCTTCTAGCTCAGTTAAATTTAACTAGGTCAAAGTAGACTTCAGTTTATTACAAGTTATTAATATTTTCTTGTGCTGGAAACTCTAATAAAAGTAATAACCTAATATGTTTCCATTTTCTAAAGAACTGAAATCTGCTGTACAGAAAGAAATACTTGTTATTGCCCTGTCTGGCAATGTTGACCCTTTTTAATATAATATAGCATTACATTACCAGCCTGTCTTCAGGTGTTTTTTTTCTTGTAAAAATGTATGTTGAGACACTTGATGTGCTTGTTCATAGCACATGCGCCTATAATTTGAACGGTTTTTTTAATCTTTAAAGGGACAGTAAAGACTTTTTAAAAAAACAAATTAGTAACGTGTTTGCTGCAATAGTTTTTTAGTAGCCAAACTCCAACCAATCCTTTCCTCATTTAAGAAATCAATTACGGATTGAGCCTGCAGCTGACAAGGCTAACCACAGCCATTATGTTAGTATAAAGTGCAATCATTATTATTATTATCGGTTATTTGTAGAGCGCCAACAGATTCCGCCACGCTATAAACAAATGCAGAGTACCAAAAAACAATTATATGGATCAAATGGGTAGAGGGCCCTGCCAAGAGTTGCACTGTTGTAGTCAACTCTTAAGAAGGTAGTCTACAAACAGCTGGACTCTTAGGCTTACATGCTAAGGGGGTACAAGGGATAGCAATGGAGGAGAGGAACTGGTATAAAGAAAGGTTAGTGTAGGTTGTATGCATCCCTGAACAGTAGAGTCTTTAGGGAGCTCTTGAAGCTTTCAAAACTAGGGGAGAGTCTTGTGAAGCAAGGCAGAGAGTTCCACAAGATGGGAGCCAGTCTGGAGAAGTCCTGTAAACGGGAGTGTGATGAGGTGACAAGAGAGGAGGATAGTAGGAGGTCATGAGCAGAGCGAAGGGGAGGGGAGGGAGAGTATCTGGAGACAAGGTCTGAGATATAAGGGGGAGCAATGCAGTTGAGGGCTTTGTATGTCAGAGTGAGAATTTTGTGTTTGATACTAGAGGCAAGAGGAAGCCAGTGAAGGGATTGGCAGAGAGGTGCAGCAGATGAAGAGCGACGTGTAAGGAAGATGAGCCTGGCAGAGGCATTCATTATGGATTGTAAAGGAGCTAGGCGGCAGGTGGGGAGACCAAAGAGGACAGAGTTGCAGTAATTGAGGCTGGAAAGGATGAGTGAGTGGATTAAAATCTTAGTTGTGTCTTGTGTAAGGAAGTGTCTAATTTTAGCAATGTTTTTAAGGTGGAAGCTGCAGGCTTTAGCCAAGGACTGAATGTGAGGAGCGAAAGAAAGATCTGAGTCAAATGTGACTCTGAGACATCGGACATGCAGGGTAGAGGTAATGATGGAGTTGTCGAACAGTTATAGAGAGATTGGGGATGGAGATTTTGGAAGAAGGGGGCAAAATAAGGAGTTTAGTTTTGGAGAGATTTAGCTTGAGGAAGTGAGAGGACATCCAGGAAGAGATGTGAGAAAGACAGTTAGTGACACGGTTAGCAAGGAAGGATATAGGTCTGGTGCAGAGAAGAAGATTTGGGTGTCGTGAACATACAAATGATATTGGAAACTGTGGGACTTTATTAGGGAACCTAGTGATGACATGTAGATTGAGAAGAGAAGGGGACCGAGGACAATGTCTTGCGGTACTCTGACAGAAAGTGGTGACGGGGCAGAGGAGGCCCCAGCGAAGGTTACACTAAAGGTACAGTTTGACAATTAATAATAAACCCTTCCGAGGTTTGCAATCTTATCCTTGCCGGAAAGAGCATAACTGCATTTTTCCTTCATTGATCATATTAGAGCAATAAACTGCCATTTCCTTTCTATTCTTTGATGTCTCTGCTGAGTAATCCTGAAAAAAATAATATTTTATTACCTTCAATTTGAAAATGTGTTATTGTTCTAGCTACTCTTCCTACTCTATGAGCCATCTCAATCAACATTTCTAGAAGTGATATTTAAACCTAATTAAGAAATTATATGCAGCATGGTTGGCCTTTATAACTCTTCAGCGTGCTTCTTTATTTATGAGCATTAAATAAGCTATAATTTTCAGAGCTAAATTACACAAAATTGGGACAAGATAAATAATGAAAATATATATTTCATAGTTATTTCACTAACAAAATCATCTTAATTAAAATCTTAAGGTATTTACTGTCCCCTTAACAAACTTGATATTGAGTTAAAATAAAGCAACATTATTCTGATTGTAGCAAAAGCATTGCATTAGATATAAGGGTAGTATAAAAGATGTATAAGGGTTGGGATAGGGTTATGGGTTGGGATCTGTTGGTGGAAGTTACCATAGCACAATACATACCACATCTCGTGGGCATTTTCATCACTGCACTTGTACAATTGTGTGACAGGAGGGGTAATCATCTTCATAAATGGAACACTGTGAGATTGTAATATTAACGGCCAGATTATAAGGGTTGTGCTATTGTTAGAGTGGGTCGCAATAAGCAATATCTAACTTGTGCGCATATTGCAAGTTGAAAGAAAACGAGTTCACTCGAGTGAAAACTAAATTAGCGTGCATCGGGTTTGCGCAAGTGAAGACCTCGCGTAAAGGTATTGGGTTATAAAAGTTAATCAAACACAACATAAACACGTTAAAATAATGTGTTACGCTCATATATACACTATCTAATTAAAATATTCATATAAATATTAATAAACATTTTTGTAAGAGTTAAAGTAGTAAGGTATTTCACTGGAAATGGCTATAATATATATGTGTATGCATGTATATATTTGTATTTATGTGTTTATATCTGTATAATTGTATATACATACCTATATACACATATAAACACATGTGCACATACATAAAGTATATACACATATAAACACATGTTTAAATACATATATACACATATAAACACATATACATACATATATACACATATAAACACATATGTACATACATATATACACATATAAACACATATTTACATACATATATAAACACATATGTACATACATATATACACATATAAACACATATTTACATACATATATACACATATAAACACATATGTACATACATATATACACATATAAACACATATACATACATATATACACATATAAACACATATGTACATACATATATACACATATAAACACATATTTACATACATATATACACATATAAACACATATGTACATACATATATACACATATAAACACATATTTACATACATATATACAATACATGTATACACATATAAACGTATAAACACATATGTACATACATACATACAGTACTACTATATATATATACACTTTGGAGCCCTTTCCGTTTAAATTCCTTAAACCTTGAAAAATATTTTTTAATTACTTTTAATATTAAATAATGTGCTTAAATATATTTTTACTGTTACTATTTTACATTGCATATACATGTGTATATTTTACACATATTTACATACACATGCACACAGGCCTGATTCTAGGAATTTTGGCTACTCAGGCGGACACATTTTGCCCCCTCCCCCGGCAAACGTATATACCCTGCCATTACCAATTCTTAACAAAATGTTCTAGTCATGTGTTGAGCTGCTATAAATAACTATTTTATCAATAATGACAAAGAAAATAGATTTAGGATATCACCTCAAACTCTTGACTGTTAATTTGATTTATTATAATTATAATAGCTATAATGGTTATTATTTATTTTAGTAAAACACATTTAATGACAGCCATAAAGTTGTAGCTGGGTTTCACATGTAACTATTTACGTCCCAACCTGGCTTTACAAACAGAACTATGGCAAACATGGCATAAAGTCAATTCCCTCATTTGTGGACCTAAGATACATTCATTTCACCCTCTGTACGTTGTATATTATATGTGTGTATATTAAGCACACATTTTTCAGACAGCATTGCTGCCGTGAAAAGCTCTCTCTCCAGTGCAGCATTTTTAGAGCTCACCGGGTCCGCAGCAGATTGACATTGCAGGGACCGTCTCACACTACACAGTGCAACACACTTTCCATAAATGACAGGATTGGACACCTCTTGCTTATTGGCTGCACGGTATTCTGGGACTTATAGTTCCCAGCAGCATGGCTTGGAAAGGATCCAGCTACACCTGGCTTATTTTTAGGTGTGACTGGCAGTATTAAGTGGCAACCAGTGGGGAAAAGCAGGGGGGGTCACCGATGGGTGTCTTGGAAGCTCTAAACAAGGATTCCAGGGCCCAATTTTAAGGTTCCTCTGGTTCTCTGATGCCTGAGGTTTTTAGCCTTGCTATAGGACACACTAAAATAGTTTTGCCAGTGTTAAAATGCTCTGGTTAATATTTTTAACCATTAACCTTTAATACTGAGTGCAATCCTGCTCTATCGATTGCGCTCTGTCAGTATATACCAGGGTTATAACATAATTTATTTATATTATTCTTTATAACAACCTCCAATTAAAATGTATATACGAAACAATTGAAATTAATAATTATTCCTAAATTCTTTAGATTAGTTAAGATTTATATACACATTGAAATATATTAAGTAGAGACTAGCTTTGAATCAACTATGCACGCTTATTCCGTTACAATATTCTATACAACAGATCATAAAAAAATATACCTTTAAAATTAACTTTACTAACAATAATCACCTTAAAATACCACAATAAAATACCAGAGTATGGACCGTTAACTTAACAATGCTTAGTTAGGCACTATAACAAAATACTTTAACATCCAATTGGTATTTAAAACTAAAAACAGTTGCTTCGCTGATTTAGAGATAGATAATAAACATTTAGCTGTGACATTATAGCTTTCAGACCTGTCATCCAGGCAATGGACCAAGAGATCTTGGGGAGAAAGAAATGTAATCACTTTAGGTTCAGCTATCTGCGCTAATAAGCCTTCGCTTATATAACTAGCTTCCTGTTTTAAGTTCAATTTGGCATACTTGGTTTTCCCAAGGTCACTTGCATAGGGATAAATAGATCCTCTTTAACTTTCGCAATTGCTGCGAGCAATTGCAAATGATCTTCCCCTTTAGGACCCCCTTCTGAAGGTATATGGTTAATACATCGCCGTCTAAGGAAATATTTGCTATCTTTCCAGGCGAAATTTTACAAGTATTACCTTCAGAGCCACTTAAAGGAGTCTGATCATCAATTTGTAGGATAGTGATTTCAGGTATAGAGTCATTCCTGAAATGAATCTCCACAGCATCTGGCTTCCTTTCCACCACGTGACAGTTATGTCGGGCGCAAGATATACCGGACCGCTCATAATTAATATTCCTTTTTACTTGTGACCAAATTATATTATTTATGCAATCAATTATGATGCTTAATCGCTTCAGGAGATCACTACCAATTATCAAATGATCAGTTGGCAGATCCACTATAATGACAGGGTGTCTTATTACCCTGTTCCCCAGCCTTAGTTTTAACCATGCCGTACTGTAGACTTTGATAGAGTCAACCCGAACACCTATTAGTGAACCATCAAATTCTTTTATCTTAGGTTTGTGGGTTATTAGCTCATTTAGCTGTGTGTAGTACCTGTGGGATAAAATAGTTGCCTGAGATCCAGTATCAATTAATCAATTAATTAATCCCATGATAGGGTTAGCAACTGATTCCTGGTGTTCGGCACATGCATAATATCTTCCTGCAGTTTCTACCATTTCACACATAAAATTAGCATGATTACATTTCTGTGGGCTTCGCCACGTTTTACTTGTATTCGCCACGTTACCTGATGCAGGAGAATGCTCACCATTCACTTCCTCTATAATAGGGCTGATTTGGTTCCTGTGTACTGCATCTGTGGGAATAAGGTTAGGAGAACACTGTAAAGCAGTGACGTGCGGTGAGGTCAGAGGCTGGTGAGGCACTGGTAATGATACACCTGAGAAACATACACACACACACATATATACATATACACACATAGACACACTAACTCATGATACGCCTGAGAAACACGTATATGAACCCAACAGAGGCAGCTTAAAATTACAGTTAAATTTGCAGGTTGCAATTCTAATTTACTGCTATTATTGCATTTAAATAATTATCTTGGTATCCTTTGTTGAAGGATATGCAGCAATGCACTACTGGGTGCTAACTGAACACATTCAATGAACCAATGACAAGAGGCATATATGTGCAGCCACCGATCAGCAGCTAGCTCCAAGTAGTATATTGCTACTCATGAGCCTACCTAGGTATGCTTTTCAAATTATACCAAAAGAAAAAAAACAAATTAGATAACAGAAGTGAAATGAACAGTTGTTTACTATTGTATGTTTTATCTGAAACATGAAATAAATATTTTGTGTTTAATGCTCCTTTAACATTTTTAAACAAATTATCTTCTTTTTTACTGCAGCTATTCTCCAATAGTCAAACTCCACCCACTGTTTGCCTTATTTGGAGAAGGAGAAGCCAATCTGGGCTTTATTCCTCAGAGAACAAGGCTACCCACTGTTATAAAGTTAGTATAAAGAGTTTTTCAGCTGTTATCCACTAAAGCCAATTAGGGATGATTTGTAGCAGGTTTAGCCTTGAGAAGTCAGCAAGGTGCATTCCATGTTCTGATAATTAGAAATTGCTCAACATCCAGTACTAAATTACATGAGAAAGGGGGCGAAATATGTTTAAGATATTTTGGATTATGTCATGTTTAACCTCATTCCTTTATAGAAACAAGGTTTATGGGTGTTAGTCAATTTTGTTAATATTCCATATGAAGAGTATGCACTTTAAAAACCAATAAAGCCAACTTTTAGGGCTAAATTACATGAGAAAGGGGCAAAATAAATAATGAAAATATATTACAACGTTGTTTTATTAATCATAACTGGAAAGCAATGCTTTTGTGTAGCTTTATCAATCTGTTTGGTCTGTCATGGGATTTCTAAACCTACAAATTTGGGAATGTGTGCAATATAGCAGTACTGTACAATACACATTACCAAATTTGTAGATTCAGAAATCTGACAGACTAAACAGATTGTTTACTGACATTCTTAAATCATCCTAATGTGACATTATATGAGAGGCTTGACAAAGAGGTTTAAAAGATTCTACTTTTAGCCTTAGATAAAGCATGAAAATATGCAGTCACCTAACACAAATATGTATGTATATGTATAAGGGAAAATTAAATTGAAAACACACCACCATTTTAGGTACAACAGAAGGCTGCAACTCACTGAGCCACAATATAGTACTTCCCTACCAGTCATGGGGTTAAATACAAAGAAAATGCATTGCCTGAATACACAATATAAAACAGACTGTATAATAAAATGAACATGCATACTTCTTTTTACCTGCATGTATTGCTGAGAGTGAGAGAGGAGGCGAGAGAGAGAGGGACAGAGAGACAGAAAAAAAAGAGAGAGACAGAAAAAAAAGAGAGAGAGGGAGAGAGAGGGACAGAGAGACAGAAAAAAAGAGAGAGACAGAAAAAAAGAGAGAGAGGGAGAGAGAGGGACAGAGAGACAGAAAAAAAAGAGAGAGGGACAGAGATACAGAAAAAAAGAGAGAGAGGGACAGAGAGAAAAAAGAGAGGACATAGAGACAAAAAAAAGAAAGAGAGGGGGACAGAGAGAGAGAGGGGGGGAGGAGAGAGACAAAAGAGAGGTGGAGAAAGAGAGAGAGAAAGAGAGAGAGAAAGAAAGAGAGGGATAGAGGTACAAAAAAAGAGAGAGAGGGACAGAGAGAAAAAAGAGAGGGACATAGAGACAAAAAAATGAAAGAGAGGGGGACAGAGAGAGAGGGGGAGGAGAGAGACAAAAGAGAGGTGGAGAGAGAGAGAGAGAGAGAGAGAGAGAGAGAGAGAGAGGAAGAGAGGGAGAGAGGAAGAGAGGGGGAGAGAAAGAGAGGGAGAGAGGGGGAGAGAAAGAGAGGGAGAGAGGGGGAGAGAAAGAGAGGGAGAGAGGGGGAGAGAAAGAGAGGGAGAGAGGGGGGAGAGAAAGAGAGGGAGAGAGGGGGAGAGAAAGAGAGGGAGAGAGGGGGAGAGAAAGAGAGGGAGAGAGGGGGAGAGAAAGAGAGGGAGAGAGGGGGAGAGAAAGAGAGGGAGAGAGAGAGAAAGAGAGGAATAGAGGGAGAGAGAAAGAGAGGAATAGAGGGGGAGTAAGGGATAGGGATAATTAGAGAGAGGTAGCAATACAGTATTAAACTACTGCTGTAGTAAGCTTCTCTACTAAGCATATCAAACTACATGCTAAAGTGTACGTTACAGGATCATGTTAGGTTCATATATATCTGATCAATCAGAAATATCCACTGACTCACTACTTAGATTTAGCATATGCCTGTTATACTCAGTTAACCCTTTATGGACATATGAATACCTCAACATTTAAATACATTAAACTAAGGAAGTTAAAAAAAAAACAAAAAAACGTTTGTGTACAAAAGTGCAGCAATCCTGCCTGCAGAAGCTGTATAGAACCTCTTGTATGCTATATACACAGTATTTGTGGATGTGAGGTAGATGGCAGGGATGAGTTTCTATGCAACTTTACTTATGATGTACAAAATTGAGCTGCCAATAAATATTTCCAAGGATGAACAATTTAGCATTTATTAAACATGCACATGTGGAAAAAAACAATACTCACATCTTTAACATTAAAAAACCCATTTGTTTAAAATGACAGGGACCCTTCAGTAAAATCTCCTACTCTGCAGTGATACACTCTGACACGCTGTTGAGATATCTCAGCAGCATTCCAGTGGGATTGTTTCAAGGAGGGACTAACAACTCAGGGGCTCTGACAGGGAGAGAGTGATAAACGGCAAGCAGCAGCAGTTTGCAAACACACACACCATGCTAAGGAATGACAAGCATTTCAATAGGGATCGTTCCAAGTAGAAAGGAAGTAATTAGTGCAGGGGCTTTGCAGAGTTCTGATGCCTGCCGTTTCTCACTGACTCCCTGGCAGACACCACATAATGAGAAACTGGCAGCTGCATTCCAATAGGGATCGTTCCAAAGTAGGAATAATAGTGCAGGGAGTAAGTGAGAAGCAGCAGGCAGCAGCAGTCTGCAGACACACACCACGCTGAGTAATATTGCAACATGATGAGTCACATACCCCAGCTGAGGCTCTCTGTTTAACATCCTGGAGACCCCAGGATGTTAAACAGAGAGCCTCAGTCTGACACACACCACCATTGCTGACTAATATTGAAACACGATCAGTCACATACCCCAGGATGTTAAACAGAGAGCCTTAGTACAGCCACAACCATCTTCCTCTGCTGCGTGCATTATGTATGTTAGACTTCAGAATCTTCCCGCGCCTGAAAAACACGCCTCCTCCAGCTGACAGGCTCCTCAAGAAGAGTGATGTCACTGACTAAAACCTGATTGGCTCCAGAGTCCAAAGGCTGCAATGGACAGCAGCCTCTATTAGAAGTGTATGCAGCACCACTAGGTGGGGCTAGCTCTCGGCTCAAAAAATTAATTAGCAAGATATCCATGCTGCGTAATGGGAGGGCAGCTGAACAGCTCACAGCCTCTCTATTGCGCAACATGGATATGGATGGATTGCAAGCACTGTGCCGGCAACCTTGTATCATGGAGGCGGAGTTGGCAGGGGGGGAGGGGGGGTGCTTACCTTAGGGTATGTAAAAAAAAAAGTAAACTTTAAAAATATATATATATTTTTTTTATTAAATAAAATAAAATAAAGTGTAATACACACATAGGACAGGGGAGGCGCTGCCTCCCCTGCCTCCTATGACTGCACGTCACTGCTGTAAAGGAAGAGGTTTGTTAGAGCTTCCAGGCTGAGGTTACTCGTCATCACAGCTAAATCGTCCGTCCCTGGTCTGTAGGGAGAGAACATGATAAGTACTATTATTTTCATTCATTATTTAATTTGGTATATCTCTCCTCCCTCTCTCAGGTAATACCGCAGTATTTATGACTGTGCCTGTGGCTCACTACTGGCCACTGGCTGTACCCCTAAAAAAGGATTATTAGGGATCTGAGCCACCAAGCTTGACTCATATTAGTAAATAGTGTACATAATTGACTTACTTGCGTACTGAGTTGGCCCACTTGAAAGGACAAGCTATTTTTACCCATGGACCGATTTTTTGATATCCCAGGGTATTGATTCCTGGATCCTTGGGATCCCTCAGAATCATAGCTATTGTTCCTATTTTGACGTGGTTGTCTTTGGGGTTCAACTTGTTCAGCGTTAATATCTTGGGGAGCACTATTTACTTGGGGTGTCTGGTTACCCTGAGAGTATTTTTGCCACTTTTGGTATTTATTTTTATGGGGGTACCGATTACCTTGTGGGTATTTATCTCTTTGGGGATAATTATCTATTTGGGTATGCCCCCCATTTTGAGTATATTCTCTCTGCACCTCAGCCCGTGTTGAGGGAGTGGCAGAGTTAAAAATTTGTGGGGAAGGCCAGTTTTCTTGGGCCACTTCCGCATAAGTTTTCTTGTTAGACTCCAAATTGAGGGGGCTAGGTGACACCCTAGTTTCTGCCACAATTTTGGGGCTGGACCTTGGTTCCTTTTTAACCCCCTGTTCACCGGACTGCTGAATAGAGTATAACTTTGTACTCTCTTTGATCAGCCAGTCCAATGAGCAGTGCTCATCAAAATCTCTAGCCAAATTAAGCTTGATTTTCAATTCCCAAATTCTGAGCTTTCAAATATGGTGTAATTTTCGGCCATACTGTATGCACTTTTTTTACTACAGAAAGGAATTCTATAGGGCTTTGATTGGCATTACATTTTAAACCATATACAGCTATTTTAACAGCGGTTTTAGTGCGATATTGCCCAAACTCCTTTTTGCACTGAATTTTTGTTTCACTCCAGGAATGAACATTCATATCCTTTAGTGCAGAATTTGTGATGTTTACCCTCAAATACCTGGGGCAGAAATTAAATTTTTGACTGCTCACTAGTAACATTCATTATGGATCAAGCATTTTCATAGGTCACTAAGTGGTCAATTATAGAATTGGTTCCCTTGTTGGAAAACTTTAGGTACTGCACTATTTAAAAATTTAATTATTTTAGGGGCGTCATATACCTTATTAACTGTATCTTGGGCTTTCCTAGGGACCTTATTTTTTGGGTTGGGGCGTTCCCTATCTGCCCTTTTACTATGGGGAGACCCCTTATGTAGATTAGTACTACGTGGGCTATCTGGGTAGCTGGCTCCGCCCTCTGACTCACTATAATCACTGCCTTCCCCCTCTGAAGTGTAGCAGTTCCCTGAATTTAAAACATGAGGTGACTGTCTATTTAGGAAGTGTATTTCTGACCCAATAGGGGTTCTTTGTTTAAATTCTTCCCTAATGTTCTGCAGTTCATTTCTCATCAATTCTTTAAGGGATTTAAAATTATCTGCATTATCCTTATCGCTAATAGAGGGGGGCGTATTATGGCTATATGGCCTTTTTAGTTTACTTAAATCTCTTTGACTTTGTGCGAGTTGTTTATTTAAATCTTGGATTTTGGCTAGTAATTTTTGGTTATGCTTATCTAAGGTGGCCATGACTTGTTTAAATGTAACAATTTCATTTTTGAATATATTTAAATTCTCTTTGCATTTGCGTGATGAGCGAATCTTATTGTCTAATTCCTGCAATTGCAATTCCTTTCCTATAAGGTGGAGGGACATTTGGTCAATAATGCATATTACAAGGGGCCAAGATTTTAGTATTAGTTCATCAAATTTTTTTAGATTTTTGCATTGATTAATTTTTAATAATTCTTGGAACAATTCACTTTTTTCATTCCACCTTCCATTATCAATAGCAATATTTTTAGCCTTAATTGCAAGCATATCCATATAATCATTTAAATCACCCGCAATATTACACCTCTTTTTAATGTGGCCTATAATGTCTATCTTAAGGAGATCGCCCTGAGTGAGGGGTAATTTTGGGGAACATATTTCAACACTGAGTATAGATTCATTTGATTCACTTCTAGTAACAGACATTATTATTTTGGCTTAGTATTTGGTTAAATTTAAAATGCTAATACAATTTTGACCAACAAGAGAAACAATTTTTTTTTAAATTATCAATATTAATTTTAAAATATTAATATTTTTTTTTATTAATTTAAAAAAAATTCTTCTAGATAATAATCTCTATTTCCTACAAAATATGTTATATCAATATGATAAATATAATAATCTTCTATCAGTGCCTCTAGATAATATGTCAGTATATACCAGGGTTATAACATAATTTATTTATATTATTCTTTAAAGCAACCTCCAATTGTATATACGAAACAATCAAAATTAATAATTATTCCTAAATTCTTTAGATTAGTTAAGATTTATATACACATTGAAATATATTAAGTAGAGACTAGCTTTGAATTAACTATGCCCACTTATTCCATTACAATATTCTAGACAACAAATCATAAAAAAATATACCTTTAAAATTAACTTTACTTACAATAATCGCCTTAAAATACCACAATAAAATACCAGAGTATGGACCGTTAACTTAACAATGCTTAGTTAGGCACTATAACAAAATACTTTAACATCCAATCGGTATGCCAATCTATCTGAGCTGAAATAACCTTATTTAGCTACAATAAGGCAAATTCTAAAAAATATATATAGCAATAACTGTCATTAATTTATGATATTAAAATACAAAATTATTTTTAAACATTAATATGTAATACCAGTATACTTACTTACTACAATCTAACTAAAGCTTTAGAATATCTTTGATTTAAAATATTAAATATACAGTTGCTTATACTTTACCAGTTCACCAGTTTGAGAATTCAGTTAATATCCAAATATGTCTATCGTCATATGTTTTAGGGGAATTATGCACATTTGTAAGAGAAATCATCTTGATAGTCTCTTATCCACAAAGAGTGTCCCACTGTATTTGTCTTATAGAAAACTGTGTTCACACACTGGTCTCTCTATAAGCAAAAATGGCAGGAAGCAGGATTGCAACAATTACCAACGAATTAACAAACATTTTTCAGCCACGTTTTGTTTTCTCTGTGTGCAGGGAGTTTTTGTCTGAGACAAAACTCCTCCCAATTTCTTAATGATTCAATAGATTTGAATACGCGCTCTTCTCTGATTGGCTACTGGGAGATGCCATTTTTAACAGCCAAATGCCTTTTGGTTGTAAAACTGGAATTGGGTCATCGTGGGTAGCAGACAAAGACAAAACAGTTTTATTTTCAATACTGCTAACAGTCTGTCTAATCTTAAAATGTTTAATAAATACACTTTAGTTTCAAGCATTAATAACTTACAATTTTAATATAGATTGGGTTATTTTATACTATTTACCCTTTATTTTAAGATTAAACATGGATATACTCTACTTATAAAATCTTATAAATGTGTTTAAAAGTCATATTTTCTATGAAAAGATTTAAAAGGATTATAATACCTTCATTATGGACTCAATTACTATCTCAGTTATCATCTTAATATCACATACATACCTTGAGATCAGCAATCAGATGTAGTTTCACATAATTATATCTATATTGGATTACTATCCCTTATTAATATAAGTATTGCATATCTGTATATCTCTTGCTGAGTGTCTAGAAACATATATTATTTACAGCACCAATCATATATGTACTTATTAGATGCCTGGAAAATATAAGAATATGTTATCCATTTTGAAACAAGTTGCTTAAACTTTGACATTGATTAAATAGCTACTTATTAAGTTCAGCAAATACTTATCTAATATGTTACTGTGAGGCATTTCTTCACAATTATATAGATACTTATACAATACTGAGGTATATCTTACTAGAAATTTAAATATAAGTTGTACTTAAAATTTAATTTCAAAGTTACACTGCAACATGTGTTTCTGCTTTCTCCTGCTATTTTCCATTTAGACGTACGTCTGAGCTTTGTGTATTTTAAACTCAATGGGGGACACTTAACACCTAGATGAGAGCGGCTATATCCTCTAAGTATGTTTGTATATTCAGATATCAGTTCAGACTAAGCAACTGCTTTTTCATATAGGGAAAAACTCTGTATACAAGTTTCCTTTGAAATGGATAATTTGAGATATCCTGGCCTGTAATGTATACCCAGTCACAGCATGGGGGGTCTGTGTAATCCTGAGATTTTACAGATGTGAGTCCCTTTGTTATTTAATCAGGAAAAAGGGGGGCTGGTCTATTTTGGTTATAGCCCACACAACTCATGTCAAGGGAGATCTTAGCTGACATCGAATATCAAAATGTATTTGATACATATGTAGTTTATTTAATGCTATTCACAGGTACCCTGTCAGCTTTAATTGAAATCTATGCTGAAATGTATAAACCCATCTACTTATTATTTGTGACAGTGCCACCCCTACCATGACTCCTCTAAAAGAGCATTCACAGCTTCTGTCACAGGTCCTTATGACTTAACCTAAGCCTCCCATCCCAGATGTTATAAAATGATGGAGAGATGGCAAAGTGCCAATGAAATACTTACTGTAACTTACTAATTTACCAACTCACCAAATCTAATGGAGGATTCTATGATGAACACCAACTCACCAAACCTAATGGAGCATTCTATGATGAACACCATGTAAATAGGGCATGGTGCCAACCAATTTTAAGGCAATTATTAATGCATTTAAAATACTTGTGTAATAAATGTAATATTTAAAATGTCAACATTATAAAAAGTTTGAATAAGGCTTTTAACAGAAATAACCTTCAAAATAAATTAAACTAACCACTCTTCATTCAATGAACACATGTTCTGTAACACAAAAACATTTTTTCAAGTATTTAAAAATAATAAAACAACTAGAGAAGAAAGTAAAATAATTTATGTTTATGCAGTAGTCCTTGATTCTACAGTTCAAGAAAAATACATAGGGAAAATCAACATGGCATTGACTTTCAGAGCAACCACAAATATTTCATATAATCTAACACTGTATTTAATGCCAGACTGAAGCCATAAGATCAGCCTAAATTATCTTGCAGTATATGGAAGAATTTGGATCATTTTCTGATAGTAAAAGGGTCATGAAACCCACATTTTTTCTTTCATGACTCAGACAGATTATACATTTTTAAACAACTTTCCAATTTACTTCTATCAATTTTACTTCATTCTCTAAATATAATTTTTGAAAAGGCAGGAATGCACTCCTGGGAGCTAGATGAACACATTTGTAATTAAAATGGACGTACAAGTTCATCCACCAATCAGCAGCTAGCTCCAAGCTTCTAAACCTTATAAATCTAATTTTCAAGAAAGGATGCAAAGAGAATGAAGCAAATTAGATAATAGAAGTATATTGGAAAGTTGTTTAAAATGGTATGCCCTATCTAAATCATTAAAGAAAATTTTTGAGTTTCATGTCCCTTTAAGGAAAAATGTTCAATGATGTGGTTGCCAAAGGGTAAAAACCCTTCAGCTGCAGAATACAGTAGTGTTAGGTAATGCTATTTGTAATAAAGATAGGAAATACATCTATATTGTGATTCTAAATATGTGAACGTTGTATAAAGAGTAATAGATAACTGTCTTGATATGCTGTAATGGTACTGTGATACGTCAGCTACCAATTAATGTTAGTAGCACAGATATGTTGTGGATGTCAGGGTCCTTATATGTTGTGATATTAAACAATAAGGGTCAGATTACAAGTGGAGTTCAAACTAAAATGCGATTATTGTGAGTGTTTGCGTGCTTTGGGCTTACCGCGGGTATTACGAGTTGAAAGTAAATGCAATCGCTTGAGCACAATCTCGATTTAGGTTAGAATGATTACCCCATCATCTGTAACTGTTTCGCTAAATAAAACCTTGTCAAAAAGCACATAAAAAATACATTACAAAGTACACTTACAATTATAATTACACCATCTAAAAAATTATTTAAAAAAAAATATTGCACAAAAACGTTATAAGGGCTCAAAGATATGAAGTCTCAGGCAAAGGACTTTCAGATACCTACATATACATGTCTAAAGATGTATATTTGTATATCTATATCTATATATACTGTATATATATGTCTATATATATATGTCTATTTATGTGTACAGATGTATTTATGTGTTTATATGTGTGTATATATATATATATATGTCTATATATGTGTACAGATGTATTTATGTGTTTATATGTATATATATATATATACTGTATATATATATATATATATATATATATATATATATGTGTACAGATGTATTTATATGTGTATGTATGTATTTACCAACATGTATACACATATGTACACATATATAGACATATATATATATATATATATATATATATACACACACACATATAAACACATAAATACATCTGTACACATATATAGACATATACATAAATAAATAAATATATATATATATATATATATATATATATATACATACACACACACATATATAAGTGCATTGGAGCCCTTTACTGTAAAGTAGTTAATATCATGTAAAAGCATATGTATGCAATATTCATATTTAATAAAGGTTTTAACACTGTGTACTGTAAATATTTCACATTCCAATGTTCTGTACATAGCAGAATATGTTCTATGTATTTATAAATAGCTATTCCTATGTGTATATATCTATACCTATATATAATCATGTACATATATAGATATAGACACCACCAGATATACTGTATGTAGAGATATGCATTTATGAGTAAAGAGAACAAATTCTGCTATGTGAAGAACATTGAAACATGAAATATGCAATTGGGTTTGCGTGCGAGTAAGGTGTTTTTTTCCTTTTTTTTTTTTGCTTCATTGACTTCTATGGGGGAATACGTGAACGAACACACAATATTCTAAGTTCGGCTTTTTGCTCTTGTTGGGTTAGTGTGCAATCGAAAACAGTGCAACCTGATGCAACGTACTTCTAGCGCAGTTAAAGCTTGAGTAAGAGCAATAATTTGCGCTCCACTTGTAATCTTTCCCTAAATTAAAAAGAATGATACATTCAAAGCAAAGATATGAGTTGTTTAAACTTAGAAAAGATAAGTATAACGTTTTAGTCTCCATAAAACAATGTGAGGCACCATTTTGAAACCTAGGTTTCTTCTCTGCCAAGGCCAATTAGGTACAGTTATAAATAGGTCACTAGTGTGCAAGCAATGACTGGGTGAAATGTAGCAGTGGAATCTGCACTTCCTCTTTTAACAGGAAGAGGAAAACTCTTTGAAGCCTGGTATTAGAGACTACAGTATCATATACATCTCTGAAAATG
The DNA here is from genome assembly GCF_027579735.1 of Bombina bombina. Lineage (NCBI taxonomy): Eukaryota > Metazoa > Chordata > Amphibia > Anura > Bombinatoridae > Bombina > Bombina bombina. Next base: position 1,116,246,189 of record NC_069503.1, read on the forward strand.
TGCTTGTTCTACTTCAAACCACAGGCTGGAGAGCCTCCTTCCTACTCCTAGGGATAGAAAGATCAAAGTTGAACTGTGCATTTTTTGGCAATATATTTCCACTAGCAAAAATGATTCTAGTAAAAGTTATTACTGTTTTTAGCTGCATACGCACATATGCTGTGAGAGCCCGTGCACAAGTACTCAAACACCACATCATCTGAGAGAGTCAGCAGCAGCTTGTATGACACAAATGAAGTCTTCACAAACACAAAACACACTACTGCTATCTCTCTGAGCTTTAATACCGGTGCACGTGCCCTCACTTCTACTAGAAACATTTTCTCTAATGGGAATATATTGCAAAATGTTTCAATTTAAACTTGAAATGCATGCATGCACATTTTAAATTTGACCTGTCTATCCCTTTAAAGGTAGGTGGTTTCTGTATATAACAGAGCAAACCCGATCGCATATTCTCATGTGCGCTAACCCGACATGAAAATATGAATATTTCAAATTCCACTGTTCTTCACATAGAAGAATATGTTCTATTTATTCATAAATAAATATTTCTACATATATTTGATGGTTTGTTGGCACATTATATATCTATACCTATATATGTACATGATTATATATAGGTATAGATATATACAGAATATCTATATAGGAATATCTATGTAGAAATACTTAGACCATATTCTGCTATGTGCAGGACATTAGAATGTCAAATATTTACAGTAAATACATAGTTAAAACCATTACTAAAAAAGAAAATTACATAAATATGCTTATACATATTTTTGTCTACTGCAAAGGGCTTCAAAGCACTTATATGTACCTATATATGTATTTATATGTTTTTATGTGTATAAATGTATGTAAATAGATATATACACGTATAAATACATAAATATGTACAGATATATAGACATACAGTGGAGCAAAAAAGTATTTAGTCAGCCACCAATTGTGCAAGTTCTCCCACTTAAGAAGATGAGAGAGGCCTGTAGTTTTCATCATAGGTATACCTCAACTATGAGAGACAAAATGTGGAAACAAATCCAGACAATCACATTGTCTGATTTGGAAAGAATTCATTTGCATATTATGGTGGAAAATAAGTATTTGGTCAATATCAAAAGTTCATCTCAATACTTTGTTATATATCCTTTGTTGGCATTGACAACGTTTTCTGTAAGTCTTCACAAGGTTGTCACACACTGTTGCTGGTATGTTTTGGGGCTGTCGCTGGGCAACACGGACTTTCAACTCCCTCCAAAGGTTTTCTATGGGGTTGAGATCTCTAGACTGGCTAGGCCACTCCCGGACCTTGAAATGCTTCTTATGAAGCCACTCCTTCGTTACCCGGGCGGTGTGTTTGGGATCATTGTCATGCTGAAAGACCCAGCCACGTTTCATCTTCAATGCCCATGCTGATGGAAGGAGGTTTTCACTCAAAATCTCCCGATACATGGCCCCATTCATTCTTTCATGTACATGGATCAGTCGTCCTGTTCCCTTTGCAGAGAAACAGCCCCAAAGCATGATGTTGCCACCCCCATGCTTCACAGTAGGTATGGTGTTCTTTGGTTGCAAGTCAGCATTCTCTCTCCTCCAAACACGACGAGTTGTGTTTCTACCAAACAGTTCTACTTTGGTTTCATCTGACCATATGACATTCTCCCAATCCACTTCTGGATCATCCAAATGCTCTCTAGCATACTTCAGACTGGCCTGGACATGTACTGGCTTAAGCAGGGGGACATGTCTGGCACTGCAGGATCTGAGTCCCTGGCGGCGTAGTGTGTTACTGATGGTAGCCTTTGTTACGTTGGTCCCAGCTCTCTGCAGGTCATTCACTAGGTCCCCCCGTGTGGTTCTGGGATGTTTTCTCATCGTTCTTGTGATCATTTTGACCCCACGGGGTGAGATCTTGCGTGGAGCCCCAGATCTAGGGAGATTATCAGTGGTCTTGTATGTCTTCCATTTTCTAATTATTGCTCCCACAGTTGATTTCTTCACACCAAGCTGCTTGCCTATTGCAGATTCAGTCTTCCCAGTCTGGTGCAGGTCTACAATTTTGTTTCTGGTGTCCTTCGACAGCTCTTTGGTCTTCACCATAGTGGAGTTTGCAGTGTGACTGTTTGAGGTTGTGGACAGGTGTCTTTTATACTGATAACAAGTTCAAACAGGTGCCAGTAATACAGGTAATGAGTCAAGGACAGAGGAGCCTCTTAAAGAACAAGATACAGGTCTTTGAGAGCCAGAAATCTTGCTTGTTTGTAGATGACCAAATACTTATTTTCCACCATAATATGCAAATAAATTCTTTCCAAATCAGATAATGTGATTGTCTGCATTTGTTTCCACATTTAGTCTCTCATAATTGAGGTATACCTATGATGAAAATTACATTCCTCTCTCATCTTCTTAAGTGGGAGAACTTGCACAATTGGTGGCTGACTAAATACTTTTTTGCCCCACTGTATTTATATATAATATACATATATATATATATATATATATATATATATATATATATACACATCTTTAGACATATATATGTATGTATCTATGTTAAAGCCATTTGCCTGCCTTTTTTCTAACACCTGAGATCTCATATCTTTGAGCTTTTTTAACTTTTGTGTGCAGTATTTATTTTAAATCATTTTTTATTAAATGGTGTTATAACGAGTGTTACTATACTTTGTAATGTATGTTTTATGATTTGTGCAACTTTTTTGTTTTGCGAAACTGTTAACCAAAGTTCTGAAGTCACAGTAATCATTCTAGCGTAAATCGTGATTGCTCTCAAGCGATCACAATCACTTTCAACTTGTAACATGAGCGATAAGCCTGACGTGCGCAAACACTCGTGATAAACCCCTTAGTGTGATATGGCCCACTATTTTTGCATTAACAAATGTTATGTATAAGCTGTTTAAATGTAAAATAAATAGCAGGAAGCACATTATTGTGTACAGAACAGTTTATTGCCTCGTAAAAAAGTCACACGGAAAATAGGTTGGTTTATTCAGAACAGAAACATCTATAAACAAACAAACAAAAACTGATCACTGTAAATTAGTTTAAGATTTATACTTTAGGTCAGTGCTTTCCAAACTGTGTGTCGGGACACACTAGTGTGTCGGCAGCAGTGTGTAGGTGTGTCCCTGCTTCAGCACAAATTTTTTTTTAAATTTGTTTTTGATTTCTGACTTTCCGCCTGCCTGCTATGCATATCAAATGGTTGACACATGATTGATACCTAGGGGACACAGATCATCTTAACCTATTGGCGCAGCTCAGTGGGAACTGAAACTATTCCCATTGGCGGCACATTGGCTCCTGACTGCACGTGTAGTCTCCTTTATTGGCTCCTGACTGCATGTGTAGTCAATGAGTGGGACAGCAGTGTGTATGCAGTGCGGGCAGTAGTCAATCGGACTCACCAAGCTCTGAGGGCGGCAGCTTAAATGCTGAGCTGAAGTCAGTGGGGTTTTTTTTTGCAGCTAGCTCCCAGTAGTGCATTGCTGTTCCTGCTCTTGATATATGGATAGGAAGTGGAAGCTTAAAAATGCATAATGATGAAATGCGAGTTTCTTTATCTAATATTCCACCAAATATTCAGAAATTGTGTTCATCCCATCAACCTCATACATCCCATTAAAATAGTAAGTAGCTATTGGTGGTATTAAACTTTTTTTAATTCTTGCAAATACTTACTGTTACTTGTAAGGACATTTCATTATTATATCATTTATGTATGTGTCCGTATCTCTTAAAACAAGTTAGTTTAACCTCCTTTTTTGCTAGTACAACTGAATTACTGTGTCGTGAAATTATGTAGGTCTGAAAAGTGTGTCACTAACATGAAAAGTTTGGAAAGCTCTGCTTTAGGTAGTACAGAGGAAAAAAATATAAGTATCATATCTCTTTCATTATGGAAAAAGTTAAATGAGAAGAAAGTGCACAAATTCATTTACGTATCTTCATAATTACTTGTAGCAAAGGACCCCATGTGCATGGATTCAGCCAGGCTACTCAAGTGGTGTATTCCTTAACTGTTTTTGATTTGTAAAAACCCTATATTGATAGTATAAACTAGTTTTACAGCAGTGTTGATTTACAAAAGGCCTGCATAAAAAATATTTATACATATTTAAATAAAAAAATGAAGTTTCGCAGAGTTTTACCATTGCAAAGCAATCCAGCGAAACAGCCATTAAAGTGAAGGTAAACTTTGATGAATGAAAGCCCGTTTTTTTAAAAATACTATTAAAAACAGGGGTACTTTCATTCATCAAAGTTTAGAAGGCAGCCGTTTTGATTAAAAACTTACCTTTGATTTTTTCACAGCCAGAGCAGTTTCCCTCACCCGGAGATCCTCTCTTCACACGTCATCAATGACTAATCCAGCTTCCTCCAATCACGGCTTTCCCCCCAGGGTAGTCATTCCCTGAGGCCATGCCATGATTGGAGGAAGCTGGATTAGTCATTGAGGATGTGTGAAGAGAGGATCTCCGGTTGGGGAAGCTGCTCTGGTTGTGAAAAAAACAAAGGTAAGTTTTTAAACAAAACGGCTGCCTTCTAAACTTTGATGAATGAAAGTGCCCCTGTTTTTAATAGTATTTTTAAAAATTGGGCTTTCATTCATCAAAGTTAACCTTCACTTTAAATAGCCTCTTTAACATAATTGGATACAGCAAAGGTTAGAAAACTGAGAACATATATAAATTAGCTTGTGCACGGATATAAGAAATAACTGTATAACATGAAGCTGGTTTAAATGACCCTAGATACAGTAGATACAATTAATTAGTTGACAAATGCACAAGAAAAAGACAATCCAATAGCACTTACGTTGAATTTAAAATGAGCAGTAGAATATTTTCTGGCAAATTTCAAAGTTAATTCAATTTTCCATCCCCCTGTGTCATGTGACAGACATCAGCCAATAACAAAATCAGTAGGAGCTGGAGCTTCACAAAAGTGTGCATATAAAAAAAGAGCATATATTGATAATTTAAGTATAAATGATTTTTTTTTAAATCACATGCTTTATCTGAATCATGAATCTTTAATTTTGACTTTAGTGGTCCTTTAAGAAAACTCCAGCATACTTATGTATATTATTATTATTATTATTATTGTTATTATTATTATCGGTTATTTGTAGAGCGCCAACAGATTCCGCAGCGCTAGTATACAGGATTTACTTCAGTCTGTGTGAGGGAGTATATAAAATAAATAATGATTTACATTGGAATGCTTTTAAATATGTTTTATTAAACATTTTAGGAGTGATTTAAATTTGCATTTAATGTATTTTTAAAAACAGTAATGAAATAAAACTGAATCTGTAACATTTTCGATATAAAAACATAACTTTTGTTCTTTTATTTATTTTAGCTGATAAAAATACTATGCACTTAGGCCTCTCTGTTTTGTTTCTGTGATACAAAAAAAATATCTCAATATGCAGATATTTAATCCATATATACAATTATTATTTTGTCTTCTCAATTTCATACACAATACTTCCTGTCTTTACAATAATTGCTATGTAATTTGGCTATATCTGCAGCTGAGTAAACTGCATAATTGCACATGAAATTCCAATATAAAAAAGTATGGCATGTTCTGAAATTCCAATGAAGTAAAACCAAACATGAAATGTTTATAGGTTTTTCCATAATACATTTTCTTATACTATAGAGAGCTGTGAGATTAGTGCAGTTTCTTATTACTGGCGCGTTAAGCTTTACACAGCTCGTGGTCACGCAGCAAAGAAATTAGCTCCTACTGTGAACAGATTTTTTTTTAAAATGTAGAAATATGTTTTGCCTATCTTGATGAATGTAAATTAATTTATATTTTAAAGAGAACAGATTTATTTACATAATTTATATAATGCTGCCCTCTTTGCACTGCAGTGATGTGGGTTTTCGCACAGCCTGTAATACGCTTTTTAAGTGTATGGATGGACTGAGGAATCATAACACCATTTTGTAATTGTTTAAATGAAGTCTTAAAGGGACAGTCTAGTCCAAAATAAACTTACATGATTCAGATAGACAATGTAATTTTAAACAATTTTCCAATTTTCTTTTATCACCAATTTGCTTTGTTCTCTTGGTATTCTTTGTTGAAAGCTAAACCTAGGAGGTTTATATGCTAATTTCTAAGCCCTTGGAGGCCGCCTCTTCTCTTAGGGCATTTTGAGAGTTTTTCACCACTAGAGGGTGTTAGTTCATGTTTGTCATATAGATAACACTGTGCTCACGCCAGCTCTGATTGGCTAAAATGGATGTCTGTCAAAAGAAATGAAATAAGGGGGCAGTTTGCAGAGGCTTAGATACAAGGTAATAACAGAGGTAAAAGGTGTATTTATATAACTGTGTTGGTTTTGCAAAACTAGGGAATGGGTAATAAAGTGATTATCTATCTTTTTAAACAATAAAAATTCTGGTGTAGACTATCCCTTTAATTCACTTATTTTGTTTTTTAACATAATAGATTCCATCTATTTATTTTTTTCAAATACATTTAATTTGATTTGTCAAATAAACTGTTAAGATTCAATCTAAATCTATATAAATATATTTTAATTTAATCTACAGCAAAATAACATATATAGTAAACAAAAGACATGTTATCTGTAGTTATCTTTATATATATATATAAAAGAAGTCCTGACTGACTGACTGACTGAGTGATCAACACACAGCTCAAACCGTTTAATCTAGGAATGTGAAATTTGGAAGTTACATTGTTTTTATAACGTAGGCACTCACTAAGGAAGAATTTTTGGAAATTACGTCCATAAGGCGGTAAAAAGGGGGGGTGATTTTTTTTTATAAGAATACCTATATCTAAAACCCAAGATGTTACAGATGTGAAAATTAGTATTTAGATTCTCTTTTAAAAAATAAGGAAACACGTGTTTTACCATTTCCCGAAAATCCACTTAAGGGGGTGAAACGGGATTTATGAGGATACCTACTGTATATCTCAAAAACCAAAGATGTTACAGACATTAAAATTTGTATTTAGATTTTCATTTAACAATAAATAAATAAATCCACTTAAAGGGACATTAAACCCACAATTTTCTTTCATGATTCAGACAGAGAACACAATTTTAAACAAAATTCCAATTTACTTCTATTATCTAATTTGTTTCAATATTTAGATATCCTTTGTTAAAGAAATAGCAATGTACATGAGTGAGCCAATCACATGAGGCAAATATGTGCAGCCACCAATCAGAATCCACTGAGCCTATCTAGATATGCTTTTCAGGAAGGAATATCAAGATAATGAAGCAAATTAGATAGCAGAAGTAAATTAGAAAGTTGTTTAAAATTGTATTCTCTATCTGAATCATGAAAGAGAAAATGTGGGTTTAATTTCCCTTTAATGCGGGTGAAAGGGGGGAGGGAATTTATGAGGTTATCTACATTTCAAAAACCAAAGATGTTACAGATGTGAAAATTGGTATTTAGATTCTCCTTTAAAAATAAACACGTGTTTTACAATTTCTCGAAAATCCTCTTAAAGGGGGTAAAAATGCGGGGGTTGATTTATGAGGATACCTATATCTCAAAAACTGAAGCTGTTACAGACGTGAAAATTGGTATTTAGATTCTCCTTTAAAAAGAAATAAACACGTGTTTATCATTTCCTGAAAATCCACTTAAAGGGACACTAAATCCAAATTTTTTTCTTTCATGGTTCAGATAGAGCATGCAATGTTAAGCAACTTTCTAATTTACTCCTATTATCAAATTTTCTTTGTTCTCTTGCTATCTTTATTTGAAAAAGAAGGCATCTAAGCTAAGGAGCCAGCAAATGTTTGGTTCAGGACCATGGACAGCACTTGTTTATTGGTGCTCTCCAATCAGCAATGACAACCCAGGTTGTTTACCAAAAATGGGCCGGCATCTAAACTTATATTCTTGCTTTTCAAATAAACATACCAAGAGAATGAAGAAAATGTGATAATAGGAGTAAATTAGAAAGTTGTTTAAAATGGCATGCTCTATGTGAATCACAAAATAAAAAAATTGGGTTCAGTGTCCCTTTAAGGGGGTGAAAAGGGGGGGAGGGATTTATTAAGATACCTATATCTCAAAACCAAAGATGTTAGAATAGTAAATCTTCATTATAAAGTTAGTTTAAATGCCACATTTCTTGCTCCTAACATCAGTAGTTCTTAAGATATGGATATCACTAAAAATTGAATACATAATTACAATTTAATATTAAAGTAATTGTAAACAGAATAATAACATATTTTTGATGCGATGGACGGACGCCCCCCTCAAAACTGATTGGTGCCCATGTACAAAAAACACCAAGAATTAACGGAAACTCACGAAGTTCATGTCAGCGAGTGTGCAACTCGAATGGGCACACATGTGAGGGCACACATTGTTGCGAGTGGTCACGCGTTTCGCTATTTTTTTTAAACGTGCATTCAGCTATTAATTTTAAAAACAAATGCTGAATATGGCTGCAGGTAGTGGCATTCAGATCTTTTCATCAACACATTTATTTGTGTGAAAGTGCAACACACAGATCTGAGTTTGTTCCACTTTCACACAAATAAATCCAGAGCCCAAAAGGCACGAATTCAGCTAACCACGACCATTTCCGGTATTTGTTTATAAAATGAATAGCCGAATGCAGGTCTAATGATAGCATTGTGTATTGATGTATTTTTGTGTGGGAAAAAAAGTTTTTTTTTTTTATATATATATTTTTTATTGGATTTTTCATAATACAGAAATGACAATTTGAAAATGTTCAGCATAAGTGGATTTTCAAGTGTACTCAACAATACGCACATTATTTTATGCATAAACAAACAAGCTATAAAAATTTTTAGGCCTTGTTACCCAATTTTTTACATGACTGCAAAATATAAGGCTCTTTTGTACCCATAACATTACAGAAATCCTGAAACGTAAGGGATGAAACCTTTATACATGAAATATCTAATGTGGATATAACTGAGTGATATGTTTCCAGCAATACATAGAAATTGCTAATTAAAACAGTGGCCATAGGGGGGCGGAGCCAACTACTGAAGCACCAAGACGCACTACTATAGAGCTCCTGAAACTTATCTACAAGAACCTTGATTTTAGATGTCTTGGAAGCTCATATGCCTTCTACCAACATTGGCCTTAGGATGGAAGAGTTATCTGCACATCTTTATTCCCTACTGGAGGGTCTGATTGCTAAATTAGACAGTCAATCTTATAGCTTGAGGGCTACCATCGTGGAGATGCGTAATAAAGATGGCGTCTCCTACCTTTCCAACTGCGACTCCCATGCGGCAAGCCAGATGGAAGATCCACTGCCTACTCAACATTCTCCTAAGGGACTGCAGGAGAAGCAGATCAGAGAGGACTCAACCAGCACCCTCTCTGAAGGTGCAGGTGGTGACCCGATGCAGCCAAGCATAGCTGATCTGCCCCACATCCTTACTGCTACCCCAGGAACAGAAAGATTCATTCAGAACAGCACTGGGCAACATCCCCAGTTCCCTCTCCCTCCTTACCTAAATGTGAAAGCCACCCTCACACTTAACACTCTTGAGACTCTGACTGCTTCTGCATGGAATGGAACTTGGGAAGCAGAACGAGAAAGGAGTGATGTTTTAATGGTACACACATCTAATCCACCATCACATATGGCAGTTGAACCAAGCATGTATATGAAGGGACATTACTAGAGTTATGAATGACTAGCAATATTTTTTTTTTAAGGATCCCTAGGGGTGGTAGCTATAACCCTATCCACAGCCTGTATTGGCAGTCATTACTGCATACTCAGCAAGGTTTATACAGCCTCTATCTTACAATATATCCGACAACAGAGCAAAATGATAAGGCTATAATCTCAATCAGATTCCTGTCTCCAACTTGCAAGTTTTGTGACTTAGAGCTCCTGTACCTTCACTTCTCAGTAATTTTTGACCAGCTATGTCCCATTTCTAACTAGCTGGTTATATGTTGGGGCACGAGTTTAAATATGTTTACTGGTTTTATGTCAAGCCTGTTTCTTGCTGTTAATGCTGGCATGTATTACTAATATTAAACACAGCTGTTCAACTCTATCCCTAGTGTTAGCAGAGTGCCACCCTAAAATCTTATGGTTTGTTAATTTTAAAGATCCTGACTTAGTCTCTATGCCAGTTAGCTCACTTGCATTCCTTTGATAACACCTACATATTTCCCATCTTTATTTGGAGCCAATATATACTGTTTTCAGCATGAGGTATTATACAATTATATTAAAATGACATTAACATCTTAGATGGTGCCTATAACTTTGGCTATTTCAAACTGCTTAATCCTAAGGACCAAACACTGTTCTGTGCATAAAATATTAACCCCTTCACTGTTATTGTTGAATACTTTTGGGTGATGCACGCTACATAAACTAGCTAATATCATGCCAGCCAGGGCCTTACAGAGACAGTCTATACTATTTCTCAATTGTGATGCCACTCCTATCTATAGCCCCCATCTTTTGCATACTAAGGATATATATGAGAGTTATATTGTAAATCTTATTATTGTTATTTTTCAAGAAAATATATTCTCTGCTGTGAATTTATGGCTTGTACGAATTATCTGTTTCTGCTGGGCCCCTCTCCTCCCTTTCCCGCCGGTACTGGTTGCCTGCGGGTCATACCACTTCTCCTTTTTCCCGCATCGTCTATAGCTGACATTTCCCCAGGAGAGGAGCTCACCCAGAAGTCCCTTATATTTCATACATGCTAATTTCCCCCCTTCCATATAACTTCCTTAAGAACTACCCTTATTCACCTTATCGAAAGCAGATTTATTTGTATTACATGTTGGACCAGGAATCAGTCGCCTTCTATTTAGCTATGACCCCTCACTATATAATAGCGTTAAATCATTACCCCTAGCAACAAACTTACATTTTCTATCGCCCTCTACAGAGGGAATTGTATATCCAATTATATAGAGCATCCCCTCATAGAGTATCACCAGCACCCCACCTTCTATGTTTATAGATCTGCTCCTAAAGCTTCCCTATTTAGTCTAATAGGGCCTTCCACTTAGCCCCTTAACTACGCATATAAATTACTATACCCTGAGCAACTTCTGCTACCCCCTATTAACTACATAAACAACAGATTGTTCCTTGCAGTCCATCCTTTTAGCTCTATAATTTAATCTATATCCATCCCACTTTATTATTTTGATACATCCTAAGGCTCCGCCCCCCCCATTTTCCCCCACTCCACTCAGAGCGGCTCTTGCCCGCTGCACTCCTTTTCCCCCTCCCCGCCAACTTGGTCCAAAAGCGACCAAACAACAGCTAATCTCCACTTGCCCCAATTTTCCTTTTCATTCTATTAAATAACGCAATGTGGAGACCAGTTTTATTACTCATATAATATAAAAATGAGGTTTCAGATATAGTTCCATATTACATAGATACTGATTAGTTATTCTTTTGGAGAAGCATAGAATCCATGCTCAGAACTGTTATATTTTTATTTCTTCACTATGTTTTTGAATATGCTATAAATGTTCCATTGTTATACTCTAAATGTCAATTGATGAACATTCTCTGTAATATTTCCTATAACCTCAATAAAAATATATATATAAAAAAAAAAACAGTGGCCATAGAGTTTATTGATTTCGGGAGCAAATAGGAAACATAAGCCGTTGTCGTTTGCAGTATAAATCTTAAATTGCTATGATACAGATATATATATCTTCTTGCAGATGTACTCAACATCTTACAAAAAAAAGTTTGCATAATTTAGATCTCATTGTCAGACTTATATGCATATCTGTAGAAAATAAAGTTCTCAATTATTCGTAATCTTGTAAGATTTATTGAGCATAAGGAGTGAATTTTTAGATTAGTTGCGGTCATTTCGAAGGAGACCGCTCTGTGTGAATCCGACTAGAAATTGTAAATACTCAGATACATATATAGAGGGGTGGGGGTATTGGGTTGGTACATTAGAACTATAATAAATAAAGATCTGAGTTCCTTTCACTCAACTATTTAGGTCTTATCCCCTTAGTATGGGCCCTACACCCAGCTAGGAATCATGACTTTTTGAACTAGGTGTCCGCAGTCTGTATATACTACAGTTTTAACCTTTTAGTAATATAGCAAGGTTTGTCTTTCATTATAGAAATGCTTGTCCAACTGTTAAAGCTACATAATAATATGAATTTAGTCCTCACAATGGAAAACAAACAGTACATAGATTGACTTAAGGTTGCTTCTCCCAGTCTTATCGCTAGAGAAAACTCACAGATGATTTTTCTAACCAACTCCTCTGCACTCCAATATGAGTCACAATCAGTCTGCAATAATAAACTTGTAGGTTATAAAACAATTGAGGAACTGTTGATCATTGAAATATATAGTTTGTGATCCCATAAAAATGCTTCAGTAAAATATAAACATTTGATAAACTTCTTAGGAAGTGAAGTAACACTGGGTTAAATCCCTTACATGGATAATAATGGACAACAACAATATACTTTATATATAAGATCCCCAAAGTTCAAACCGTGAGCTATTATCAGGGTACATTAGTTCATCTGTGAGAGTTGTAGTTAAACTGTTAGCGACACAGTTAAAAAAAAAATAAAAAAAAAAATGTAAGTCAGTATATGGAGATAGTGTTCTCATGCGTACATAAGAAAAAATAAATAAAAAAATCTCTTACTATGTGACCAAGACCAGTTTAAGCCTTGTGAAAAGGCTGTCTTTTAACCAATTCCTTACTTGTTTGTCGACATTACGGGATTATAACAGGACTGCAGTGTAGAATCGCCATCTTTTAGGTATCGGAGCTCCGTATTCTTATTAGGTAGTATAGTCGCCAGTTGTGAGTATCTCTTAGAAGAGCAGGCCTTTTGGAATATAAACATGCTGGTGAAGATCTCTTCCAAAGCAATTTTTATATACTGTTCAGTATAGCCACCAAGGTTTAGGAAGGATCGTCTTAGTTCCAAGTCACCCCTATATCCGTTTCTCTGTAGCGGCTGGGTGTGAACATTGGCTTCGCTGGGAGCAACCTTCTCTTGAGCTGACTGATTAATGACATAGCTGGGGTGCTCTTTTATAGGTTGCGGCACCGGCAAAGAGACTTCAGTGGTCTCTAGGCATACTGTGTAGTGAAAGTAGATGAGATTTAGGTTTCCAACCCCCTCCGGCGAAATTGACATAGCTTCCAGTGAGGAACTCAGCATCCGCTCGAGATAAATAAAATAATAGTGGATCAACGTAGTAACTTTGTGCTCCCATCTCTCAGTTGCTTCCATTATGACCCAGTGGATATGTTTAAGAATGTCGCTTTAGGTATCTCAGAAATATCTAGTACATAACAATGTCAGCTGTTTATCGCAGGAGCCCAGGAGGAGTATAGATTAAGAAGCAGGGCGTTAGCAAGGCCGCTACTGCAGCTCCAACCATACCGGTCCTGAATGACGGCCGTTATCTTTGACAGATATATCAATCTTGGCAGCAGAGTTTAGTAACATCCAGCAAGGCTAAAATGGTTATCGATGGCCAAGACAGGAGGTGATTTTTGTCAGATTCTTTTATTAAAATGAGCAGCTATAGTAAAAGACGACCATCATGGCTGTGACCTGAACACGCCCCCCCCAAAAAAAAAGTTTAAATAGAAGCTATTTCAATTTAAGGTGCATCATTATTTTCATCTGGGCCTCTATTGCTTAATGGCTGATAGAGACAGCTTCCACGTAAAAACAATCGGCTTATTAAAGGGACACTCAAGTAAAAACTAAACTTTCATTATTCAGATAGAGCATGTGATTTTAAACAACTTTCCAATTTACTTCCATTAACAAAATGTGCCCAGTCTTTTTGTATTTACACTTTTTGAGTCACCAGCTCCTACTGAGCATGTGCAAGAATTCACAGAATATATATATATATATATATATATATGCATTTGTGATTGGCTGATGGCTGTCACATGATACGAGAGGAGTGGAAATAGGCATAACTGAAATTTATCAGAAAAAAAATCTACTAATCATTTGAAGTTCAGACTAAGGGGCCAATTTACCATCTGTCGGACATGATACACCGTAGCATACACTGTCGGCATTTAACATTGCACAAGCAGTTCTGTATGTATATTAATATATGTAATTGTATTTTTGTTTAAAATATAATTCAATTTCTCAACGAGCATTTGTGCAAAAACAAAATGTTTCAATTAATTAGAGAATGTGCTTTAAATTATTACATTATATCCCTTTAAACAGTATTTTTAATGCAATGTGAATTTCTGTTCTTTATAAAATCACATCTAAGTCTCAGAACTCATTTAAGAAAGAAAATACTCAGGAGCAGTAAAAAAAAAGAGTTTTAAACCTTGTAGTGCAGCATACTTTGCAATCAAAAATACATTGTCAGCACATTTAAGTCAATGCAATTTGAAGAGCTCTTTGAGGATTACAACAATGGAATCAAAGTACTGGAAATACAAACTTACAATCCGATATGTGAAAGGAACAGATGGCTAAGTCATAAAAGCATCTGTCGATTCCAGGGTTGGACAGTTTTATGCTTAGAGGTCCACAAACAGTCTAAGTTGTCAGGGGCAACCTGTACCTATGTTAATTCCTAAATATTCACATAGATGTTTCAATTACTTGTAAATTAATTGTGTTTATCTCATATTAACATAATATTTAAAAGAACATACTAATGCAGAAAGCTCTTCTTCATTAGAGCACTTTTTTTTTTTAAATTACTGTCTCTAGATAAGTATGTGGTTACACATGGATAACGTCAGATGTGCCAATCCTGAGCAGCAGATGCACATACTCCTAAACCATTGGAGGTTGCTTTCTCCAGATGTGCTAGTTGGACTTTATCTTTGAGTTTAACACATTTACAGTGTTTTAGTGCATTATTAGCTGGGATCAGTAATGCAAAAGGAAATGATCTTACAAATTATTGGCCAAGATTTAATAAAACTCATTGAAAAAAATCTGCTGCAACCTCAACGCTCAAAAATTGAATAATTTAAAAAGATTTGTAACTATCCCTTATCAAACCAGCAAGTGGTGCTTTGGGGATATTTCACAGACCCCTCTTTTATTTTTGAGATACAATTTTTTAAAAAGTTTCCAATTTACTTCTATATAAAATTTGCTTCTTTTTTTTTATGTTATTCTTTGTTAAATAGATACCTAGATAGATAGCGTGCACATTTCTGGAGCTCTACATGACAGGAAATAGTGCTGCCATCTAGTGCTCTTGCTAATGTATGACATTGTTATAAAACTGCTGCCATCTAGTGCTCTTGCTAATGTATAACACTGTTATAAAACTGCTGCCATCTAGTGATCTTGCTTATGTATAACATAATTATATAACTGCTGCCATCTAGTGCTCCTGCTAATGTATAACATTGTTATAAAACTGCTGCCATCTAGTGATCTTGCTAATGTATAACACTGTTATAAAACTGCTGCCATCTAGTGATCTTGCTAATGTATAACACTGCTATAAAACTGCTGCCATCTAGTGATCTTGCTAATGTATAACACTGTTATAAAACTGCTGCCATCTAGTGATCTTGCTAATGTATAACACTGTTATAAAACTGCTGCCATCTAGTGATCTTGCTAATGTATAACATTGTTATAAAACTGCTGCCATCTAGTGATCTTGCTAATGTATAACACTGTTATAAAACTGCTGCCATCTAGTGCTCTTTCTAATGTATAACACTGTTATAAAACTGCTGCCATCTAGTGATCTTGCTAATGTATAACATTGTTATAAAACTGCTGCCATCTAGTGATCTTGCTACTGTATAATATTGTTATAAAACTGCTGCCATCTAGTGCTCTTGCTAATCTATAACATTGTTATAAAACTGCTGCCATCTAGTGCTCTTGCTAATGTATAACATTGTTATAAAACAGCTGCCATCTAGTGCTCTTGCTAATGTATAACACTGTTATAAAACTGCTGCCATCTAGTGCTCTTTCTAATGTATAACACTGTTATAAAACTGCTGGAATCTAGTGCTCTTGCTAATGTATAACATTGTTATAAAACTGCTGACATATAGTGCTCTTGCTAATGTATAACATTGTTATATAACTGCTGACATATAGTGCTCCTGCTAATGTATAACATTGTTATAAAACTGCTGTCATCTAGTGCTCTTGCTACTGTATAATATTGTTATAAAACTGCTGCCATCTAGTGCTCTTGCTAATCTATAACATTGTTATAAAACTGCTGCCATCTAGTGCTCTTGCTAATGTATAACATTGTTATAAAACTGCTGCCATCTAGTGCTCTTGCTAATGTATAACACTGTTATAAAACTGCTGCCATCTAGTGCTCTTTCTAATGTATAACACTGTTATAAAACTGCTGCCATCTAGTGCTCTTGCTAATGTATAACATTGTTATAAAACTGCTGCCATATAGTGCTCTTGCTAATGTATAACATTGTTATAAAACTGCTGCCATCTAGTGCTCTTGCTAATGTATAACATTGTTAAAAAAACTGCTGCCCTCTAGTGCTCCTGCTAATGTTTAACACTGTTATAAAACTGCTGCCATATAGTGCTCCTGCTAATGTATAACATTGTTATAAAACTGCTGCCATCTAGTGCTCTTGCTAATGTATAAAATTGTTATAATACTGCTGCCATTTAGTGCTCCTGCTAATGTATAATATTGTTATAAAACTGCTGCCATCTAGTGCTCTTGCTAATGTATAATCTTATTATAAAACTGCTGCCATCTAGTGCTCTTGCTAATGTATAACATTGTTATAAGACTGCTGCCATCTAGTGCTCTTGCTAATGTATAATCTTGTTATAAAACTGCTGCCATCTAGTGCTCTTCCTAATGTATAATCTTGTTATAAAACTGCTGCCATCTAGTGCTCTTGCTAATGTATAACATTGTTATAAAACTGCTGCCATCTAGTGCTCTTGCTAATGTATAACATTGATGCAAAACTGCTGCCATATAGAGCTGCAGACACGTGCACACTCCTGAACTTACGTTCATGCTTTCCAACAAAGTATAATAAGAAAACAAAGACAATTTGATAATAGAAGTACATTGGAAAGTTGTTTAAAATTGTCTGTTCTATCTGAATCATGAAAGAACAATTTTGGTTTTATGCAGGTTCTGGTTCTATCCAGCAAAAGCACTTTTCCTTAATAAAACAAACTTTTTACAATTATTAACATTTATAAAATCCATTTGCAAACTTGTTTCATAATTGTCTCAATTGTAATAACTGCTTTTCTAATTTGCTGAGTAGCGTATCCTGTATTGGCACACAAACAAAACTAGATTTCTTTCATGTAATTAGCAAGAGTCCATGAGCTAGTGACGTATGGGATATACATTCCTACCAGGAGGGGCAAAGTTTCCCAAACCTCAAAATGCCTACAAATACACCCCTCACCACACCCACAAATCAGTTTTACAAACTTTGCCTCCTATGGAGGTGGTGAAGTAAGTTTGTGCTAGATTCTACGTTGATATGCGCTCCGCAGCAGGTTGGAGCCCGGTTTTCCTCTCAGCGTGCAGTGAATGTCAAAGGGATGTGAGGAGAGTATTGCCTATTTGAATTCAATGATCTCCTTCTACGGGGTCTATTTCATAGGTTCTCTGTTATCGGTCGTAGAGATTCATCTCTTACCTCCCTTTTCAGATCGACGATATACTCTTATATATATACCATTACCTCTGCTGATTTTCGTTTCAGTACTGGTTTGGCTTTCTACAACATGTAGATGAGTGTCCTGGGGTAAGTAAGTCTTATTTTCTGTGACACTCTAAGCTATGGTTGGGCACTTTTTTTATAATAAATATATGTATTCAAACATTTATTTGCCTTCACTCAGGATGTTCAACATTCCTTATTTTCAGACAGTCAGTTTCATATTTGGGATAATGCATTTGAATAAAACAATTTTTTTCTTACCTTAAATTTGACTTTCCCTGTGGGCTGTTAGGCTCGCGGGGGCTGAAAATGCTTCATTTTATTGCGTCATTCTTGGCACGGACTTTTTTGGCGCAAATTTTTTTTTCTGTTTCCGGCGTCATACGTGTCGCCGGAAGTTGCGTCATTTTTTACGTTCTTTTGCGCCAAAAATGTCGGCGTTCTGGATGTGGCGTCATTTTTGGCACCAAAAGCTTTTAGGCACCAAATAATGTGGGCGTCTTATTTGGCGCTAAAAAAATATGGGCGTCACTTTTGTCTCCACATTATTTAAGTCTCATTTTTTATTGCTTCTGGTTGCTAGAAGCTTGTTCACTGGCATTTTTTCCCATTCCTGAAACTGTCATTTAAGGAATTTGATCAATTTTGCTTTATATGTTGTTTTTTCTATTACATATTGCAAGATGTCCCATGTTAAAGCTGAGTCAGAAGATACTTGTGGAAAATCGCTGCCTGGTGCTGGAGCTACCAAAGCTAAGTGTATCTGCTGTAAACTTTTGGTAGCTGTTCCTCCAGCTGTTGTTTGTATTGAATGTCATGACAAACTTGTTAATGCAGATAATATTTCCTTTAGTAATGTTACATTACCTGTTGCTGTTCCATCAACATCTAATACTCAGAGTGTTCCTGATAACATAAGAGATTTTGTTTCTAAATCCATTAAGAAGGCTATGTCTGTTATTCCTTCTTCTAGTAAACGTAAAAAGTCTTTTAAAACTTCTCATTTTTCAGATGAATTTTTAAATGAACATCATCATTCTGATTCTGATAATGGCTCTTCTGGTTCAGAGGATTCTGTCTCAGAGGTTGATGCTGATAAATCTTCATATTTATTTAAAATGGAATTTATTCGTTCTTTACTTAAAAAAGTCCTAATTGCATTAGAAATTGAGGTTTCTGGTCCTCTTGATACTAAATCTAAACGTTTAGATAAGGTTTTTAAATCTCCTATAGTTATTCCAGAAGTTTTTCCTGTTCCTGGTGCTATTTCTGAAGTAATTTCCAGGGAATGGAATAATTTGGGTAATTCATTTACTCCTTCTAAACGTTTTAAGCAATTATATCCTGTGCCATCTGACAGATTAGAATTTTGGGACAAAATCCCTAAGGTTGATGGGGCTGTCTCTACTCTTACTAAGCGTACTACCATTCCTACTGCAGATGGTACTTCCTTTAAGGATCCTTTAGATAGGAAAATTGAATCCTTTCTAAGAAAAGCTTACTTGTGTTCAGGTAATCTTCTTAGACCTGCTATATCTTTGGCGGATGTTGATGCAGCTTCAACTTTTTGGTTGGAAGCTTTAGCGCAACAAGTAACAGATCATAATTCTCATAGCATTATTATTCTTCTTCAACATGCTAATAATTATATTTGTGATGCCATCTTTGATATCATTAGAGTTGATGTCAGGTATATGTCTCTAGCTATTTTAGCTAGAAGAGCTTTATGGCTTAAAACTTGGAATGCTGATATGTCTTCTAAGTCTACTCTGCTTTCCCTTTCTTTCCAGGGTAATAAATTATTTGGTTCTCAGTTGGATTCTATTATCTCAACTGTTACTGGAGGGAAAGGAACTTTTTTACCACAGGATAAAAAATCTAAAGGTAAATTTAGGTCTAATAATCGTTTTTGTTCCTTTCGTCACAACAAGGAACAAAAGCCTGATCCTTCATCCTCAGGAGCGGTATCAGTTTGGAAACCATCTCCAGTCTGGAATAAATCCAAGCCTTTTAGAAAATCAAAGCCAGCTCCTAAGTCCACATGAAGGTGCGGCCCTCATTCCAGCTCAGCTGGTAGGGGGCAGATTACGTTTTTTCAAAGGAATTTGGATCAATTCCGTTCACAATCTTTGGATTCAGAATATTGTTTCAGAAGGGTACAGAATTGGCTTCAAGAAAAGGCCTCCTGCAAAGAGATTTTTTCTTTCCCGTGTCCCAGTAAATCCAGCGAAGGCTCAAGCATTTCTGAAATGTGTTTCAGATCTAGAGTTGGCTGGAGTAATTATGCCAGTTCCAGTTCTGGAACAGGGGATGTGGTTTTATTCAAATCTTGTACCAAAGAAGGAGAATTCCTTCAGACCAGTTCTGGATCTAAAAATATTGAATCGTTATGTAAGGATACCAACATTCAAAATGGTAACTGTAAGGACTAACCTGCCTTTTTGTTCAGCAAGGGCATTATATGTCTACAATAGATTTACAGGATGCATATCTGCATATTCCGATTCATCCAGATCACTATCAGTTTCTGAGATTCTCGTTCCTAGACAAGCATTACCAGTTTGTGGCTCTGCCATTTGGCCTAGCAACAGCTCCAAGAATTTTTACAAAGGTTCTCGGTGCCCTTCTGTCTGTAATCAGAGAACAGGGTATTGTGGTATTTCCTTATTTGGACGATATCTTGGTACTTGCTCAGTCTTCACATTTAGCAGAATCTCATACGAATCGACTTGTGTTGTTTCTTCAAGATCATGGTTGGAGGATCAATTTACTAAAAAGTTCATTGATTCCTCAGACAAGGGTAACCTTTTTGGGTTTCCAGATAGATTCAGTGTCCATGACTCTATCTTTGACAGACAAGAGACGTCTAAAATTGATATCAGCTTGTCGAAACCTTCAGTCACAATCATTGCCTTCGGTAGACTTATGCATGGAAATTCTAGGTCTTATGACTGCTGCTTCGGACGCGATCCCCTTTGCTCGTTTTCACATGCGACCTCTTCAGCTCTGTATGCTGAACCAGTGGTGCAGGGATTACACAAAGATATCTCAATTAATATCTTTAAAACCGATTGTACGACACTCTCTGACGTGGTGGACAGATCACCATCGTTTAGTTCAGGGGGCTTCTTTTGTTCTTCCGACCTGGACTGTAATCTCAACAGATGCAAGTCTTACAGGTTGGGGAGCTGTGTGGGGGTCTCTGACGGCACAAGGGGTTTGGGAATCTCAGGAGGTGAGATTACCAATCAATATTTTGGAACTCCGTGCAATTTTCAGAGCTCTTCAGTCTTGGCCTCTTCTAAAGAGAGAATCGTTCATTTGTTTTCAGACAGACAATGTCACATCTGTGGCATACATCAATCATCAAGGAGGGACTCACAGCCCTCTGGCTATGAAAGAAGTATCTCGAATTCTGGTTTGGGCGGAATCCAGCTCCTGTCTAATTTCTGCGGTTCATATCCCAGGTATAGACAATTGGGAAGCGGATTATCTCAGTCGCCAAACGTTGCATCCGGGGCGAATGGTCTCTTCACCCAGAGATATTTCTTCAGATTGTCCAAATGTGGGGACTTCCAGAAATAGATCTGATGGCCTCTCATCTAAACAAGAAACTTCCCAGGTATCTGTCCAGATCCAGGGATCCTCAAGCGGAAGCAGTGGATGCATTATCACTTCCTTGGAAGTATCATCCTGCTTATATCTTTCCGCCTCTAGTTCTTCTTCCAAGAGTGATCTCCAAGATTCTGAAGGAATGCTCGTTTGTTCTGCTGGTAGCTCCAGCATGGCCTCACAGGTTTTGGTATGCGGATCTTGTCCGGATGGCCTCTTGCCAACCGTGGACTCTTCTGTTAAGACCAGACCTTCTGTCGCAAGGTCCATTTTTCCATCAGGATCTCAAATCCTTAAATTTAAAGGTATGGAGATTGAACGCTTGATTCTTAGTCAAAGAGATTTCTCTGACTCTGTGATTAATACTATTTTACAGGCTCGTAAATCTGTATCTAGGGAGATATATTATAGAGTCTGGAAGACTTATATTTCTTGGTGTCTTTCTCATCATTTTCCCTGGCATTCTTTTAGAATTCCGAGAATTTTACAGTTTCTTCAGGATGGTTTGGATAAAGGTTTGTCTGCAAGTTCCTTGAAAGGACAAATCTCTGCTCTTTCTGTTCTTTTTCACAGAAAGATTGCTAATCTTCCTGATATTCATTGTTTTGTACAAGCTTTGGTTCGTATAAAACCTGTTATTAAGTCAATTTCTCCTCCTTGGAGTTTGAATTTGGTTCTGGGGGCTCTTCAAGCTCCTCCGTTTGAACCTATGCATTCATTGGACATTAAATTACTTTCTTGGAAAGTTTTGTTCCTTTTGGCCATCTCTTCTGCCAGAAGAGTTTCTGAATTATCTGCTCTTTCTTGTGAGTCTCCTTTTCTGATTTTTCACCAGGATAAGGCGGTGTTGCGAACTTCTTTTGAATTTTTACCTAAGGTTGTGAGTTCTAACAACATTAGTAGAGAAATTGTGGTTCCTTCATTATGTCCTAATCCTAAGAATTCTAAGGAGAAATCATTGCATTCTTTGGATGTAGTTAGAGCTTTGAAATATTATGTTGAAGCCACTAAGAATTTCCGAAAGACTTCTAGTCTATTTGTTATCTTTTCCGGTTCTAGGAAAGGTCAGAAGGCCTCTGCCATTTCTTTGGCATCTTGGTTGAAATCTTTAATTCATCATGCTTATGTCGAGTCGGGTAAAACTCCGCCTCAAAGGATTACAGCTCATTCTACTAGGTCAGTTTCTACTTCCTGGGCGTTTAGGAATGAAGCTTCGGTTGATCAGATTTGCAAAGCAGCAACTTGGTCTTCTTTGCATACTTTTACTAAATTCTACCATTTTGATGTGTTTTCTTCTTCTGAAGCTGTTTTTGGTAGAAAAGTACTTCAGGCAGCTGTTTCAGTTTGAATCTTCTGCTTATGTTTTCAGTTTTTTTCATTATAAAATTTAAACTTTATTTTGGGTGTGGATTATTTTTTCAGCGGAATTGGCTGTCTTTATTTTATCCCTCCCTCTCTAGTGACTCTTGCGTGCAAAGATCCACATCTTGGGTAGTCATTATCCCATACGTCACTAGCTCATGGACTCTTGCTAATTACATGAAAGAAAACTTAATTTATGTAAGAACTTACCTGATAAATTCATTTCTTTCATATTAGCAAGAGTCCATGAGGTCCACCCTTTTGTGGTGGTTATGATTTTTTTGTATAAAGCACAATTATTCCAATTCCTTATTTTTTATGCTTTCGCACTTTTTTCTTATCACCCCACTTCTTGGCTATTCGTTAAACTGATTTGTGGGTGTGGTGAGGGGTGTATTTGTAGGCATTTTGAGGTTTGGGAAACTTTGCCCCTCCTGGTAGGAATGTATATTCCATACGTCACTAGCTCATGGACTCTTGCTAATATGAAATAAATGAATTTATCAGGTAAGTTCTTACATAAATTATGTTATTGTAACAGAATGTCGCTAATGCAATGCTAGAATTGTGCAAGAAAGCTCAGCGAATGTTTTTGTGAATAACGCTTCTTGTCATTCTGCAGAATGTGATGAGATGAACTGATTGGTCTGATTGGTCATTATTGATTGAACTGATTGGTCTGATTGGTCATTACTGATTGAACTGAGTGGTCATTACTTGTATATAAGGAGTTTGTATGTTTTTATTATGCCCCATGAAACGGCCTTGGAGAGCAGGGAATGCAGTGCAATATTAGGGTATTTACATAACATTGTTGTAACCCCATCCATTGTGCACTTTATGGTTTTATATTAAAATGTTGTCTTTAACCAAAACGCATCTAAGAGTGCCAATACATTGAATACCATTATCACTGTGTGAGATCAGCAGTCGGAGCACTGAGAGTCTCCAGAACGCTCCTATCAGCTCAATTGAGTGCTGCAACCCCATGTGAGTACCCTGTGTATCTGGTTATAAGCATTTGGTTGGCAAACTGATATACTGAAGCGCCCTCGCTCATCTTTTGGACATTTGTAGATCTTCATTTAAGATCCGGTTGCGAATTTTGAAGGGGAGCTAAATGCCTTTTAAGTGCAATGCCCAGCCGAATGTCCTTTTCAGGGAAATTTTTATATTATTTTTTTAGGGGGTTTATTGCTAGAGTAGAGAGTTGTAAGGTTTTTTTTATATGAAAAAGAGTTGTATCATTTTAGGGCAATGCCCTACAAAAGCCCATTCTAAGGGCTATTTGCAGCTTATTTTTAGAATAGGGTTTTTTATTTTGGGGTGGGTTTTTTATTTTGTGGGTGTTAGAATAGGCATAATTCTTTTTTTATTTTTGGTAATTTATTTGTTATTTTTTGTAAGGTTAGTGCTTTAGTGAATGTGCTAGTTAGTGTTCCACTTGTAATCTAGCGCTATATAT
Organism: Bombina bombina; assembly: GCF_027579735.1. Classification (NCBI taxonomy): domain Eukaryota; kingdom Metazoa; phylum Chordata; class Amphibia; order Anura; family Bombinatoridae; genus Bombina; species Bombina bombina. The sequence goes on from NC_069503.1 coordinate 1,116,270,380, forward strand.
GAAACTGATACAATGAAAGAGTGCTGAATCTTTTTAACTTTCTCATTTAAAAATAAATCTATCACAAAAGACCCCTCTATTAATAATGAGATTGCAAGTTTTGCGTTGCGGCTTGTAACGCTGAAAATAGGGTATTTTCAGTGTTAAAACAGCAGCGCAGCCATTACAAGTCTTGTCGGTATAGGTGTACCGCACACCTTTTAGCCTGTACCGCAACGTCAGTCCCACACACGTCGTCTGGATTAAGACTTCTTGCAGCATGGATGAGAACTTCACCGACTGGATGGATCCTTCAAGCGGGACTTCAACAACTGTGGATCGTCTTGGGGTTAGTGTTTTTTTTTAGTGGGGTTAGGTTTTTTTTAAGGGTTTTTTGGGTGGGTTTTTTTTAGTTTAGGGTCTGGGCAGTAAAAGAGCTAAATGCACTTTTAAGGGCAATGCCAATACAAATGCCCTTTTCAGGGCAATGGTTAGCTTAGGTGATTTTAAAGTTAGGGTTTTTATTTGGGGGGTTGGTTGTGGGGGTGGTGGGTTTTTACTGTTGGGGGTGTTTTTATTTTTTTTACAGGTAAAAGAGCTTATATCTTTGGGGCAATGCCCCACAAAAGGACCTTTTAGGGCCATTGGTAGTTTATTGTAGGCTAGGGTTTTTTTTATTTTGGGTGGGCTTTTTTATTTTGATAGGGCTATTAGATTAGGTGTAATTATTTTTTATTTTTGATAATTTGTTTGTTATTTTGTGTAATGTATATTTTTAGGGGGTGTTTTTTTTAAAAGTAAAGAGCTGTTTATCTCAGGCCAATGCCCTACAAAAGGACCTTTTAAGGCCCCCCAAAAGGCCCTTGGTAGTTTGGGGGGTGGGGGTTTGTATAGTGTTAGGGGGTGTTTGTATTCTTGTTAAAGAAAAAGAGCTGGTTATCTCAGGGCAATGCCCTACAAAAGGCCCTTTTAAGGGCCCTTGGTAGTTTGGGGGGTGGGGGTTTGTATAGTGTTAGGGGGTGTTTGTATTCTTTTTAAAGTAAAAGAGCTGGTTATCTCAGGGCAATGCACTACAAAAAGGGCCCTTGGTAGTTTATGGGCCCTTGGTAGTTTATTCTAGAGTAGTTTTTTTATTTTGGGGTGTTTTTTTTAAGGGTATTAGAATAGGATTAATCTTTTTGTTGTTGATAATTTCATTTTTTTTGTAATGATAGGTATTTTTATTTTTGGTAATGTTAGGTTTTAGTGTAAGGCAGGTTAGGTTTTATTTCAAAGGTAAGTTTGTATTTATTTTAACTAGGTAGTTAGTAAATAGTTAATAACTATTTACTAACTAGTCTACCTAAGCTAGCTACAATATAACTATTAGTTATTATTTAGCTAGCTTAGGTTTTATTTCACAGGTAAATATGTATTTAGTTTTAAATAAGAATTATTTAGTTAATAATTGTAAATTTAATTTAGATCTACTTTAATTATGTTAAAGCTAGGGGGGTTAGGTTTAGGGGTTAATAAAGTTTCCTTTAGCTTGTTGCGATGTGCGGGGCTGGCGGTTTAGGGGTTATTAGGTTTATTTAGTTAATAAGTGTAAATTTAATTTAGCTATATTTGTATTATGTTAAAGTTAGGGGGTGTTAGGGGTTAGTATAGTTTAATTTAGCTTGTTGTGATATGGGGGGGTGGCGGTTTATGGGTTAATAAATGTAGTATAGTGGCGGCGATATCGGGAGTGGCAGATTAGCGTTTAATAATTTTATTTAGGTAGCGGCGGAATCAGGAGCGGCAGATTAGGGGTTAATAACTGTAGGCAGGTGTTAGTGATGTCAGGGGCAGCAGATTAGGGATGTTTAGACATAGGGTTTATGTTAGGGTCTTAGGTTTAAACAGTATTTTAATTTCCCCTAGACAACAATGGGGCTGTGTTACGGAACTTTTATTTCCGCAATCGCAATCGTTAGTTTTTTTTATTGCCGGCTCTCCCCATTGATGTCTATGGGGAAATTGTACACGAGCACGTCTCCGCAGCGCTCTGATTGTGTGCGGTATGGAGCTCAACGCAACCATATCGCACGCAAAAGGCGTGTGTTTGAGAACTTGTAATAGCAGCACTATAGAAAATTAAATATCGTAACTTTTGTTGCGTTTGTTAATTTCTCTATAGCGCTCAAAACTCGTCATCTAGCTGATAGTGTTTTGCCATATGTTATTATAAAGAAAATCATCTGTGAATGCAAGATGCTTTAAAGGGACATAAAACCCTAAATTCTTCTTTTATGATTCACATAGAACACATCATTTTAAACAACCTTCCAAAGTATGTCTATTATCTAATTTTCTTCATTTTATTGTTATCATTTGTTGAAAAGCAGTAAGGTAAGTTCAGGAGCGTGCACGTGTCTGCAGTACTATATGGCAGCAGTTTTGCAACAATGTTATAGATTAGCAGGAGCACTAGATGGCAGCAGTTTTATAACAATGTTATACATTAGCAAGAGCACTAGATGGCAGCAGTTTTATAACAATGTTATACATTAGTAGGAGCACTAGATGGCAGCAGTTTTATAACAGTGTTATACATTAGCAAAATCACTAGATGGCAGCAGTTTTATAACAATGTTATACATTAGCAAGAGCACTAGATGGCAGCAGTTACATAACAATGTTATACAATAGCAAGAGCACTAGATGGCAGCAGTTTTATAACAGTGTTATACATTAGCAAGAGCACTAGATGGCAGCAGTTTTATAACAGTGTTATACATTAGCAGGAGCACTATAGGGCAGCAGTTTTATAACAATGTTATACATTAGCAGGAGCACTAGATGGCAGCAGTTTTATAACAATGTTATACATTAGCAAGAGCACTAGATGGCAGCAGTTTTATAACAATGTTATACATTAGCAGGAGCACTAGATGGCAGCAGTTTTATAACATTGTTATACATTAGCAGTAGCACTAGATGGCAGCAGTTTTATAACAGTGTTATACATTAGGAGGAGCACTAGATGGCAGCGGTTTTATAACAGTGTTATACATTAGCAAGAGCACTAGATGGCAGCAGTTTTATAACAATGTTATACATTAGCAAGAGCACTAGATGGCAGCAGTTTTATAACAATGTTATACATTAGCAGGAGCACTAGATGGCAGCAGTTTTTTTAACAATGTTATACATTAGCCAGAGCACTATATTTCAGCAGTTTTATAATAATGTTATACATTAGCAAGAGCACTAGATGGCAGCAGTTTTATAACAATGTTATACATTAGCAAGAGCACTAGATGGCAGCACTATTTCCTGTCATGTAGTGCTCCAGACAATACCTATCTAGATATCTCTTCAACAAAAAATAACATGAGGATGGAGCAAATTTGATAAAATGAGTAAATTGGAAAAATTTTAAAAATTGTATTCTCTATATGAATCATGAAAGAAAAATGTTGGGTTTTGTGTCCCTTTAAGACAGGGGATTTCTTAGAAAATCTCACAATCCCAGAGAGCTTCAGGTGATAGGGATCTTAAATTCAACCCTAAGGGCTCCATGTACTAAAGTGTCAATTTTCTTGCCGACAACGTGTCTGCTCGACTCGCTTGAACTCTCAGCTAGCGAGATGTGGGCCGCCCGCCATATGTACTAAAAACCATCCCAAAAAATTGCGTGTCTAATCCGCATCGAGCACTGGCGAATGATTCATACATATGACGCCTCGCTATTTGCGAATGTACTATTATTCGCTTACAACTTGTCAGTCATGTTTGTCCCACGTGACTGTAAGGTGTCAGAAACGTCAGATTTGTTGCAGGAACATTTTTGGATAGATGACGAGAAAAGGCAGACTGACTGAAACCAATGATGACGCTAGACACTGCCTGAAATGATCCGGTGGCAAAAAAGTGCAAGGCAGCAAGAAACTTGAGGATTCCGGGAATGGCCCTTGAACGAGCCATCACAGGCTCTAGAAAATGTGCTATTTGAGCATATAAATTCAATATTGAATGTCGATCCAGACGGAACCTTTGAATAACCTCTCTATCGGAAAGGGCATCTAAAGGAACCCGAGGAAGGAATACCGGCTGTACTCGTAATCTCCTTCTTCTAACCGGATTTGTGGCATCAGATTGACGAATTTGCCTTCTACCCCTGATTTGCATTAGACAAATAATATAAAGTTGAAGAAGTGTCTCCAGGGCTAGCAGGATCCAAAGTGAGTAACGATTCAATTGTATTGTCCCTCTTTTAAATCAGTTGTAGGCGTATATCTTATAGACCCTATTGTTTATTATGGTGCTCGCACGAGGTAGGTGCGGAAAAATTCACGAGCGTATAAATAGATAGTTTAGTAATTACTGTTTTGTGCGAGATTTATGTCGAGCGAGTATTTTCGAGCTACAAAAAAGACTGGAATTCAAGAGTTGCGGACAAGTTCACTCGACATATGTTAATGTAACCTTTTCAATGGATTCGTGGCATAGTACATACGGTTATTGATCCGCATGCAGAAATTTAGACGGAAATAATCACGAAGACCTCGCAGACAGCTTAGTACATGGAGCCCTAAGTAAATAAAGCCAATTGGCTTTATTCTGGGATTTTTTTATATCAATGATACTTCACCATATTTTAGTTTCTATTCTTTTGTATAACCTGTACTAAACTATATATGTTTGTATTCTTTATTTGTTCTAGTCTTTATGATTTATTACTCACAAAGTTACAAAACACTAAGGGACATCCTTTTCTTTACACTGCTATAATATTAAATAGTTTCACAACATTTTGAGTGATAGTTTAGTGTATCACATAGTTATAATACACATAAGATGTTTTATTATAACTGTCACATTTATTATTATTTTTATGTTTTGTGATAGTTTTGTCCATTTAGTCAGTCTTTAGTTTTACAAGTCAGGTTTGCATTATTTGAAGAAAACAATCTCAGCTGCAATAACAAACATCAGCCAATTTTACCACTTTATTCAAATCTTACACTTTTCGAAAAATTAAAAGTGACATTAAACTCAAAGGTTTATTTCTGTTAAAGGGCTAGATTATGAGTGGAGCGGATTTATCCCTGGTGTTTGTCCGCATCGGGTTTACCGCTGGTATTGCTAGTTGAAAGTAAATGTGATCGCTTGAGGGCAATCGCTATTTATGCTAGAATGATTAACGCATCCTCAGAGCTCTGGTTAACTGCTTCGCAAAACAAAGACATGTAAAAAAACATAAAAAAATACATTACAAAGTACAGTTAATAACTCTAATTAAAATATAAACAAAAAAAATTGCACAAAAAAGTTATAGGGGCTTTAAGCTATGAGGCATGCAAAGGGCTTTAACACAGAGACACAAACATATACTTGTCTATAGATAGATATGTATGTATATATATATATATATATATATATATATATATATGTATTTATATATCCTCTCCAAGAACACAGGCACTCACTGGTCTTTATAAAAGGTAATCCTTTATTCAATCCATTAAAACGATAATAATACCATGTATTTATATATGTATATATGTGTGTACATATGTATTTATGTATACACATATAAACACATAAAAACACACATATATATATATATATATATATATATTTATATATATATATGCAATATTCATATTCATAAGTGTTATAGAATGTATTGACTGTAAATATTTCAGATTAAAATATTCTTCACATAGGGGAATATGTTCTAAGTATTTATAAACAGATATTCCTATATGTATCTATACCTATATATAATTTTATATATATATATATATATATTATACCAAAATGCCATCAGATATATGTAGAAATATGTATTTAGGAATCAATAGAACATATTCTGCGATGTGTAGAACATTGGAATGGGAAATATTCATATTTTCATGTTGGTTTAGCACATATGAGAATATGTGATCATGTTTACATATTCCCCCATAGATGTCAATGGAGCAAAAAAAAGTGGAAAAAACCCTAACATTCTACTCACGCATAAACCCGATTGCATATTCTGGGTGAGCTAACCCGACATGAAAATATAAATATTTTACATTCCAATGTTCTTCACATAAATACATTGAACATATTCTGCAATGTGCAGAACATTGGGATGTAAAATATTTACAGTAATTACAGTATAACACTTGATTAAATATGAATGTTGCATAAACATGATTTTCATCTACGTACTGCTAAGGGCTCCAATGCATATATATATATATATATATATATATGTATGTTTATATGTATGTATATGTGTATATGTGCCCTCCACTAATATTGGCACACTTGGTAAATATGAGCAAAGAAGGTTGTGAAAAATTGTCTTTATGGTTTAACCTTTTATCTTTTGTTAAAAATATACACAAAAATACTCTGCTCTCATGGATATCAAACAATTGCAAACACAAGAAAGGTTTATCCAAAAAAAAAATCTTTGTTAAACATATGTGTTGCACCATTATTAGCTCCCTTTTAGTCAATACTTTGTACTACCTCCCTATGCCAAGATAGCAGTTCTGAGTCTTCTCCTATAATGCCTGATGAGGTTGGAGAATACATTGGAGGTTGGAGACCATTCCTCTATACAGAATCTCTCCAGATCCTTCACATTTCACAGTTTATGCCCGTGGACTCTACTCTTCAGTTCACCCCACAGGTTTTCTATAGGGTTCAACTCAGGGGACTGGGAAGGCCATGGCAGGACCTTGATTTTGTGGTCAGTAAACAATTTTTATGTTGATTTTGATGTATGTCTTGGATCATTGTCCTGCTGGAAGATGCATTTTAAGTTTTATGGCAGATGCAGTCAGGTTTTGGGTCTTCATTTAATATATGTTGATACTTGATAGAGTTCATGATGTCATGTATCCCAAAAAAAATGTTCCGGTCCTCTTGCAGAAATATAGCCCCAAAACATTAAAGAGCCACCATATGGTTTTTATTAACAAAAAGCTCTATGTTGGTTTAATCTGACCATAGAACCTAATACCATTTGAAGTTCAAATAGTATCTTGCAAACTGAAGATGTTTGAGTTTGTTTTTGGATGAGAGAAGAGGTTTTTCTTGAAACCCTTCCAAACAACTTGTGACGTCGGGTTGTAGTTTTGGAGATATTCTAATCCCAAGATGCAACTAGCTTCTGTAATTCTCCAGCTGTGATCCTTGGAGATATTTTGGCATCTTGAATCATCCTCTTCACAGGGTGTTGAGACAATATAGACACATGTCCTCTTCCAGTTTGATTCATAACATTTCCAGTTGACTAGAACTTCTTAATTATTGCCCTGATTGTGGAAATGGGCATTGTCAATGCTTTTGCAATTTTATTATAGCCACTTTTAATTTTGTGAAGCTCAACAACCTTTTGCTACACATCACAGCTATGTTCCTTGGTCTTACCTATTGTGAATGACTAAGGGAATTTGGCCTATGTGTTACCTCATATTTATACCCCTGTGAAACAGGAAGTCATAGTTGAACAATTTCCTGTTTCTAGTCACCAAGATGTACTAAAACATTTAAAATATTAATGGGAATATACTTTAAATATATTTTTCTCATATGAATTCATAGGGGTGCCACACATATATTTAGATTTTTGGATAAACATGTGTTGTGTTTGCAATTGTTTGATAGCAGAGTATTTTTTGAGTATTTTTTAACAAAAGATCAAAAGGTTAATCAGTAAAAACACACTTCCGAACATAAATGCATATCCTGAATAAGGGGCATAGGTATATTATACAACACAAGCCATCACACCGCTAATAAACAAATACCGGATGTATTGGCACAGAAACCGGCTATGTTAGTAAACAATGAGTGTACCGGAAGTGACGCAATACGTAATGACGTCACTTCCGCTTTTCCGTTTGTACACAAACATCTGGTCTATCGATCGCAACAATCCCAATCATTTAAACCAACAAATTATATGAATCGAATATTCAAACAATGGTATTGAACATAATAGTAATTTGGAAATACATCCGAAAATAGAGATAATAAAAATGGTAAAATGGATATAAGAACCGCTTCCGGGTCACGCTAGTATAGCGCTTTTTGGCGTCAAAATTACGATCTCTTGATAGGCACAAAGCACTTTAAATAACCACCATAGCTCACCCTGAAATATAGTCTTGAGAAAGGCCTAACATAGAGGCTGAAACGCGTTGACAGAAATTGGTGAGCAACATTTTAATATTTCTTTCACATTTGTAGCATTATTGCACATTTGTGTCATTTTGTTGTTTACAGGTTTTTTTATAAGGATTGAGTTTTTGTCACAGACAGAATACCTTACAAATAAAACACCAACAACCAACCACCTATTGAGGAGACTCTCAGAAGGAGGATTTTCATCAGGCACCATTCATATTACATACCACAATCAAACACAGAGCAACTCATTGGATACAAATATTTGGATAAAATAATTTTCACATTTTTGGGTATTTCACAATCACCATAAACACATTTTTTTGGATTCAAAACACAGAGAAATTTGATTTTTTGAATTTTAATTTTTGTTATATTTTTATTTGACTCAATTGGATTTTTTTCACAGATTTTTGTCACATTTTTTATATCTAGATATATTTTTATTAAATTTTTGTCTTTTTCAACTTTTTTCGTCACTTTTCACTTCTCACTAGAAGAGGACACACCATATTAAGGGACTAGAAACTCTTTTAATCAATTCTATCACCTCAACCAGTTGGTGTCATTAGGAATTTAGATCTGTGATCTTATTAGAAATTCTACTATATATATGTCAACATATTGTGTTTTTATAACGATAATCGACTGTTATTCATTATAATTGTATTTTTACATGGATCCATGTTTTTTATTATATTTTTATTGTATTGTCTGATTTTATATCACCATTAAATTTTTAAAATGACAAATTTGTCTTACATTTTAACCTAACATCATATAGAAAATTGTTTACAATAGAGAGTCAGACAAATCAGACTCTGCCTAGGCCCACCTCCCATAGCCTCCAGTTAGGCGCTTTTTGATATTCAACTACCACAGTAAAAACAATTTTTCACAGTGTTCTTTGCTCATATTTACCAAGGGTGCCAATATTAGTGGAAGGCACTGTATATACACATATAAATACATCTGTACACACATATAAACACACACACACACATATATATATATATATATATACACACACACACATTTCCATCTTTAGACATGTATTTGTCTGTGTCTCTGTTAAAGCCCTTTGCCTGCCTCTTTTTTCTAACACCTGAGACCTCATATCTTTGAGCCCTTATAATTTTTTTGTGCAATTTTTTAAAAATATTTTTTATTAGATAGTGTTATTTTTTTATGTTTTGTGACACTTTGATGTGGTAATCATTATAGTGTAGATTGCTATTGTGCTCATGCGTTTAATTTCAACTTGTTATATGAGCTCTAAACCTGACATATGCAAACACCGTGATCAGGGGCAGACTGATCAGCCGGGCAAATAGGACCTGGATCGAGGGCCCAGCAAGTAGGGGGGGGGGGGGGCACAAATGGCATCTCTCTGGCTCCTGGTGTGTTGCTTAAGCTGTTGTTGACTGCGGCCCTATTAGTAACTAATCAGTTAGTGTGGGTTTAGTGGGGGCCCTGGCCCCAGAGTGGGGGCCTTGTGCCAGGATGTGGGGTTTGGTTCTCAGGGGATCCAAGAGTATAGGGGGTCCTGTTGGGGGTCTGTTGCTTTAAGGGCCATGGAGTGTGGGGTCTTGCCTTGGAGGTTGGGGACCCTGTCTCTGACCCTTGACTTTGGGGGTCTTGGCCCTGGAGGTTGCGGGAGCCTGGTAGGGGGCAGGGCATGGAGGCTACCATGTTCATTTGCATAAATTTGGGTTAGTGTAAGACAGTGGGGGTCCTTCCCTAATTTTTGCCTGGGGCCCTGATTGGTCTCAGTCCGCCCCTTCCCGTTATAAATCTTTTTCTGCTTGCCTGTAACTGTTAGCGCACCACTCGTAATCTGGCTCTAAAGTAATGATGATGGCGCTTCTGGGACCCCCTGAACTATAACTGAGCAGCACTGTAACATATTTCAGAACTGTCAGTACTGTCTTACTATTTTTTTTTTGTGTTTTAGTATTGTATATATTATTGTGTTGTGGTTTTAACTAATATGTATGTCCCAAACTCAGTCTCGGCATCCAAGTAAAACCCACTCAAAATAAACAGAATTTTCTCCGGATTAGGAAGACCTTTTTGGAACTTAATGTTATGACATGTTGCGTTTTCCATTTCAAAAGCGGATAATCATCTATTCACTCACATCTCAAAAAGATGGTAATTTTATTTTGTATTGTGATTTTACCAACAGAAAGAGAAATTAAATCTGTTAATGTACTGTTTCTAACAGATGGTGTGTCTGTTGATGTAAGATAAACATTTTGTTTTGGTAAAGAATTCACAAAGGAGTCAATGTGAGAGAATTTTTTTTTTCTTTCTCTTACAATTGTTATAATTCTCTTTATTTATTTATTTTTTTCCTTCTGCAAAATGTTTAGGTATTTAAATGGCTGTCAAAACAAACGTTCATGAATATATGTCCTTAATACGGATATACAATGCTGAGCAGACAATACTTTTATCAATAATTGTTCAAAATGTTAATATTTTATATTTTTTTTAGCTTCTTCATTCTTGTGTGAAAGTTATTTAGTAATTAATATGTCACTGAAACAAAAACATACAGGTCTAAATTACCAGTGGAGCATAGAAATCCGTAGAGCTTTTATTTTTACTTCCATATTACAAGTGGAAAGTAAAATGTTAGGCCTAGATTTGGAGTTTTGCGTTAGCCGTCAAAACCAGCGTTAGAGGCTCCTAACGCTGGTTTTTACCGCCCGCTGGTATTTGGAGTCAGTCAGGAAAGGGTCTAACGCTCACTTTCCAGCCGCGACTTTTCCATACCGCAGATCCCCCTACGCCAATTGCGTAGCCTATCTTTTCAATGGGATCTTTCTAACGCCGGTATTTAGAGTCTTGGCTGAAGTGAGCGTTAGAAATCTAACGACAAGACTCCAGCCGCAGAAAAAACCCAGGAGTTAAGAGCTTTTTGGGCTAACGCCGGTTCATAAAGCTCTTAACTACTGTACTCTACAGTACACTAACACCCATAAACTACCTATGTACCCCTAAACCGAGGCCCCCCACATAGCCGCCACTCGATTAAATTTTTTTAACCCCTAATCTGCCGAACGCACACCGCCGCCACCTACGTTATACTTATATACCCCTAATCTGCTGCCCCTAACACCACCGACCCCTATATTATATTTATTAACCCCTAATCTGCCCCCCACAACGTCGCCGCCAGCTACCTACAATAATTAACCCCTAATCTGCTGACCGGACCTCACCACTACTATAATAAAGTTATTAACCCCTAATCCGCCTCACTCCCGCCTCAATAACCCTATAAGAAATATTATTAACCCCTAATCTGACCTCCCTAACATCGCCGACACCTAACTTCAATTATTAACCCCTAATCTGCCGACCGGACCTCACCGCTACTCTAATAAATGTATTAACCCCTAAAGCAAAGTCTAACACTAACACCCCCCTAAGTTAAATATAATTTAAATCTAACGAAAAAAATTAACTCTTATTAAATAAATTATTCCTATTTAAAGATAAATACTTACCTGTAAAATAAACCCTAATATAGCTACAATATAACAAATAATTATATTGTAGCTATTTTAGGATTTATATTTATTTTACAGGCAACTTTGTAATTATTTTAACCAGGTACAATAGCTAGTAAATAGTTAATAACTATTTAATAGCTATCTAGTTAAAATAATTACAAAATTACCTGTAAATAAATCCTAACCTAAGTTACAATTAAACATAACACTACACTATCAATAAATTACTTAAATAAAATACCTACAATTATCTACAATTAAACCTAACACTACACTATCAATAAATTAATTAAATACAATACCTACAAATAAATACAATTAAATAAACTAATTAAAGTACAAAAAATATAAAAAAAACTAAGTTACAAAAAATAAAAAAATATTTACAAACATTAGAAAAATATTACAACAATTTTAAACTAATTACACCTACTCTAAGCCCCCTAATAAAATAACAAAGCCCCCCAAAATAAAAAAATGCCCTACCCTATTCTAAATTAAAAAAGTTCAAAGCTCTTTTACCTTACCAGCCCTGAAAAGGGCCATTTGCGGGGCATGCCCCAAAGAATTCAGCTCTTTTGCCTGTAAAAAAACACATAAAATACCCCCCCAACATTACAACCCACCACCCACATACCCCTAATCTAACCCAAACCCCCCTTAAATAAACCTAACACTAAGCCCCTGAAGATCTTCCTACCTTATCTTCACCACGCCGGGTTCACCGATCCATCCACCGAAGTCTTGATCCAAGCCTCCGAAGTCTTGATCCAAACCCAAGCGGGGGCTGAAGAGTGACGTCCATCCTCCGGCTGAAGTCTTGATCCAAGCGGCAAATGAAGAAGTCCATCTTCGGGCAGAAGTCTTCACCTTATCTGGGCAGAAGAGTAGATCAGGACCGGCAAACATCTTCATCCAAGCCGCATCTTCTATGTTGTTCCATCCGATGACGAGCGGCTGATCTTCAAGACCTCCGGCGCGGATCCATCCTCTTTGTTCGACGTCCAACTGAAGAATGAAGGTTCCTTTAAGGGACGTCATCCAAGATGGCGTCCCTCGAATTCCGATTGGCTGATAGGATTCTATCAGCCAATCGGAATTAAGGTAGGAAAATTCTGATTGGCTGATGGAATCAGCCAATCAGATTCAAGTTCAATCGGATTGGCTGATTGGATCAGCCAATCAGATTGAGCTCGCATTCTATTGGCTGATCGGAACAGCCAATAGAATGCGAGCTCAATCTGTTATTTTATTAGGGGGCTTAGAGTAGGTGTAATTAGTTTAAAATTGTTGTAATATTTTTCTAATGTTTGTAAATATTTTTTTATTTTTTGTAACTTAGTTCTTTTTTATTTTTTGTACTTTAGTTAGTTTATTTAATTGTATTTATTTGTAGGTATTGTATTTCATTAATTTATTGATAGTGTAGTGTTAGGTTTAATTTTAGATAATTGTAGGTATTTTATTTAAGTAATTTATTGATAGTGTAGTGTTAGGTTTAATTGTAACTTAGGTTAGGATTTATTTTACAGGTAATTTTGTAATTATTTTAACTAGGTAGCTATTAAATAGTTATTAACTATTTAATAGCTATTGTACCTGGTTAAAATAATTACAAAGTTGCCTGTAAAATAAATATTAATCCTAAAATAGCTACAATATAATTATTCGTTATATTGCAGCTATATTAGGGTTTATTTTACAGGTAAGTATTTATCTTTAAATAGGAATAATTTATTTAATAAGAGTTAATTTTTTTCGTTAGATTTAAATTATATTTAACTTAGGGGGTCGTTAGTGTTAGGGTTAGACTTAGCTTTAGGGGTTAATACATTTATTAGAGTAGCGGTGAGGTCCGGTCGGCAGATTAGGGGTAAATAATTTAAGTTAGGTGTCGGCGATGTTAGGGAGGACAGATTAGGGGTTAATAATATTTCTTATAGGGTTATTGAGGCGGGAGTAAGGCGGATTAGGGGTTAATATATTTATTATAGTAGCGGTGAGGTCCGGTCGGCAGATTAGGGGTTAATAATTGTAGGTAGGTGGAGGCGACGTTGTGGGGGGCAGATTAGGGGTTAATAAATATAATATAGGGGTCGGCGGTGTTAGGGGCAGCAGATTAGGGGTTCATAGGGATAACGTAGGTTGCGGCGGTGTACGGATTAGGGGTTAAAAAAATATGCAGGTGTCAGCGATAGCGGGGGCGGCAGATTAGGGGTTAATAAGTGTAAGGTTAGGGGTGTTTAGACTCGGGGTACATGTTAGGGTGTTAGGTGCAGACATAGGAAGTGTTTCCCCATAGGAAACAATGGGGCTGCGTTAGGAGCTGAACGCTGCTTTTTTGCAGGTGTTAGTTTTTTTTTCGGCTCAAAATGCCCCATTGTTTTCTATGGGGTAATCGTGCACAAGCACGTTTTTTAAGCTGGCCGCGTCTGTAAGCACCGCTGGTATTGAGAGTTGCAGTGGCGGTAAATTATGCTATACGCTCCCTTTTTGGAGCCTAACGCAGCCCTTCTGTGAACTCTAAATACCAGCGTTATTTAAAAGCTGTGGCCAGAAAAAAGCATGCATAGCTAACGCACCCCTTTGGCCGCAAAACTCCAAATCTAGGCCTTAGTGTCTAGGGTGCGCTAACATCTGGAGGTCAGATAATGCAGCCTCGCTAAATCCCTCACATAATAGATTTCTATGGGGCGTGCTGAAACCTCAGGTCCTTGCTATAGCTTGAGTGCTAACCAGAAGGTACATTATGTCGAAAGTGCACTAAAACAAAGGGAAAAGAAAAAAATATATCATTTGTTTTTAAATTGAGATATTTACAAGTATACGGCTAGATTACGAGTTTTGCGTTATGAGTGAAAAAGCAGCGTTATGGGTTATAACGCTGCTTTTTCACTACCGCTGCTATTACGAGTCTTGTCAAAAAAGCTGTACCGCACACTTTTTTGGCCATACCGCAAATTAACTTACGCAATTTGCGTAAAGTCTTTTTTCAATGGGACTTCCATAGCGCCGATATTACAAGCTTTTTCTGGGAGGCCAAAAAGTGAGCGGTACAGCCTATACGGCAAGATTCGTAATGCAATCTAAAGTCCGAAGTTATTTTTTTTTATGCTACAAAGCTGTAGCATAAAACTCATAACCAAAGTGCTAAAAAGTACACTAACACCCATAAACTACCTATTAACCCCTAAATCGAGGACCTTCCACATCGCAAACACTAAAATTAAATTATTTGCTGCCACTATAATAAACATATTAACCCCTAAACTGCCCCACTCCTGCATCGAAAACAATAGTTAAATATTATTAACCCCTAATCTGCCGCCCCTAACTTCGCCGCCACCTACCTACATTTATTAACCCCAAATCTGCCGCCCCCAATGTCGCCGCCACTATACTAAATTTATTAACCCCTGAAAAAGAGCTAAATGCCCTTTTAAGGGCCATGCCCGTCCAAATGCCCTTTTCGCGGCAATAGGGAGCTTAGGTTTTTTTAGTTAAGTTTTTATTTGGGGGTTGGTTGTGTGGGTGGTGGGTTTTACTGTTGTGGGTTCTTTGGGGCAATGCCCCACAAAAGGCCCTTTTAAGGGCTATTGGTAGTTTAGTTTAGGTTAGGTTTTATTTATTTGGGGGGCTTTTTTATTTTGATAGGGCTATTAGATTAGGTGTAATTAGTTTAAATATCTGATAATTTCTTTTTTCTTTTCTGTAATTTAGTGTTTTTTTGTAATTTAGGTATTGGATTTAATTTATGTAATTTATTTAATTGTAGTGTAAGGTTAGGTGTTAGTGTAAGACAGGTTAGGTTTTATTTTACAGGTCAATTTGTATTTATTTTAACTAGGTAGTTAGTAAATAGTTAATAACTATTTAGTAACTATTCTACCTAGTTAAAATAAATACAAACTTGCCTGTAAAATAAAAATAAACCCTAAGCTAGCTACAATGTAACTATTAGTTATATTGTAGCAAGCTTAGGGTTTATTTTACAGGTATTTAGTTTTAAATAGGAATTACCGGTATTTAGGTAATGATAGTAAGTTTTATTTAGATTTATTTTAATTATATTTAAGTTAGGGGGTGTTAGGGTTAGATTTAGGTTTAGGGGCTAATAAATTTACTATAGTGGTGGCGACGTTAGGGGCGACAGATAAGGGGTTAATAATATTTAACTAGTGTTTGTGATGTGGGAGTGCAGCTGTTTAGGGGTTAATATGTTTATTATAGTGGAGGCGACGTTGGGGGCGGCATATTAGGGGTTAATAAGTGTAGGTAGGTTGCGGCAACATTGGGGGCGGGAGATTAGGGGTTAATAAATATAATGTGTTGGCCATGTTGGGGCAGCAGATTAGGGGTTAATAAGTATAATGTAGGTGTCGGCGATGTTGGGGGCGGCAGATTAGGGGTTAATAAATATAATGTAGGTGTCTGCAATGTCGGGGGCGGCAGATTAGGGGTTAATAAGTGTAAGATTAGGGGTGTTTAGACTTGGGGTTCATGTTAGGGTGTTAGGTGTAAATATAAATTTAGTTTCCCCATATGAATCATTGGGGCTGCGTTATGGAGCTTTACGCTGCTTTATTGCAGGTGTTAGGCTTTTTTTCAGCCTACTCTCCCCATTGATATCTATGGGGAAATCGTGCACGAGCACGTAAAACCAGCTCACCACAGCTTTCAGCAGTGTTGGTATTGGAGTGTGGTATGGAGCACAATTTTGCTCTATGCTCACTTTTTGCCTAATAACGCCGGGTTTTTGTAAACCTGTAATACCAGCGCTGTAGGGAAGTGAGCGGTGACAATAACGTGCAAGTTGGCAACGCACCGCTCATACCACAAAACTCGTAATCTAGCCGATTGTTTGTTTAAAAGCACCATTTTTATTTTGGTGTGAATTCAAACAAAATGGCGAATGCAAGTTTCTAGACAAAGCACTTCTAATATCTTCATTTACTGGAATTTAACATTATTTAAACTGTAATGTATGAACACATTGTCTTGCACCAATGTATCTTCCTAAAAGACCCTATAATGAATGTATCCCTTTAAGACTGGGTTTTTATAGGGGATGCTCCTCTATGCACACTGAGTCCAAACACTTTTAGGAGAGTGTTTGCTTTAAAGTTCTTTGTGCTTACATTACTGAACTAGTAAGGGTCCCTTAGGAAGATACAATCTTGCAAGGCAGTGGGTTCACACTTAAAGTGAAAGTTAATTTTCTATCTACACATTAATTCCATACATTAATCATCTACACACTAATGCAGTCGCTAAATTTTATTTCCCCAAATACTTGTTTTTTTTTTTAAATAATGTATGTTTTATTACATACCGTTTTTTGCAATTCTCAGACCACCCGCTCATTTCCTGCTTTTTCATTTTCACACGTAAGAGCGGTCCCATTCGCTCTTACGTGCTCATCCTTGCCCGTTCGAGCCTATCCTCTCTTAATGCGCATGCCTAAAACTAGGATCTCTGCTGTGATCCATTAAAACAATGAATCACTCTAGTTACACGCATGTGTATTTAATATTGTGGGTGTATAGCGAGTCTTTTGGGATGCCAATGGGGGACTAATAAAAACATTTTTAACGATATTCATCATTTCTAAACATTAATTTTTTTCATACCAAGGCTGAGTTACGGCATGAGAACATATTGTTTCAAATGGTACATAACAAGCTTTAATATTAAACATGGCAAAAACTGATGAATTAAACTCTAGCTTACTTTCAATGTTCTTTGAGATGCAGCATAGGGGTAAGCGAGAGTTAACTTTTCCTTCAACAGTCTGCCCATTCTGACAATATTGAACTACGAAAGTCATGCTTATGCAATCTACTTTAAAAAGCTGATTTAAAGTGAAGGTCAATTTTGATGAACTAGTGCCCGGTTTTTAATAATCCTATTAAAAACAAGGGCACTTTATTTAATCAATGCCGCTCCAGCACTTCCTCCACCCGTCGCAAGCTGCCTTCGCGGGTCCAAAATGACGAATCCTACTTCCTCCAATCACGGTGTTGCATCAGACCTAGATTCCCCCGGGGGGGGGGGGGAAGCGTTGATTAGAGGAAGCCGGATTTGTGATTTTTTAAGTCTGCAAAAGGCTTCCGATGGCCGGGGAAATTGCTGGAGCGGCTGCCAGGATTAAAAGGATAAGTTTTTGAAGAAAAGAAGTGAATCTTCAATTTTGATGAATTAAAGTGAACTTGTTTTTAATAGGATTTTTAAAAACCGGGCACTAATTCATCAAAATTGACCTTCACTTTAAAAGACACCAGTACTGTTAGAGACAATCACAACAAAGCAAGCGTGACTTACAATCAGTGTTCCCTCTAAGGTCAGATTTTGTGAGCGGTCTAGCAGTAAAACAGGTAACAAGGTAGCCATACCTTGCTGTCTACATTGTGTATCGTTTGCTAACTGCAAGGTGTGATTCACTAATTAACTGTTTCAATGCTGGGCCTTAGAGGGAACACTGCTTACAATCAAATATTAAAAATATAAAAACATATAATTTGTAAAACTGATTTCTTGAAATGACTATATGGCTATCATGGCATGATGCATATGGCATCTACATAGTTAATGAATCATGATGTATTCTAATGACAATAGGTTAATGTCACACATGTAAATGAATATATTCCTTGCAGAGTCTACAAAGGGGTTATGAATATATCTTTACTATAACCTTAAGAGGTGTGAATAGACTATTGTATCAGTCAATTTCAGTAGACCTCCCAGTTTCTAATTTTTGAAAACAGGTACTTAACACACAAAAAGTAATTTTCTGTTGAAAACTCATATGTGGCATCAGGGTTTTAACAAAAGAAACAATATAGCATTGTGATCACTTGAGAAACCATTTCGCAGATAGATTGTGATTGAGGCCTATATTAGACAAAGGACCACTAACCACAGTAGAATAGCATGATCAGTAAATGCATAATATAAAGAGTATACAAAAACACTTACGGCTAGATTTAGAGTTTTGTCGGTAAAGACCCGCGTAGCTAACGCTGCTTTTTTTCCCAGCGCACCCTTAAGAAAATGCTGGTATTTAGAGTTGTCTGAGGGGCTGCGTTAGGCTCAGAAAAGGGAGCGTTGAGCCTAATTTAGCTCCACTTCAACCCTCAATACCAGCGTTGCTAAGGGTAGCGGTAAGCTGGAAAAACGTCCTCGTGCACGATATCCCCATAGGAAACAATGGGGCTTTTTGGGCTGAAAAAAAACCTAACAGCTGCAAAAAAGCAGCGTCCAGCTCCTAACGCAGCCCCATTATTTTCTATGGGGAAACACTCTCTAAGTCTACACCTAACACCCTAACATGAACCCCGAGTCTAAACACCCCTAACCTTACACTTATTAACCCCTAATCTGCCACCCCCGCTATTGCTGAAACCAGCATTATATTATTAACCCCTAATCTGCCGCTCCGGACACCACCACAACCTACATTATCCCTATGAACCCCTAATCTGCTGCCCCTAACACTGCTGACCCCTATATTATATTTATTAACCCCAAATCTGCCCCCCCAACGTCGCCGCTACCTTACCTACACTTATTAACCCCTAATCTGCCGACCGGACCTCGCCGTCACTATAATAAATGTATTAACCCCTAAACCGCCGCACTTCCACATTGCAAACACTAGAATAAATAGTATTAACCCCTAATCTGCCCTCCCTAACATCGCCGCCACCTACCTACAATTATTAACCCCTAATCTCCCGGCCGCACCGTCGCCGCTACTATAGTAAAGTTATTAACCCCTAAACCTAACTCTAAACCTAACCCTAACACCCCCCTAACATAAATATAATTTAAATGAAACAAAATAATATTCCTAAAATTAACTAAATTAATCCTATTTAAAACTAAATACTTACCTATCAAATAAACCCTAATATAGCTACAATATAACTAATAATTACATTGTAGCTATTTTAGGATTTATATTTATTTTACAGGCAACTTTGTATTTATTTTAACTAGGTACAATAGCTATTAAATAGTTAATAACTATTTAATAGCTACCTAGTTAAAATAATTACAAAATTACCTGTAAAATAAATCCTAACCTAAGTTACAAATACACCTAACACTACACTATCATTAAATGAATTAAATAAATTACCTACAATTAGCTAAATTAAAATACAATAAAATAAACTATTCTATAATACAAAAAAAAAACACACTAAATTACAAAAAATAAAAAAGAATTACAAGAAGTTTAAACTAATTACACCTAATCTAAGCCCCCTAATAAAATAAAAAATCCCCCAAAATAAAAAATGCCCTATCCTATTCTAAACTACCAAAGTAATCAGCTCTATTACCAGCCCTTAAAAGGGATTTTTGCGGGGCATTGCCCCAAAGCAATCAGTTATTTTACCTGAAAATAAAAATACAATCCCCCCCCCCCAACATTACAACCCACCACCCACATACCCCTACTCTAACCCACCCAAACCCCCCTTAAAAAAAACTATCGCTAACCCCCTGAAGATCTCCCTACCTTGAGTCGTCTTCACCCAGCCGAGCCGAATTCTTCATCCAAGGTGCGCAGAGGAGGTCCTTGATCCGGTAGAAGTCTTCATCCAAGCGGGGCAAGAAGAGGTCCTCCATCCGGTAGAAGTGTTCATCCAGGCGGCGTCTTCAATCTTCATCCATCCGGAGCGGAGCCATCTTCAAAGGAGTCGACACGGAGCCATCCTCTTCAACCGACGACTTCCCGACGAATGAAGGTTCCTTTAAGGGACGTCATCCAAGATGGTGTCCCTTCAATTCTGATTGGCTGATAGAATTCTATCAGCCAATCGGAATTAAGCTAGAAACAATCTGATTGGCTGATGCCTGTCGGACCTGATCCGCACTGTCGGATCAGGTCCGACAGACATATGATAAATAGGCCTGTTTATCTGCTATCTTTCATCTATCAATCTATCTATCTATCTATCTATCTATCTATCAGTCTGTTTGTCTGTCTATATGCCTAACATGCCCCATCGATCCAATTATGTACAAATAGATAAGAAAAATATGACAAGCCCTCCTTCTTTGGATTAAAGGGATAAAAATAGTTACAAAATCAACTTACAAATACATGAAATAGAGAAAACATGAGTGAGAGACAATAAATAGAACATTATACTGTAGATTGCTCTATAGAGTATCCTGGTTAGAATCATCTTGAATGTACAGTGAACCTGGATGTATATTTGCTCCAAAGGTGTGTATCTATTACTGAGAATGATCTCCCACTTCTTTGATCAAAAATGTATTTAAGTATGGTGGGGGAATATTAATTACAGTTATTGCAAGACACTTGTATTATCAACTTAACTTGAATATTGTTTCAAGGTAAGGTAGCAATTGTTTTTCTGATATTTGGTTCTATGTCCTCATTCTTATGGTTCTTACAATTACAGGAATGAGAAAAAACATAATTTATGCTTACCTGATAAATTTATTTCTCTTGTAGTGTATCCAGTCCACGGATCATCCATTACTTGTGGGATATTCTCCTTCCCAACAAGAAGTTGCAAGAGGATCACCCACAGCAGAGCTGCTATATAGTTCCTCCCCTCACTGCCATATCCAGTCATTCGACTGAAACAAGCCGAGAAAGGAGAAACCATAGGGTGCAGTGGTGACTGTAGTTTAATTAAAATTTAGACCTGCCTTAAAAGGACAGGGCGGGCCGTGGACTGGATACACTACAAGAGAAATACATTTATCAGGTAAGCATTAATTATGTTTTCTCTTGTTAAGTGTATTCAGTCCACGGATCATCCATTACTTGTGGGATACCAATACCAAAGCTAAAGTACACGAATGATGGGAGGGACAAGGCAGGAACTTAAACGGAAGGAACCACTGCCTGTAGAACCTTTCTCCCAAAAACAGCCTCCGAAGAAGCAAAAGTACCAAATTTGTAAAATTTGGAAAAGGTATGAAGCAAAGACCAAGTCGCAGCCTTGCAAATCTGTTCAACAGAAGCCTCATTTTTAAAGGCCCAGGTGGAAGCCACAGCTCTAGTAGAATGAGCTGTAATCCTTTCAGGGGGCTGCTGTCCAGCAGTCTCATAGGCTAAACGGATTATACTCCGAAGCCAAAAAGAAAGAGAGGTTGCCGAGGCCTTTTGACCTCTCCTCTGTCCAGAGTAAACAACAAACAGGTTAGATGTTTGACGAAAATCTTTAGTAGCTTGTAAGTAAAACTTCAAAGCACGGACTACGTCTAGATTATTCAAAAGACGTTCCTTCTTTGAAGAAGGATTAGGACATAATGATGGAACAACAATCTCTTGATTGATATTCTTGTTAGAAACCACCTTGGGTAAAAACCCAGGTTTTGTATGCAGAACTACTTTATCTGAATGAAAGATCAGATAAGGAGAATCACAATGTAAGGCAAATAACTCAGAGACTCTCCGAGCCGAGGAAATAGCCATCAGAAAAAGAACTTTCCATGATAGAAGTTTGATATCAATAGAATGAATGGGTTCAAGCAGAACCCCTTGAAGAACTTTAAGAACCAAGTTTAAGCTCCATGGAGGAGCAACAGGTTTAAACATAGGCTTAATTCTAACTAAAGCCTGACAAAATGCCTGAATGTCTGGAACTTCTGCCAGACGCTTGTGTAAAAGAATAGACAGAGCAGAAATCTGTCCCTTTAAAGAACTAGCTGATAATCCTTTGTCCAAACCCTCTTGGAGGAAGGACAATATCCTAGGAATCCTAACCCTACTCCATGAGTAATTCTTGGATTCACACCAATGAAGATATTTACGCCATATCTTGTGGTAGATTTTCCTGGTGAGAGGCTTTCGTGCCTGTATTAAGGTATCAATGACTGACTCGGAGAAGCCACGCTTTGATAGAATCAAGCGTTCAAGCTCCATGCAGTCAGTTTCAGAGAAATTAGATTCGGATGATTGAAAGGACCTTGTATGAGAAGGTCTTGTCTCAGAGGCAGAGTCCATGGTGGAAAGGATGACATGTCCACTAGGTCTGCATACCAGGTCCTGCATGGCCACGCAGGCGCTATCAGAATCACCGATGCCCTCTCCTGTCTGATTTTGGCAATCAGTCAAGGGAGCAGAGGAAACGGTGGAAACACATAAGCCAGGTTGAAGAACCAAGGAGCTGCTAGAGCATCTATCAGCGTCGCTTCTGGGTCCCTGGACCTGGATCCGTAACAAGGAAGCTTGGCGTTCTGGCGAGACGCCATGAGATCCCGTTCTGGTTTGCCCCAACGATGAACCAATTGAGCAAACACCTCCGGATGGAGTTCCCACTCCCCCGGATGAAAAGTCTGACGACTTAGAAAATCCGCCTCCCAGTTCTCTACACCTGGGATATGGATTGCTGATAGGTGGCAAGAGTGAGACTCTGCCCAGCGAATTATCTTGGAGACTTCTAACATCACTAGGGAACTCCTGGTTCCCCCTTGATGGTTGATGTAAGCCACAGTCGTGATGTTGTCCGACTGAAATCTGATGAACCTCAGGTTTGCTAACTGAGGCCAAGCTAGAAGAGCATTGAATACTGCTCTTAACTTCAGAATATTTATTGGTAGGAGTTTCTCCTCCTGAGTCCACGATCCCTGAGCCTTCAGGGAGCTCCAGACTGCACCCCAACCTAGAAGGCTGGCATCTGTTGTTACAATTGTCCAATCTGGTCTGCGAAAGGTCATACCCTTGGACAGGTGGACCTGAGATAACCACCAGAGAAGAGAATCTCTGGTTTCCTGATCCAGATTTAGTAGAGGGGACAAATCTGTGTAATCCCCATTCCACTTACTGAGCATGCATAATTGCAGCGGTCTGAGATGAAGGCGCGCAAATGGTACTATGTCCATTGACGCTACCATTAAGCCGATTACCTCCATGCACTGAGCCACCGCAGGGTGCGGAGTGGAGTGAAGAACACGGCAAGCATTTAGAAGTTTTGATAACCTGGACTCCGTCAGGTAAATTTTCATTTCTACAGAATCTATAAGAGTCCCTAGGAAGGAAACCCTTGTGAGAGGAGATAGAGAACTCAGAAATGCGACCTCAGAAATGCCAGAACTATCTCTGTGTGAGACTTGGCCATTTGAAAGCTTGACGCCTGTATCAGGATGTCGTCTAGATAAGGAGCTACCGCTATGCCTCGCGGTCTTAGAACCGCCAGAAGAGAGCCCAGAACCTTTGTAAAAATTCTTGGGGCTGTAGCCAACCCGAAGGGAAGAGCTACAAATTGGTAATGCCTGTCTAGAAATGCAAATCTCGGGAAGCGATGATAATTCTTGTGAATCGGAATGTGAAGGTAGGCATCCTTTAAGTCCACTGTGGTCATGTACTGACCCTCTTGGATCATGGGTAAGATGGTCCGAATAGTTTCCATCTTGAATGATGGAACTCTGAGGAATTTGTTTAAGATCTTTAGATCCAAAATTGGTCTGAAGGTTCCCTCTTTTTTGGGAACCACAAACAGATTTGAATAAAAACCCTGTCCTGGTTCCGTCCGCCGAACTGGATGGATCACTCCCATTATTAGGAGGTCTTGCACGCAGAGTAGGAATGCCTCTTTCTTTATCTGGTGTGCAGATAATCTTGAAAGGTGAAATCTCCCCTGTGGAGGAGAAGCTTTGAAGTCCAGAAGATATCCCTGAGATATGATCTCCAACGCCCAGGGATCCTGAACATCTCTTGCCCACGCCTCAGCGAAGAGAGAAAGTCTGCCCCCTACTAGATCCGTTGCCGGATAGGGGGCCGTTCCTTCATGCTGTCTTGGGGGCAGCAGCAGGCTTTCTGGCCTGCTTGCCCTTGTTCCAGGACTGGTTAGATTTCCAGGCCTGCTTGGATTGAGCAAAAGTTGCCTCTTGTTTTGAAGCAGAGGAAGTTGATGCTGAACCTGCCTTGAAATTTCGAAAGGCACGAAAATTAGACTGTTTGGCCCTTGATTTGGCCCTGTCCTGAGGAAGGGTATGACCCTTACCTCCAGTAATGTCAGCAATCATTTCTTTTAAACCAGGCCCGAATAAGGTCTGCCCCTTGAAAGGAATTGTGAGTAATTTAGACTTTGAAGTCACGTCAGCTGACCAGGATTTAAGCCATATCGCCCTACGCGCCTGGATGGCGAATCCGGAATTCTTAGCCGTTAGTTTAGTCAAATGAACAATGGCATCAGAAACAAATGAGTTAGCTAGCTTAAGTGTTCTAAGCTTGTCAATGATTTCAGTCAATGGAGCTGTATGGATGGCCTCTTCCAGGGCCTCAAACCAGAATGCCGCCACAGCAGTGACAGGCGCAATGCATGCAAGGGGCTGTAAAATAAAACCTTGTTGAATAAACATTTTCTTAAGGTAACCCTCTAATTTTTTATCCATTGGATCTGAAAAAGCACAACTGTCCTCAACCGGGATAGTGGTACGCTTTGCTAAAATAGAAACGGCTCCCTCCACCTTAGGGACCGTCTGCCATAAGTCCCGTGTAGTGGCGTCTATGGGAAACATTTTTCTAAATATATGAGGGGGGGGGGGAAAACGGAACACCGGGTCTATCCCACTCCTTACTAATAATTTCTGTAAACCTTTTAGGTATTGGAAAAACATCAGTACACACCGGTACTGCATAGTATTTATCCAGTCTACACAATTTCTCTGGCACTGCAATTGTGTCACAGTCATTCAGAGCAGCTAACACCTCCCCAAGCAATACACGGAGGTTCTCAAGCTTACATCTAAAATTAGAAATCTCTGAATCAGATTTCCCCGAGTCAGAGATGTCACCCACAGACTGAAGCTCTCCGTCCTCAGGTTCTGCATATTGTGACGCAGTATCAGACATGGCTCTTACAGCATCTACGCGCTCTGTATCTCGTCTAACCCCAGAGCTATCGCGCTTGCCTCTTAATTAAGGCAATCTGGCTAATACCGCTGACAGGGTATTATCCATGATCGCAGCCATGTCCTGCAAAGTAATCGCTATGGGCGTCCCTGATGTACTTGGCGCCATATTAGCATGCGTCCCTTGAGCGGGAGGCAAAGGGTCCGACTCGTGGGGAGAGTTAGTCGGCATAACTTCCCCCTCAACAGAACCCTCTGGTGACAATTCTTTTATAGATAAAGACTGATCTTTACTGTTTAAGGTGAAATCAATACATTTAGTACACATTCTCCTATGGGGCTCCACCATGGCTTTTAAACATAATGAACAAGTAGTTTCCTCTGTGTCAGACATGTTTGTACAGACTAGCAATGAGACTAGCAAGCTTGGAAAACACTTTGCATCAAGTTAAACAAGCAATATAAAAAACGTTACTGTGCCTTTAAGAAAAACACATTTTGTCAAAATTTGAAATAACAGTGAAAAAAGGCAGTTACACTAACGAAATTTTTACAGTGTATGTAACAAGTTAGCAGAGCATTGCACCCACTTGCAAATGTATGATTAACCCCTTAATACCAAAAACGGAATAATAAATGAAAAAAACGTTTTTAAAACTAGTCACAACAACTGCCACAGGTCTACTTTGGTTGTTACCCTCCTCAAACACGACTTTTGAAGCCTTTTGAGCCCTTCAGAGATGTCCTGTATCATGCAGAGAGAAGCTGAGTGTCTCTGTCTGTAATTTTAGCTGTGCAGAAAAACGCTAAAATAGGCCCCTCCCACTCATATTACAACAGTGGAAAGCCTCAGGAAACTGTTTCTAGGAAAAAATAAAGCCAGCCATGTGGAAAAAAACTAGGCCCCAATAAGTTTTATCACCAAGCATATACAGGGAGTGCAGAATTATTAGGCAAGTTCTATTTTTGAGGATTCATTTTATTATTGAACAACAACCATGTTCTCAATGAACCCAAAAAACTCATTAATATCAAAGCTGAAAAGTTTTGGAAGTAGTTTTTAGTTTGTTTTTAGTTATAGCTATTTTAGGGGGATATATGTGTGTGCAGGTGACTATTACTGTGCATAATTATTAGGCAACTTAACAAAAAACAAATATATACCCATTTCAATTATTTATTTTTACCAGTGAAACCAATATAACATCTCAACATTCACAAATATACATTTCTGACATTCAAAAACAAAACAAAAACAAATCAGTGACAATATAGCCACCTTTCTTTGCAAGGACACTCAAAAGCCTGCTATCCATGGATTCTGTCAGTGTTTTGATCTGTTCACCATCAACATTGCGTGCAGCAGCAACCACAGCCTCCCAGACACTGTTCAGAGAGGTGTACTGTTTTCCCTCCTTGTAAATCTCACATTTGATGATGGAGCACAGGTTCTCAATGGGGTTCAGATCAGGTGAACAAGGAGGCCATGTCATTAGATTTTCTTCTTTTATACCCTTTCTTGCCAGCCACGCTGTGGAGTATTTGGACGTGTGTGATGGAGCATTGTCCTGCATGAAAATCATGTTTTTCTTGAAGGATGCAGACTTCTTCCTGTACCACTGCTTGAAGAAGGTGTCTTCCAGAAACTGGCAGTAGGACTGGGAGTTGAGCTTGACTCCATCCTCAACCCGAAAAGGCCCCACAAGCTCATCTTTGATGATACCAGCCCAAACCAGTACTCCACCTCCACCTTGCTGGCGTCTGAGTCGGACTGGAGCTCTCTGCCCTTTACCAATCCAGCCACGGGCCCATCCATCTGGCCCATCAAGACTCACTCTCATTTCATCAGTCCATAAAACCTTAGAAAAATCAGTCTTGAGATATTTCTTGGCCCAGTCTTGACGTTTCAGCTTGTGTGTCTTGTTCAGTCGTGGTCGTCTTTCAGCCTTTCTTACCTTGGCCATGTCTCTGAGTATTGCACACCTTGTGCTTTTGGGAACTCCAGTGATGTTGCAGCTCTGAAATATGGCCAAACTGGTGGCAAGTGGCATTTTGGCAGCTGCACGCTTGACTTTTCTCAGTTCATGGGCAGTTATTTTGCGCCTTGGTTTTTCCACACGCTTCTTGCAACCCTGTTGACTATTTTGAATGAAACACTTGATTGTTCGATGATCACGCTTCAGAAGCTTTGCAATTTTAAGAGTGCTGCATCCCTCTGCAAGATATCTCACTATTTTTGACTTTTCTGAGCCTGTCAAGTCCTTCTTTTGACCCATTTTGCCAAAGGAAAGGAAGTTGCCTAATAATTATGCACACCTGATATAGGGTGTTGATGTCATTAGACCACACCCCTTCTCATTGCAGAGATGCACATCACCTAATATGCTTAATTGGTAGCAGGCTTTTGAGCCTATACAGCTTGGAGTAAGACAACATGCATAAAGAGGATGATGTGGTCAAAATACTCATTTGCCTAATAATTCTGCACACAGTGTATAAAAACGATTAAACATGCCAGCAATCATTTTATATTGCACTTTTATAAGAGTACTAGTACTAAAGCCTGTGTACACAGGCCATTTTTTGCAGTACAGCGGTCCCACCCCTTGCACTCTCCCCCCTCTCTTTTGCTCTCTCTTCCCCCCTCTCTTTTGCTTTCTCTCCCCCCTCTCCTTTGCTCTCTCTCTCCCCTCTTTTGCTCTCTCTCTCCCCTCTTTGGCTCTTTCCCTCCTTTCTTTTGCTTTCTCTCCCCCCTCTTTTGTTCTCTCCCCCCTCTTTGGCTCTCTCCCCCCCCTCTTTGGCTCTCTCCCCCCCCTCTTTGGCTCTCCTCCCCCCCTCTTTGGCTCTCCCCCCCCCCCCTCTTTTGCTCTCTCTCCCCCATCTTTGTCTCTCTCTCCTTTTTGGCTCTTTTTCCTCTTTGGCTCTCTCTCTCCCCCCTCTTTGGCTCTACCCCCCCCTTCTCTTTGGCTCTCCCCCCCTTCTCTTTGGCTTTCCCCCCCTTCTCTTTGGCTCTCACCCCCCTTCTCTTTGGCTCTCCCCCCCTTCTCTTTGCCCCCCCCTTCTCTTTGGCTCTCCCCCCCCTTCTCTTTGGCTCCCCCCCTTCTCTTTGGCTCTCCCCCCCCCTCTCTTTGGCTCCCCCCCTTATCTTTCGCTCCCCCCCTTCTCTTTGGCTCTCCCCCCCCTTTTCTTTGGCTCTCCCCCCCCCTTTTCTTTGGCTCTCCCCCCCATCTCTTTGGCTCTCCCCGCCTTCTTTTTGGCTCTCCCCGCCCTTCTCTTTGGCTCTCCCCCCCCTTCTCTTTGGCTCTCCCCACCCTTCTCTTTGGCTCTCCCCCCCTTCTCTTTGGCTCCCCCCCTTCTCTTTGGCTCTCCCCCCCCTTCTCTTTGGCTCTCCCCCCCTTCTCTTTGGCTCTCCCCCCCTTCTCTTTGGCTCTCCCCCCCCCGTTCTCTTTGGCTCTCCCCCCCCCCTTCTCTTTGGCTCTCCCCCCCTTCTCTTTGGCTCCCCCCCCTTCTCTTTGGCTCTCCCCACCCTTCTCTTTGGCTCTCCCCCCCCTTCTCTTTGGCTCTCCCCCCCTTCTCTTTGGCTCTCCCCCCCCTTCTCTTTGGCTCTCCCCCCGCTTCTCTTTGGCTCTCCTCCCCCCCTTCTCTTTGGCTCCCCCCCCCCTCTCTTTGGCTCTCCCCCTTCTCTTTGGCTCCCCCCCTTCTCTTTGGCTCTCCCCCCCTTCTCTTTGGCTCTCCCCCCCTTCTCTTTGGCTCTCCCCCACCTTCTCTTTGGCTCTCCCCCCCCTTCTCTTTGGCTCTCCCCCCCCCCTTCTCTTTGGCTCTCCCCCCTTCTCTTTGGCTCCCCCCCCTTCTCTTTGGCTCCCCCCCTTCTCTTTGGCTCTCCCCCCCCCTTCTCTTTGGCTCCCCCCCTTCTCTTTGGCTCTCCCCCCCATTCTCTTTGGCTCTCCCCCCCTTCTCTTGTGCTTCCCCCCCTTGGCTCTCTCCCCCCCTTCTCTTGTGCTTCCCCCCCCTTCTCTTGTGCTTCCCCTCCCTTGGCTCTCTCCCCCCTCTTTGGCCCTTCCCCCCCCCTCTTTGCCCCCCCCCTCTCCTGCTCCCTCTCTGGCTCTGTCTTCACATCGCGGGACCCCGTCCGGCCACGCCCCATCGCGGCGACACCCGCCCGGCCACGCCCATCGCAACGCCTGGCCACGCCCCCAACGCAACGCTCCCGTCGGCCACAAACAGCTGTGAGGTCTGGGGAGCGCGTGGCCGCTTCTCACGCAGCAGACCTCACAGCTGTTGAGTAGCTTACCTCGCGCTCCCCAGACCTCACAGCTGTTTGTGTTTCTCGCGCTCCCTATCTCAAGGCCAAGTGTTTGTCTCTACTGCGCATGACGGCTTCAGACAAACACTTGGCCTTTTATAATATAGGATGTATCTCTGGTAATAAGCCTGATACCAGTCGCTATTAAATCACTGTATTTAGGCTTAACTTACATTTATCCGGTATCAGCAGCATTTTTCTAGCAAATTCCATCCCTAGAAATATGTTAACTGCACATACCTTATTGCAGGATAACCTGCACGCCATTCCCCCTCTGAAGTTACCTCACTCCTCAGAATATGTGAGAACGGCAGTGGATCTTCGTTACTTCTGCTAAGATCATAGAAACCGCAGGCAGATTCTTCTTCTAATGCTGCCTTAGATAAAATAGTACACTCCGGTACCATTTAAAAATAACAAACTTTTGATTGAAGTTAAAAAACTAACTATAATAAACCACTCTCCTCTTACTACTTCCATCTTTGTTGAGAGTTGCAAGAGAATGACTGGGTATGGCAGTGAGGGGAGGAGCTATATAGCAGCTCTGCTGTGGGTGATCCTCTTGCAACTTCCTGTTGGGAAGGAGAATATCCCACAAGTAATGGATGATCCGTGGACTGGATACACTTAACAAGAGAAAGTAGCCCACATTATACTGTGTCTAAAGGTTATCTTCATTTACTCAGAATCAGCTGTTCAGGTCAGATTTTGCTTTAAGCAGTGATTTTACAATTGACCACAGGTGTTGCTTAGTGTGGTAACTTCCATGTGTGCCTCTTGACCTGTCTTTGAATCAAGTCTGCCTATGATGACTGATAACCTGTATATTCACCAGCCTGATAATTGTTAACTATTATATTCTTGCTTGATGCCTGCTGGTTTATTGGACTTTGCCTAATGGAAATTTCTATAGTTTATCCTCTTGCCACCTGAATATCTGTGTATTAAATGACTTTGCTTGTTCAACATGATTTTAACAACCTGCAACAGTTTACTTTTGCTGTTTGTACTTGCATTACCTTGTATACATTTGTGGACCTGCGGTACCTTGTATACATGCTAACCTATTTATTATTAACTAAACTGATCTTATATAACTAGTTTACTCCATCCTTACAGTATAATATACACAAAAGAGACAGATAGGGGCTAAATAGTACTCATTCCTATTGTGCAAAGTAATCTAAAGTTAAAATATAAACTTTAATTGGTATACAACAAAACAGGGAAAAACCCTGACCCTATTACCCAACACCAACGCATTATAAAAGCTGTGGGTTACTCCCCTGTTTTCCTGGCTGATAACTGGAAGCATCGGCTTCAGGTGCCAGGAGTGACCAACACGGTAACTTAGAAAAAAGGTGTTTCGGCCGTAATACCGGCCTTTTTCAATCTTAGAAAATATTGGACAAACCGGAGCAGTGAAATGTACTGCCTTTTAAACCCTAACATATATTCCCTGAACCAATCAAAAAATATGTATGTGTCTCACGCCTCCTCTGTGACCAATACGAATCATCATCACTTGCCAAGGAGGGCGTGAGGTAAATTGTAAAATCCGATTGGAGGGGGTCATACAAGGGGGCGGCAACAATTACAATTTACCTAAACTCACATAGGGTAAACATAGCCAGACTGTGCATTCACATCTCTGCTAATATGCACATTATAATCGTCATCCATTACTCAGCTATCCATCCGTGCATTACAAACTGCCTCCGAATGTGACATATAGCCATTGTATTACAATGTATTGTGTACATTATGTAGTGTTTTAGAGGTAGCACCGGACCCCCTCCTGGGGTCCATCTGTCCTATTTTTCTCACTCTCGTAGTGCCAGTACTCTCTTTATTTTGTGTAATTATCCATTCTTACAGTATCACACATTCACATTTCCCTGTTTGGACTCAACTTTAACAATTCTGCTATTTCATCTAAATTGTTATACCTTGGCCTGCTTATATCAAATGTTGAGCTGCTCTACCTATGATTAATCTGTTACAGGCATTGTTCCTCTTGTATTTGGGTCTATTTTCTGTCACTACTTTATCTAGAAGGCCCAGTTTTATATAAGTAAATTGATGAAACATATATATTAAACTTTGTTACAATCAAGTTAAAAGAACACTAAACCCAATTTTTTACTTTTGTGATTCAGATAGAGCATGCAATTTTAAGCAACTTTTTAATTTACTCCTGTTATACATTTTTCTTCATTCTCTTGCTATCTTTATTTAAAAAGCAGGAATGTAACACTTAGGAACCGGCCCATTTTAGGTGCAGCACTCTGGATAGCGCTTGCTTATTGGTGGCTACATTTGGCTAATCAAAATGTAAAAGGTAACTGGGTAATGTTAACAGATCACAAGACACTGCAAGAACTTCAATCACTTTTACTCAGTCACGATTAGATGGCTATATATTTACAAAGACTGACATATACCACCAATGCTTCTACTGGGAAACGGTATCCCGTAACCAAGCTGGAGCGATTGAGTTTCCGTTAACAACATTAACATGGCAGCACTGGACACATGGGAAAGAAATGTTCAGTCTCTTCTGGATCATCACTACCAGGAACTAAAATGGAGCCTACAAAGGATAGTTGGCCTATTAATCCAGACCCCGGCACTAAAGGAGGACTCTACCAAGCTAACCCCGAAGGAGAACGAAGGCGGATTTCATATTGAGGACCAGATGGTCAATGTTAAATCTACCTCCCAAAGAGAGACCACACATATTATCACATCCAGTGGGCGACAATCACACTGCTCGTGATGATACGGACTCAATCTTACATGAGAGAGATCAGCCATGCACAGCTTATGACACGCTGTACAACAACTTCCAACTTTCTAAGTGCACAACAAGAGGACTTGTGCTATGGGCAGCTACTTGGAATCTCAAATTGTGACGCTCTTCCACTTGTGTACAACATTGAAAATTAAGATCCAGCTGCCCCTAAAGGCTGACACTTCTAACATCCTAAGAGTAGGAGTCGGCTAGTAAGTTACTGTCTTGAACACAAATAAAGCACCATAGCTGGTTGCTGTTCATATTTATATTGATAGTTTTGTAAACAGTTTTATTATATTTGTTGATAAGGTTCCTGTATGATAGGTTTAGTTGTATGCACATGTTGTCACTGGTGGATAGATAGAGATGGTAGATACCCGATCACTCTAGGGTTTTTAAAGTGGGCATTAGGTCACTTGATTAACTGAGTGTAATAGGGTTTATATAAGCCTTTCCTATGATATGTTACTTAACAAACTCTTCCCACTAGTGACTGTGTCAGTTGAAATTTCAATGATTGGCATGCTCTCCCACTAGAATTACCTCCATTGTTACATATTTATAGCCTAGTCCAACATTTATGGGGATATTTCTTTTGCCACAACCAACTATACCCCAGCAAGAGTCTAGATGCAGAGTTTTGCCACTTAAAAGTTAAACTCCAACAGATTCATGTATGTTCCTTTATATAAAGTTGCATTTACTAGAAGTATATTGATACCTCAGCTGGATCCCTAACAGTTAGAGCCTCATTTCAGAACTAAATTGTATTCTGTTGACTTGTGCCAATATATCTCAGGTGGGTAATGTGCTGTCTGCTGCCGAGACCATCATGCTATGTGATTATTATAAAGCACAGTCAAGCTCACTTCTTAGGCTACTTCTATATAAAATTGCACTACAAGGCCCTAACATCACATTTATTGAATGGTATTATAGTATCAACATGCATACAAATTTTAAAACTTTATCAGCTATCTACTGGTATTTAATTATCTGGCTGTAGAATATCTACTATTTTATCTCCTGGAGGGGGCTAATCCTTTATACCTTTCCTCTTAGTTACAGGAGTTTGTTTATACACACACTGAAGTTATCTAGGTTTCTAAATGTTCCTGTGAATAAAAGAAAACAATTGGGCTTCTATACTTTCCCATGAATAAACCACACTCAGGCTATACAATATCTTAAGGTCTAAGAGTGACTCTTGCAAGTCCAAAGGTATCTGTATTTACTGTTATATGTTAATCAAATTGTCCAAGAGTGGCCTTCGCGTAACTACCAAGTGCCATTATTTTACTGAGTCAGCTGGTCCAAAATGCTATTATTCTCCAGAAAAAAGAGGTTTCATTTATGTTTGTCAGACCCTATTATTGACATTTGATAATTTGTTGTTACTAAGCGTGTTCCAATGTATACAATTAGTGTACTAGTTAATATTCTCATATTGTTAACCCTGAAGTAAGGCATTGTTTTGATAACCAATATTGGGGACGATTTATAAATGTCTGGCGGACATGATCCGCTGTAGTGGATCATGTCCGCCAGACATTGCTCAATGCCGACAGCATACACTGTCAGCATTTATCACTGCACAAGCAGTTCTAGTGCAATGCTGCCCCCTGCAGATTCGCGGGCAATCGGCCACTAGCAGGGGGTGTCAATCAACTCGATTGTACACGATTGGGCGGATTGCAGACTGCAGCCTCAGAGGAGGCGTATGAGTTAAGGAGCAGCGGTCTTAAGACCACTGCTTCTTAACTCCTGTTTCCTGCGAGCCTGAAGGCTTGCGCGGAAACAGCTGCATGGGGCCAATTCGTGCCATGATAAATCTGCACCATTTTATTCTCCTGAAAACAACCTGTACGCTTATTTCTACTGCAAATGGCCATATATTATATATTGTAATGTACAAACAACCTCAATTAAAGATTATGAAAAGAAAAAAAAAAGAAAGAGAAAATAGATATGCCCCCTGACCATTTCTTGTGTGCCCCTGAACAATCAATGTGTGACATGGTTTTTGTGGCCCCAGGTAAAAAGAGAAATGACTCAAAAAAAGCCCTTGGAAGGGACCAGCAGCAGACAGATGTTACCCTGCAACCTTGCCTAAATTTAATCATGGCCGCTAGATTGTAGGAACATAATATTTCTTTAACTGAACATATATTTATATGTGGTCCTTAAGGCCTCTGTAATATTGATCTGTGCCCCCATGTGTTAGTAAGATCGCCATCACTGATCTAGATTCTAAGCTGTAAAACTTTTTTTTGGGGCTATCCTTAAGGCACAAAGTTAGGACGGCACTTGCATCTTTTGCAGGGTCTTTTTATGCTCCTCGGTATATTTATGTATCATTAGCATACAGGTGGAACAGCAATCCATGTTCTCTACAGAAATGGTTGCCAGCCGGGTAGCATTAAGAAGTAGCCAGGTGGGGGCAATGTAATACTTTCTATTATTATAACACTTTCTACTATCCAAAGCATAAATTCATTGCATAATTTAACACAAATGTATTTAATGACAATTTGTAAAATAAATATTTATGGCTAAAATTTTATCTGGGTGGTCAGTAAAATCAGCCAGGAGGTGTACCCATTGAAAAGGGGAGAACACTACTGAAGCTTTGACAATGTAAATACTTTTTAATATATCACTTACAGCCAAAATAGTAAATATGGTTAATATAGCCTTTCCATTCCATTGTATTTATATATATATCTGGGGGTCGATCCGATAAAAATCGTCGCCCGCAAAAGTCGGCGACGCCAATATTTGCGCAGGTTTGGTATCACATATACGGCGTAACCTAGAAGTTACGCCTGTATATTTCTGCCGTCGCCCGTAGTTTTTTGGGCCATAGGCAGGTATACCAAACCAGCGCAGTTTGGTATCCAATATACAGCGTAAGGACTTACGTGGCGAAAATTGAGAAATCTTACTCCATTTTCACCTCGCCACAAAAAGCAGCCGTAAGAAGCCTTACGCTGAGTATTGGAGCCCCGTAAGTCTCTAAACTAGCTGCTAAATAAAACCTAACACCTAACGCATGCGCAATGTCTATCTAGCTGTCAACCGCGATCTACTAAATAAAACCTAACACCTAACGCATGCGCAATGTCTATCTCCCTGTCAACCGCGATCCCCCGCCGCAATCCCTAATAAAATATTTAACCCCTAAACCGCCGCCATCTACATAAACTAACCCCCTACTGTGAGCCCCTAAAACCGCCGCCATCTACCTTATCTATCCCCTAATCTGACCCCTTACACCGCCGCCACCTATATAAAAATGATTAACCCCTAATCGAATCCCCCTATACCGCCGCCAGCTATATTAATATTATTAACCCCTAATCTAATCCCCCTAAAATAATTATCTCTATTACCATCCCTTAAAAGGGCCTTTTGCGGGGCTTTGCCCCAAAGTAAACAGCTCTTTTGCCCTATAACCTGCCCTCCCTACACCGCCGCCACCTATATTAATGGTATTAACCCCTAATGTAAGCCCCTTACACCGCCGCCATCTATATTAAAATTATTAACCCCTAATTTAATCTACCTACCCCGCCGCCAGCTATATTATCTATATTAACCCAAAGTATATTATAGTTAATATAGTTATTACATTATATATGTTAACTATATTAACCCTAATTATATTAGGGTTAATATAGTTACTATAGTATTTATATTAACTATATTAACTCTATCTAACCCTAACACCCCTAACTAAATTCTTATTAAATAAATCTAATTCATATTATAAACTAAAATATTCCTATTAAAATCTAAATACTTACCTATAAAATAAACCCTAAGATAGCTACAATATAATTAATAATTACATTATAGCTATGTTAGGGTTTATATTTATTTTACAGGTAAATTGTTAATTATTTTAACTAGGTATAATAGCTATTAAATAGTTATGAACTATTTAATAGCTACCTAGTTAAAATAATTACCCAATTACCTGTAAAATAAATCCTAACCTAAGTTACAAATACACCTACACTATCAATAAATTAAATAAACTACAAATATCTATCTAAAAATACAATTAAATAAACTAAACTAAATTACAAAAAAAAACAAACACTAAATTACAAAAAATAAAAAAAAAGATTACAAGATTTTAAAGCTAATTACACCTATTCTAAGCCCCCTAATAAAATAATAAAGCCCCCCAAAATAAAAAATTTTCCCTACCCTATTCTAAATTAAAAAAAGTTCAAAGCTCTTTTACCTTACCAGCTCTTAAAAGGGCCTTTTGTGGGGGCATGCCCCAAAGAAAACTGCTCTTTTGCCTGAAAAAAAAAAAACACAATACCACCCCCAACATTACAACCCACCACCCACATACCCCAATCTAACCCAAACCCCCCTTAAATAAACCTAACACTACCCCCCTGAAGATCTCCTTACCTTATCTTCACCACGCCGGACAGAACTCCTCATCCGATCCGGGCGATGTCTATCCAAGCGGTAAAGAAGAAATCTTCATCCCGGCGATGTTTGTATCCAAGCGGCAGCAAAGTCTTCTTCCATCTGCCAGCATCTTCCATCAAGCAGCATCTTTAATCTTCTCTCCACCAACGCGGAGCATCCATCCCGGCCGACGACTGAACGACGAATGAGGTACCTTTGAATGACGTCATCCAAGATGGCGTTCGTAGAATTCCGATTGGCTGATAGGATTCTATCAGCCAATCGGAATTAAGGTAGAAAAATCTGATTGGCTGATTGAATCAGCCAATCAGATTCAAGTTCAATCCGATTGGCTGAACCAATTAGCCAATCAGATTGAGCTCGCGTTCTATTGGCTGATCTAATAAATCTATTAAGTCTAACCCTAACCCTAACACCCCCCTAAGTTAAATATAATTTTATTCTAACTAAATAAATTATTTCTTATTAAAAAAATTTATCCTATTTAAAGCTAAATACTTACCTGTAAAATAAACCCTAATATAGCTACAATATAAATAATAATTACATTGTAGCTATTTTAGGATTTATATTTATTTTACAGGCAACTTTGTATTTTTTTTAACTAGGTACAATAGCTATTAAATAGTTATTTACTATTTAATAGCTACCTAGTAAAAATAATTACAAAATTACCTGTAAAATAAATCCTAACCTCAGTTACAATTAAACCTAACACTACAAAATCAATAAATTAATTAACTAAACTACCTACAATTACCTACAATTAAATCAACTAAACTAAATTACAAAAAAACCAAACACTAAATTACAAAAAAAATAAAGATTACAAGAATTTTAAACTAATTACACCTACTGAGTGAGGCGGTTTAGGGGTTAATACATTTATTATAGTGGCGGCGAGGTCCGGTCGGCAGATTAGGGGTTAATAAGTGTAGGTAAGGTAGCGGCGACATTGGGGGGGCAGATTAGGGGTTAATAAATATTATGTAGGTGTCGGCATTGTTAGGGGCAGCAGATTAAGTTCATAGGGATAATGTAGGTGGCGGCGGTGTGCGGTTGGCAGATTAGGGGTTAAAAAATTTTATTAGAGTGGCGGCGATGTGGGGGGACCTCGGTTTAGGGGTACATAGGTAGTTTATGGGTGTTAGTGTACTGTAGAGCACAGTAGTTAATAGCTTTATAAACCGGCGTTAGCCCAGAAAGCTCTTAACTCCTGACTTTTTTCTGTGGCTGGAGTCTTGTCGGTAGAGGGTCTACCGCTCACTTCAGCCAAGACTCTAAATACCGGCGTTACGAAGATCCCATTGAAAAGATAGGATACACAATTGGCGTAAAGGGATCTGCGGTATGGAAAAGTCGCGGCTGGAAAGTGAGCGTTAGACCCTTTCCTGACTGACTTTAAATACCAGCGGGCGGTAAAAAGCAGCGTTAGGACCCCTTAACGCTGGTTTTCACGGCTAACGCAGAACTCTAAATCTAGGCATTAGTGTTGTAAGGTATTGAAGGCAACCAACTGATCAAGGACATATCGTTCCTGTTATATAGGAGATGTGTAATGCTATCCCTAAATAGGCCTAGGGCTCTGCATATCTCATGGCCTCTGTACTCAGTTTGCTATCAGGGGTTTTATGGGATGAAATAGCAAAACCCTGCAACCTTTACTAACAGAGCTTTTAATTTTGTATTTTTCATTTAGAGATTTGGTGTTTAAAGCTAGAGGAAACTCCAAAACAGCGATAGGTTGGAGAGTTTTTCTTTTTTAAATTATCTGCTCAATTTCAATCATGAAACAAAAAATGGTTTAATATCCCTTTAATTGCTGACTAATTTTCATAAATTAAATTGATTTAAATCCCTTTAATTGCTGATTAATTTGCATACATAAATTGTCTTATGTCCCTTTAATACCATGATTGTAGAAATAAGCTTGCTGGTGAAAGTGAATGCATGTATTTCTACCAGTCCTGCAAGTAATGATAAGTAAATAAAAAAATTAAATTAAATTGAAAATGAAATAAATATACATTGAATCAATACATTATAAGTAAGTTTTAATAGGGTCTGGGGATGCTATGGTTCTCCCTTTATTGTAGCACACTCTCCCCAGTTTGCAGTTGTGTTGAAGAATAATAAAAATTAAAATTAAATTTCAATTAAAAAGTAAAAAAAAAACAATTTATTTCTTTTGTCTAATTTACTTCTGCCTCTTTATATCCTTAGTTGAAACAAAGCTCTTGTGAACGTCATAATCATTTCTTCAATTTTAAAGCTAAAAGCTAAATCATCTTTACACAATGGGAATGCTCCAGTCCAATGAGTGCCAAGGAATCCTAAGACATTCTGGGCTAGAATACAAGTAGCGTATTAATGTTTGCGCCTGAGAGCCATTAGAATATTGCGGGTGCGTTAATTTAATATAAACACAATCTGATAAAAATGATTCATTTAAATATTTATAAAACCATTTTAGAAGGGTTATAAGGTATATGGTTTATGACCATGTATTTGACTGCAAAGGGCTATAATTTATATATGTGTCAAAATATTAATTCTATATTAATATACAGTATACTGCTCCACTCTCTGTCCAAAATACCCATCAATAGATGTTTTACAGCAGTGGATACTGAGTATATTGCAGATCTGGTGCTGAGAATAGTGCAACTCTGGTGAGTAAAGTATACATTTGTTCAGCTTCACATTATTGCCTCCTGGTTGTCTCCTAAGCTTTCATTCTTGCTTTTCAAATAAAGATAGCAAGTGAACAAAGAAAAATTGATAATCGGCATTAATTAGAAAGTTGTTTAAAATTGCTGCTCTATCTGAATCATGAAAGAAAAAAAATTGGGTTTAGTGTCCCTTTAACTTTATTGAAATCTCACAATATCTTTTCAACAGAATCATCTATGGTCACAGAACATAAGCCTGATAAGGTATATGCATTAACCACAAGAGTAATATGGAGATATAACCTTGCATGAATTTCAGATAATACCCCTGAAAATAAATAGACTGTAAACTTTACACAAATTGTGAGATATCAGCACCAATGCCCACCACGCAAGGTGAAAACAATAGATGTCTCAGTTTATCATTTACATTTTATTAGATCTATTTTATGGGCACATTGAAAAACATAGGATCTTATGAAAGTAGGCATTCTCCAAAATGATATTCACTTTTTTTAAAGAAACAACTAAAAAGGGGGGGGGCATAAGGAAAGGGAAAAGGTTTACAACTAAGGGGGTTGATTTAACAAGCAGCGGATGCTGCTTCCGACCTGATCATTTTCTGGTCCACCAGAAAACGGAAGTTAAAGGGACAGACAACACCAGAATTTTTGTTGTTTTAAAATATAGACAATCCCTTAATTACCCATTCCTTAGTTTTGCATAACGAACACAGTTATAATTATACATGTATTACCTCTGTAATTACCTTGTATCTAAGCCTCTGCCGACTGCCCCCTTATTTCAGTCCTTTTGACAGACTTGCATTTTAGCCAATCTGTGCTCACTCTGTAAATTCACGTGCATGAGCTCAATGTTATCTATATGAAACACATAAACTAATGCCCTCTAGTGTTGAAAAATTGTAAAATGCAGAGGCGGCCTTCAAGGTCTAAGAAATTAGCATATGAACCTCCTAGGTTTAGCTTTCAACTAAGAATACCAAGAGAACAAAGCAAATTTGGTGATAAAAGTAAATTGGAAAGTTGTTTAAAATTACATGCTCTATTTGAATCATGAAAGTTTTTTTTGGACTTGACTGTCCCTTTAAAAAGCAGTGGTCGTAATCATCCCGATCCGATCAGGATGATTGACACCCGCTGCTAGCGGCCGATTGGCCGCGAGTGTGCAGGGGACTGCATTGCACAAGCATTTCACAAGAAATGTATGTGCAATGTTAAATGCCGATAGTGTATGCTGTCGGCATTTAGCGAGGTTGAGCGGAAATGATTCACTACAGCAAATCATGTCTGCTCGACCTGTAATAAATCTACCCCTACATTTAAATGTATGGATGGGATAACAGGAGAAATATCATTTAGGTGCATAGAATACTCTGTGCCTTTTTTATGAAGTTATCATCCAGGAGAGTTCTTGAGATGACAACAGACCACCATATCTCATGTTACATTGTTACCCAGTAGCGCAATTTATCCAAAAGTTCTATTTCGAAGACAGGTACTTAAGACATAAAAAGCACTTTTTGTGAGCTTTTCTTTTTAAAGGTGTTCGTGGCTGCAGGCTTTAAACAAACAATATGATTTTGCATAGAGTTCTCTCAAGAAGCACAAGACTATCTTAAGCATTAAATTACATAAAGATTTTTGCTATCTTGAGTTGTTAAAGGGGCTTAAAAGGCATCATTTTAGGAAAGTTATAGCAACATTTAACCACCAAGTAGTATGCTTATGGGAAATAGACATACACTCAAATTTACATTAATTATTTATGTGACTGCTTTTGCTGTAAAACACCCCTAATAAAGTGGGCATGTTTCACTCAGTCCAGAGAGCCTTGAATGCCTCCATTATTCTTAAGTGTGTAGAAATGTATCTGATCCTGCTGTGATTGGTCAGCTCAGATCACATTTACATTGGTCCCTAATAAGCAACAGCTAAGATAACCAGGAACATGGATTTCACCAGGCTTTACAAGAGGTATAACCATGAACTGATCTTGAGTTGTAAAACCTGGTTATTTGTGCTAACAAAATTACAGTGTTCAGTGATTTTAATTAATTTATATTGCCACACAGGTTTTAATTGCTGTTAGAGGCTAGGGGGCAAATTATTAAGCACCATATGGTGCCTAATACATCTGTTTCCGAGTTAAGAAGCAGCGGTCTTAAGACCGCTGCTCCTTAACTGGTCTGCCGCCTCTGAATGGCGGACAGCATATTAACCCGATCAGATACGATCGGGTTGATTGACACCCCCTGCTAGCGGCCCATTGGCTGCCAACCTGCAGAGGGCAGCATTGCACAAGCAGTTCACCAAAACTGCTTGTGCAATGATAAATGCCAACAGCGTATCCTGACGGCATTCAGCGATGTCTATCGGACATGATCCCCTGAGTGAATCATGTTGGACAGACATATGATAAATCGGCTCCTATGAGTTTAATCATGTGAACTACCAAATGTATCTATTATCTATTTGAGAAAGGAAGGCGAAAAAAGAGGGAAGGGGGAAAAAGAGAAAGAAAGTGAGAGAAAGAAAGAGAGAGAGAGAGACAGAAGGGAGAAAGAAAGTGAGAGAGAGAAAGAGAGAAATAAAGAGAGAGAAAGAGAGAGAGAGAGCAAGAAAGAAAGAAAGAAAAAAAGAGAGAAAGAAAGAAGAGGGAGGAAGAAGGAAAAATGTATTATTATAGGGATATTTAACACTTTGAGTTGGTAATATAAAATTATAAATCGTATATATATATATATATATATATATATATATATATATATATATATATATATATATATATATATATATATATATATAAAAATTCTGCAATATACATTCATTATTTATTTTGTCCCCTTTTCCTGTAATTCCATTCTGAAATTGTGAGCTTTTCAGTTCCTGTTAGAAATGGAAGTGCAGAACACTGTAATATTCCACACAGCCATTGGCTGCACACTCTAGTGACCTATTTATAACTGTCTCTAATTGGCTACAGCAGAGAAATTAACCTAAGTTACAACATGGCAGCTCCCATTGTTTTATAGACACTAAAACTTTACACTTATTTTGTCAATATTTAAACAGCTAAATAAACTTTAATAAAATATATCTACATGTTATTCCCAGACTAATCTTTTCTTTGACTGCATCATTCTGTCTAGCATTTATTTAGTGTTAAATGTCCCTTTAAAGCACTCTATAACTATAAGCATGATTAGGAAGGAAATAAAGTATGAAGCCAATTTTATATTTTTTGCTTTTGCTATTTTATTTGTCGTCTTCACCTTATATAAACTCCTTACTAAAATCAGTTGCGCAATGTACAATTGGAAAAAATACTAAGAACCTATAAATACTCCCCCATAAATTCATAAGTTTTAAAGCTGAGCATGTTTTGAAAATAATATATTTTTTTAAAAACAGAGAAAACAATAAGAAGAG
Source organism: Bombina bombina (assembly GCF_027579735.1). Lineage (NCBI taxonomy): Eukaryota > Metazoa > Chordata > Amphibia > Anura > Bombinatoridae > Bombina > Bombina bombina. The sequence continues at coordinate 1,116,313,567 of NC_069503.1, forward strand.
GAATTTTAATAAACTCTGTCTAATACAGTTAATTGCTGTGTCTTTTCTACCCACTCATTTGTTTTACAGTTACTTGTTTTCATTGTTCCATCGAAGAGAAGATATTTAATTTTTTTTCATGTCTTTGATTAGAATATGTATTTTTATTTTGCTTGTAGGTGGTTGTCCTTATCCACATAGAACAATTAGATATATCCCTATTGCCCAGTGATTTCCAAATGTCTAATTTTAAATCAAACAGCTTCAAGATTTTTTATAAAAAAAAAATATTTTGAGAAGTGTAGTTTGAGATTTTTTACATAAATGATAAAGGTAAAATAATAATAAGTTTAACCCCTTTACTGCTAAGCCTTTCTCTACCTAGTGCTGAGCCCATTTAGAATTTTTTTTGCTACCTACATTTAAACCCTATTGTAAGTCAAATTCTATATTTTTATTTTTAGCCAGCCCAGCAGATTCACAATATGCCATTATTATATTCAGAATCATGGCATATGCGATAGCTGTGGCAAAATGTATAATTTTTGTGCAGATTTTAGCAAATAACACTGAAAATGGTCCAATGACAACTGCTGTTCCTGTGATCACCTTACTAAATTGTCATCAAGAGTAGTCACATGTGAAAAAGAGGCCCATACAAGCTTATGGGGTTATAATATAGATTAGAAAGCCCCATGTTCAGTACAGAAATTAAAGTACTTTTTTCTTGCAAGGGGTTTACTGTTACCACAGTGATAATCTGTCTATGAAGACAAAATGTATGTCCTTGTTTTAGAAAGGGACTTGTCTTCCAGAAAATAAACTTTATTGGGGTTCACTAGACATACCAGATATGTTTTTAATGTGCATGTAATGTGACATCCTCAAGCAAATTCCCACGTTGTTTTTTTTAACTTTATTTTTAAAAGATCTGCTTTCTACTACTCATCCAAGAGCAGGCAATTCTCTTTCAAATGAGGGGTCCTAGAGGTTTGTAGCTTCTACAAGAGCTGAGATCGAAGGGTTTGAAGTACATCCCCATCTAGTTCCCTTTCAGCTTCATGCTACTTCCTGGTTCAGCCTCTGTGACGTCACTACATGTGTACGTGGTAATGTCACCTGCACTCCCATGAAGCCTGGAAATGCCACCCACTAGGCTACCAACAATTCCTGGAACTGTAATGAGAGGGTCAGTGTTTGATCAGCGTTCCCCCTGCATGAAGGGAGGGGCTTTTCATGCCCCTGCAGGGGCTGAGAGCTCATGGTTCAATTTACCACTTTAAAGTGGTTTACAAAACACCCTATGGGCTTGGCAACACATAATGACATTTATTTTTATATTTTTTTTAGCTCAAAAGGTAGAATTCCAATTAGTAAAGTGAGAGACCTCACTTTACTGATAAGACTTCCTAGCCTAGATCCTCTCGCCAGAGAGCAGAGCTGTAGATAATATTACCCTATGTGTGCTTGATTACTTATCCTTCATGGCTGCCAATAAACAGCATACTTGTGTATATCTGCAACAGCGGCTGCTGTTGAATGGATGCCCGAGTGTGCTCAACACCTATTGGGGTGGGTGATATGACATATGATTAGCAATAGGCAGAGGTGGAGGGTATGTAATCAAGTATCTGCTCTGTGTCACTAGCAAATTTAATGAATATACATTTAGCCACCAATCAGCAAGCGCTAAGCAGGTGCTGAACCAAAAATGGGCCGGCTCCTAAGCGTACACTCCTGCTTTTCAAATAAAGATACCAAGAGAGTGAAGAAAATTTGATAATAGTAGTAAATTAGAAAGTTACTTAAATGTGCATGCTCTATCTGGATCATGAATTAATAAATTTGGGATTCAATTCCCTTTAAGCAAATATCAGCCAGTTGAACAGAATCAACAACAAATACAAAAGGATGGAGAAAATTATAGAACATTTATTCTAAACCAACTAATTGAAAATGCCCATTTACCATTGAAATATGTTATTTATTAAATATCCCTGTTTACCATTTGTCCTTACATTATATGTGACAAAACCCCATAAACTAGTACTTTTCCCTTTTTAAAGATTGCAGTACCAATAAAACACTTTTTTATTCTGGGTTGCTATGGCTCATCACATAAAAATGTAAAGCAAATCTATAATTAGGATCTCTATTCTTTATGCTTTTTTTCCCGCGTTTCATGATTTTTGCTGTAACTTGCTCATTGTTTTGGCTATAAAGATAAAATTACAAGGATATTTTATAATAAAAGGCTTAAATGTACTGCAATTTGTTAGCAACTGTAAATGATGTTCCTAATGTAAATTTTTCCCTTTGTTGTAAAAAGATACTTTTTGGTGCATACACAAATATTTTGAGTTGTAAGGAGCTCATCACTATTGCATTCTGTCCTCACATGCAAAATTTTCTTAGTTGCAATATTTTGTGAATAAACTATTAAGGGCCGGATTACGAGTGGAGCGCTAATGGTTACACACAGGTTTGTAGTGGGTGTTTGTGCGCGTTGGGTTTTCCGCTTGTATTACAAGTTAAGAGTAAAAGTGATCGATTGATTTACTCTAGAATGATTATGGTGTCATCAGAGCTATGGTTAACTGAAGAACATATTATTTTATGTGAAGAACATTGGAATGCGAAATATTCATTCATATTTGTGCACTTGAGAATATGCGATTGGGTTTGCACGAGTAGAAAACAGTTTACTTTCAACTCATGATATGAGAGCAAACCGACGCATGCAAAAGCTTACTTCTAGCGCAGTTAACACTCGAGCAGGAGCGTTAAATAACGCTCCCTTCATCATCTGGCCCTATTTTTTTAAACAAATAACCACTTGATGTATTAAATGGTATAATCTTCTGAAAATAAATGCCTGGATTATAAGTGGAGAGAAAAATACTATCACTATTGTACTTAACATTGATTAAATGTAATTATAACAGGAGTTATTTGTTATAATTTGAGTGTTAGTCTGGTACGCGCTAACATCTGCATGTCTCATTTTGCGTGTGGGTTAAAGGGACAGTAAAAGCAAAATTAAACTTTTGTGATTTGGATAGAAAATTCAATTTTAAACACCTTTCCCTTTTACTTCTATTATCTATTTTGCTTCATTCTTGTTGTATACTTTGTTGAAAAGCATACCTAGGTAGGCTCAGGAGCAGCAATGTACTACTGGGAGCTGTCTGCTGATTGGCGGATACACAAATATACCTCTTGTCATTGGCTCACAACAGTGTTCAACTAGCTCCCAGTATTGCAATTAGATAAAAGAAGTAAATTGGAAAGTTGTTTAAAATTGTATGCTCTATCCGGGGCCGTTTCTAGAGAATCTGGCTCCCAGGGCAAAATTCCAAAATGCGCCCCCCTCACAGATTCTAAAGTCCCCCTCCTAGACCTTGCATGTCACTCTGTCATTTAGAGATCAGCTCCAAAGCAGCAGTGCACTACTGGGACCTAGCTGAACACATCTGGTGAGCAAATGACAAGAGACAATGTACATATGCTTTTCAACAATGGATACCAAAGAACAAGAATAATAGAATTGTCTTAACATTTTTTGGTGTATCCTGAATTATGAAAGTTTAATTTTGACTTTTCTATCCCTTTAAATTTGCCCTTTTCTACTACAATGTTTTTTTCCAAATATATTGATATTATCTAAAAATATCTTTATATCTTTTACTAATTGCCATTATATTTATACTTTTCTTATAGCTATGCATATTTATTTGTTTAATGCAAATCAATCCCTTTAAATTCTTATCCAAAATGTATCTGCTTCCAATAGACTTTAAAGTTGAACTTTGCAAAAAAGTCATCAGGTAAGATTTTCTAAAGGATTGCAATATGTCACTGGGTGTATTTGTAACATATTTAGGGCTCTATTACAATTATTTATAAAAGTTATAACATTATTTATTTTTTTACAAAATTCACTATTAAAGTCTATTACCTAGATTTAGAGTTTTGCGTTAGAAGGGGTGCGTTAGCTACGCGTGTCTTTCCCCCCCCCCCCCCCCCGCTCCTTTTAAACAACTCTGGTATTTAGAGTTCTCTGAAGGGCTGAGTTAGGCTCCAAAAAGGGAGCGTACAGGCATATTTACCGCCACTGCAACTCTCAATACCAGCGTTGCTTATGGACGCGGCCAGCTTCAAAAACGTGCTCGTGCACGATTCCCCCATAGGAAACAATGGGGCAGTTTGAGCTGAAAAACACCTGCAAAAAAGCAGCGTTCAGCTCCTAACACAGCCCCATTGTTTCCTATGGGGAAACACTTCCTAAGTCTGCACCTAACACCCTAACATGTACCCCGAGTCTAAACACCCCTAACCTTACACTTATTAACCCCTAATCTGCTGCCCCCGCTATCGCTGACCCCTGCCTTTTATTATTAACCCCTAATCTGCCGCTCCGTACACCGCCGCCACCTACATTATACCTATGTACCCCTAATCTGCTGCCCCTAACATCGCCGACCCCTATATTATATTTATTACCCCCTAATCTGCCCCCCCCAACATCGCCGCTACCTACCTACACTTATTAACCCCTAATCTGCCGACCAGACCTCGCCGCCATTACAATAAATGTATAAACCCCTAAACCGCCTCCCTCCCGCCTCAAAAACCCTATAATAAATAGTATTAACCCCTAATCTGCCCTCCCTAACATCGACGCCACCTAACTTCAAGTATTAACCCCTAATCTGCCGACCGGACCTCGCCGCTAATCTAATAAATGTATTAACCCCTAAAGCTAAGTCTAACCCTAACACTAACACCCCCCTAAGTTAAATATAATTTTCATCTAACAAAATAAATTAACTCTTATTAAATAAATTATTCCTATTTAAAGCTAAATACTTACCTGTAAAATAAACCCTAATATAGCTACAATATAACGAATAATTATATTGTAGCTATTTTAGGATTTATATTTATTTTACAGGCAACTTTGTATTTATTTTAACTCGGTACAATAGCTATTAAAAATTATTTACTATTTAATAGCTACCTAGTTAAAATAATTACAAAATTACCTGTAAAATAAATCCTAACCTAAGTTACAATTAAACCTAACACTACACTATCAATAAATTAATTAAATAAACTATCTACAATTATCTACAATTAAATCAACTAAACTAAATTACAAAAAAAACCAAACACTTAATTACAAAAAAATAAAAAAAGATTACAAGAATTTTAAACTAATTACACCTACTCTAAGCCCCCTAAAAAAATAACAAAGCCCCCCAAAATAAAAAATGCCCTACCCTATTCTAAAATAAAAAGTTAACAGCTCTTTTACCTTACCAGCCCTTAAAAGGGCCTTTTGTGGAGCATGCCCCAAAGAAAACAGCTCTTTGCATTTAAATAAACATACAATACCCCCCCCAACATTACAACCCACCACCCACATACCCCTAATCTAACCCAAACACCCCTTAATAAACCTAACACTAAGCCCCTGAAGATCTCCCTACCTTATCTTCACCACGCCGGGTATCACCGATCCGTCCAGAAGAGGGTCCGAAGTCTTCATCCTATCCGGTAGACATGTTCATCCAGGCGGCGTCTTCTATCTTCAACCATCCGGCGCAGAGCGGGACCATCTTGAAGCAGCCGACGGTCATGGTTGTGATTAAAAACATGGTTAATCACAACCATGACCGTATCATAATATACATGCTCAATGCCATTGACCGATGACTTTTCACTCAAGGTGACACCAGTGCCCTGAATATGATATTATAGGGGTATGTGCTTAAAAATCCTTATGTAATAATACAAGAGACTAATGGACTGTATTTACTTACGAGAAAATGTCCTTATCTATAGTTATTATCACATAATTGTTCACCGCCTACTTGAGGGCTCATGCCTTACAATCATACTAGTCTTTCATACTGTGATGTATATGTATAGAATTTGTTTTCTTACCTATGATCTATGTACAATAATAACACTCATCACAATATAAGTAAGAAATATGAAACTATATTCTTCTACAAGATCACGAAGTTTCCATATTCCAGCTTATCACTGTTTGCACAAGGATATAACTTTAACTCGCATAATAATAGATTTGTGTATTGTATATATGGATTCTTCTGTTTCTTACGTATGAAGAATGCACTTTGAATGTGTGGGAGAACAATAATTGGGGTTTCTATGCTATACCCTAATAACATTAATCAATAGTGGGCATCTCTGTAAATTATACCTCTGATCACGGACCCTCAATTGTAGTATGGACCAATTGGATTGGCTGTAACGTTTGAGTGTACAATAGGAGCGCACCTATTGGTTGATCTGACACACTGACAACAGCGCTTACATTCCTAATCCATCTCAGATCTGTTAGTCGAAGAAGCAAGGTTACAAATATACACATGGTCACATGTATTAGGGTAACCAAGGTCGATACCAATTGTAGTACTGATATTCTCCGCTCTGGTTGAGGCAGACAGTACAACGTACATATCCCATATGGGATCACTCTACTTATAATGGGATGTCAGTTACTTATCGGATGGGGACACAATACAGCACAAAACAATTTGGTAGAAATACACACTTGGTAATCCTTTTACAATGCGGATCGTAAGAGCTCTATTCTCAGACTCATTAACCAATAAGATGGCTCGGTTCACACAAGCTCATTTTTAGGAGATAGTCATTGGTGCATTATGGGGCGTTTCTCGCCCCCAGCGTGTGATTGGTCAGTGAACCGGTAGCTTAGTGCTATAAGAAGGGGTGGCACCCGGGCCTCGGCTTGTCTTTGCCACATTGAAAAAGGCTGCTACTAACAGCCGAAACGCACTTGTGTACATAGTAAGCACCTCAGTGCACCTTTTGGTTTTAACTTCTTAACTTAAGTTTTTGGTCTCTTGTCCCTGTCACCTGAAGCTGAGGGAGCAGTTATCAGCCAGGAAACAGGGGGACAAGGTGACTTTAGTTTGTAAGTTTACTTGGTATTATCTGTATATAAGGCCACCTTGCTATACTCTACAACATATATATATATATATATGTTTTTTAACTATATCTCATTAAAAATTCAATTTTTTAATAATCTTTACTATATAGTAGGAATGAGTGCTAATACACCCCACTCTTGAGGTTGCTTTACTTCCCGGTTTTCGTTCTAGTTAATTTTGTGGGGCCAGCACCGGATTTATTATCCTTATATTCCACTATTTAACTGTATCTAGTGCCAGTTCTCTATCCCCTTTTTTTGTAATTGTAAACTGAGAAAATAATTGAATCCATGCTGAAAGTATAAAAGAATCCTTTCAAATCCCTTCATAAAAATGTGACATCTTCTAAAATATTATAGGTGGAATACTCATGTTTGGACTTATAATTACATGCTCGGTCAGACTAAATGGACCATGTATGGAACATATAGTTTATTAAAACTAAGAAATTATAAGTGTATAAAAATAGGCATTTGATAAAAATATACCCTTTCTGTAGTTATATTTGGTAATGAAACTGTTTAACAATGTCTGCTGCCACTGATGGTTCAGAAATGGTATTGCAGCCAGGAGGGGTTGGCTGTTAAAAGACACACATTTCCCTGGGCCAATGAGATGTTCAGCTCCGATCAGTGCATATACAAATTTGTAACAATGATTAGAAAAAGAGGTGGACTTTATCACTTGATAAAGTCTCATGCACAGAAGTAAAAAAAGGAATGGCTGAAGCTGCTAAAACTGACTTCTAAATTGACCTGCTGCCTTGGATTACAGTCTATAAAACAAAAGTGGGCCTGGCATTTTACTTCCAGAATTGCACATTCTCTTTGTATGACAGTGAAAATAATTTATCTGAAAAAGCTGAAACTTTCAAATTGGTTTATTATAATGTATTTTATATTTAAATAGATTTTAGCAAAGAAACTCTTTATAGCATAGTTAAACTACAGCTGTGAGTTACAAGGTAATTTATTCTTATATTTAATATTAATTAGACCAAGGGTAGTAAAGTATACTGGTGTTAAATATTAATATTTAGAAATAATTTTTGTATTTTAATGTCATAAGTTAGTTGCAGCTAATGTGATATATTTTAGAATTTGTTTTATTATGGCTAAATAAGAGGTTGTTTCAGGCCAGATTAATTGGCACATAAATTGGCTGTTGCATTAATAATATACAATTTCTGGTGTTTTAATTGAAGTTATATAGAACCATTTGTTGTATAAATAATTTAATTATACTTTTCTGAAAGTTCTCTTAGATTTATTAAATTTAGTAAGATTTGTGTGAAATATCTTGTTATATTGTTAACTAAGCACTGTTAAATTAGCAGTCCATATTTCGGCATTGGACTAAGTGTTGTTGGCTGATTATAAATCATTCTGGTATAATTCTCATTCATGATATTTTGATAAGCGATTCATTGTGAGTAAAGTTAACTTTTAGGGGTATAGTTTATGGTCAGTTTTGTATAGAAAATTGTAACAGAATAAGTGTGTATAATTGATTCATAATCTAGTTTTTACATAAATATAATTCAATGTGTCTATAAAGATAACTGATCAGAACAAAGGATTAAATATTATTTTTTAATGATAATATTGTTGTCAAATGTATAGATATCTCAGTAGTGATATTTTGGAGTACGCTACAGAGATTTAATATCTTACTGAAGTGTATTGACAAAGTTCTGCTATATTAATTGTAGATATCACTAACAATAGTTTTATACTGCTATTAATTATTAATATTCATAATTACAATATGTAACAATTTAGGTTTAATTCCCTTATAATCCAGCCCAATTTTCTTGTGTTTTTAATGTGCTACCATTTTTTTTAATAAGAGTTATTAAAAGTTATATTTTAACACTCTCTCTGCCTAGTTCAAGCCATTTTGAAAATGAGTGCTTGAAGTTGTACCACAATATCAGTCGTGTACTGATAAAATGTGTAAAATAGATTTATAAATGCATATATATATATATATATATATATATATATATATATATATATATACATTGTTATATATAGGTAAAGATATATATATATATATATATATATATATATATATATATATATATAGGAATAACTATTTAAACATATTTATTATTATTATTGGTTATTTGTAGGGCACCAGCAGATTATAGGGTATGGGGCCCTGCCAAGAGTCACACTGATGTAGTCAGCTTTTAAGAAGGTGATCTACAAACAGCTGGACTCTTAGGCTTACATGCTAAGGGGGTTCAGGGGATAGCAATGAAGGAGAGGAACTGGTATAAAGAAAGGTTAGTGTAGGTTGTATGCATCCCTGAACTGTAGAGTCTTTAGGGAGTGCTTGAAGCTTTCAAAACTAGGGGAGAGTCTTGTGGAGTGAGGCAGAGAGTTCCACAAGATGGGAGCCAGTCTGGAGAAGTCCTTTAAATGGAAGTGTGAGGAGGTAACAAGAGAGGAGGAGAGTAGGAGGTCATGAGCAGAGCGAAGTGGATGGGAGGGAGAGTATCCAGAGACAAGGTCTGAGATATAGGGGGGAGCAGTGCAGTTGAGGGCTTTGTATGTCAGAGTGAGAAATTTGTGTTTAATACTAGAGGCAAGAGGAAGCCAGTGAAGGGATTGGCAGAAAGGTGCAGCAGATGAAGAGCGATGTGTAAGGAAGATGAGCCGGGCAGAGGCATTCATTATGGATTGTGAAGGAGCTAGGCAGCAGCTGGGGAGACCAGAGAGGACAGAGTTGCAGTAATCAAGGGGGAAAGGATGAGAGAGTGGATTAAAATTTTAGTTGTGTCTTGTGTAAGGAAATGTCTAATTTTAGAGATGTTTTTAAGGTGGAAGCGGCAGGCTTTCACCAAGGACTGAATGTGAGGAGTGAAATAAAGATCTGAATAAAATGTGACCCCAAAACATCAGGAATTTCAGGGTAGGGGTAATGATGGAGTCATCAACAGTTATAGAGAGATTGGGGGTGGAGATTTTGGAAGAAGGGGGAAAAAAAGGAGCTCAGTTTTGGAGAGATTTAGCTTGAGGTAGTGAGAGGACATCCAGTTGGAGATGTCAGAAAGACAGTTAGTGACACGGGTTAGCAAGGAAGGAGATAGACCTGGTGCAGAGAAGTAGATGTGGGTGTCATCGGCATACAAATGATATTGGAAACCATGGGACTTAATTAGGGAACCTAATGATGTTGTGTAGATTGACAAGAGAAGGGGACCAACGACAGAGCCTTGTGGTACCCCGACAGAAACTGGTGACGGGGCAGAGGAGGTCCCAGAGAAGGCTACACTAAAGGTATGGTTTGACAAGTAGGAAGAGAATCACGAGAGGGCTGTGTCACAGATGCAGAAAGATTGGAGGGTTTGGAGTAAAAGGGGGAGGTCAACAGTTTCAAGGCTGCGGACAGATCAAGGAGGATAAGCAGCGAGAAGTGGCCTTTTGATTTTGCTGTAACGATTGCTGTCTCTGTGGAGTGATGGGGACAAAATACAGGTTGCAGTGGGTCAAGGAGGGAGTTTAATGTAAGGAAATTGGATAGGCGGTGCATATACTAGCTTTTCGAGAAGCTTTGAGGCAAGAGGGAGGAGGGAAATAGGGCTGTAGTTGGATGGGGAGGTAGGATCAAGGGAAGATTTTTTGAGGATCGGTGTGACCAGTGCATGTTTCAGAGATGAGGGAAATATACCGGTGCTGAGGGAGAGATTGAAAATGTGTGTGAGTATAGGGGTAAGGGTAGAAGAGAGGGAGGGGAGTAGCTGTGAGGGGATAGGGTCAAGGGGACAGATAGTGAGATGAGAGCGCAGTATAAGTGCAGAAACATCTTCCTCAGTAACAGGGGAGAAAGAGCTAAGTTCATGGCTATGTGGGTTGTGGTTGATTGTGAGCGTTTGAGGGGGTGAGAGAATGGAAGTATGTTGAGAGATGATTTAGTTTCTGATGGAGTCAATTTTGTTATTGAAGCGGCTGGCAAAGTTTTGAGCTGACTGAGAAGTTGTATTAGGAGGAGGGGGTGGGCAGAGAAGAGTATTGAAAGTGGAGGACAGACGTTTTGGGTATGAAGAACGATTAGAGATAAGAGTAGAGAAGTAATGTTGCTTATATAGATTAAGGGCAGAATAGTAGGAGTTTAAGATGAATTTGTAATGAAGAAAATCAGCTGAACTCCGAGATTTTCTCCAGTGCCGCTCAGCAGTGCGGGAACATCTGCGTGGGTACCGTGTCAGAGGAGTATGCCAGGGCTGAGGATGAGTGTGTGATTTCCGAGCTGTGGTAAGAGGGGCCAGATTGTCAAGGACGGATGTAAGGGTGGAATTATAGTGGCAGATAGATTGTTCAGGGCAGGAAAAGGAGGAGAAGGATGAGAGGAGAGGTTTGAGGGAATTCCCCTATATGAAGGACAGTGAATGTGAAATATTTACTGTAAATACACAGTTAAACAATTTTTTAAATATGAATATTGCATAAATATGATTTTTGATGTTTTCAGCTGCTTGAATTCAAAGGGCTCCATTGTAAATACATATACATGCATATAAAACATAAATACATATGTACACACACATATTCTAGGCTTTAACCTAGAGATACATATATATATATATATATATATATATGTGCATGTCTGAAGATGTATATGTATGTATATATATATTTATATATATACGAACATATACATCTGTAGACATGTATTTGTATGTATCTCTAGGTTAAAGCCCTTTGCCTGCCTTTTTTTCCCCTAACACCCGAGACCTAATATCTTTGAGTCCTTATAACTTTTTTATACATTTTTTTAAATAATTTTTATTAGACAGTGTTATTATGAGGTTAACTTACTTTTAAATAAAAATTTAAATATAATTTTGATGTGTTTTGTACAAATTTTTAGTCTTGCATAGCAGTTAACCAGAACTCTGAAGTTGTGCTATCCCGACGCACAATAAATTCAATTGCACTCAAGCGAGTGTGTTTACTTTAAACCTGCAATAAGCGCGCTACTTTTGTCATGTGCAAAGAGCCACGATAAACCCCTTATCACTCGCACAGAACAGTTTTAAATGTTGTGGATAAATATTTAACTAACAAATGTTTGTCTAAGGCAGAATGTAAAATAATGCACCGCATATTATCTGCTGAGCATAACTTTTGATCCTGGCTTTTAGTTTTTAGAGATGGCAGACCAGGGTTTAGGATTCCTTTCTTCTGATATAAATATGTTTCCAACAAGATATCAGCCAAAAACATTTTTACCATTGATTGAAATTAAATTGCGGTCACATTAACAATATTTGCTTCCAAGCATTGAACTTTTTCTGCATTTGGCAATATGTAATAATAAATATCAAGCTTTCAACTTGATAACTAGGCTTTTCGGTTAGATGTGCTCATAGAAATGCCAGAATTGGTTGTAGCTGTCTTTGTTTTACTGAAATATGTTTCATAGTTATTACTTTTTCTATTAGATTTTACAGCAGAGTTCAGATAAAGGGCAGGTGAATCTTACAGAGGTCATGACTTACTCACGGACACATTACATGACCTTAGTTTTTATCTAAAAACTATATTACAGAAAAAGGGATCATTCTTTACTACTGTAAAAGACAACATTTTGTAATATTTTTCAGTGGGGCCGATTTATCAAAGTCTGGCGGACATGATCCGCTGTAGCATATCATGGCCGCCAGATATCGCTGAATGCCGACAGCATACGCTGTGGGCATTTAACATTGCACAAGCAGTTCTAGTGAACCGCTAGCAGAGGGTGTCAATTAACCCGATCGTATAGGATCGGGCGGATTGCAGATGGACCAGTTAAGGAGCAGCTGCAATCCTAACTGCTGTTTCCAGGGAGCCTGAAGGCTTGTGTGGAAACAGGGGCATCAGGGGCCATTCGGCCCTTGATAAATCAGCCCCAGTGAGTGTAATTTTAAAAAGCTTTCCAATGTTGTTCTTTATCAAATTTGCTTCCTTTCTTGGTATCCTTTGTTGAAGGGGCAGCAATGAGTAAACTGTGGTAGACTAGGTATTTCATATTCTATGGCAGCAGTGTTTGCAACAATGAAAACATTATTACAAACATTCGGCTAGAGTTTTGTCGGTAAACACCCGCGTAGCTAACGCTGCTTTTTTTCCCAACGCACCTTTCCAATAACGCTGGTATTTAGAGTTGTCTGAGGGCAGCCCCATTGTTTCCTATGGGGAAACACTTTCTAAGTCTGCACCTAACACCCTAACATGAACCCCGAGTCTAAACACCCCTAACCTTACAATTATTAACCCCTAATCTGCCGCCCCCGCTATCGCTGACCCCTGCATATTATTATTAACCCCTAATCTGCTGCTCCGGACACCGCCGCAACCTACATTATCCCTATGAACCCCTAATCTGCCCCCCCAATGTCGCCGCTACCTTACCTACACTTATTAACCCCTAATCTGCCGACCAGACCTCGCCGCCGCTATAATAAATGTATTAACCCCTAAACCGCTACACTCCGGCCGCGCAAACAGTATAATAAATTGTATTAACCCCTAATCTGCTTTCCCTAACATCACCGCCACCTACCTACAATTATTAACCCCTAATCTCCCGCCCGCACCGTCGCCGCTACTATAATAAAGTTATTAACCCCTAAACATAACTCTAACCCTAACACCCCCCTAACATAAATATAATTTATATTAAACAAAATAATATTCCTAAAATTAACTAAATTATTTCTATTTAAATCTAAATACTTACCTATCAAATAAACCCTAATATAGCTACAATATAATTAATAATTACATTGTAGCTATTTTAGGATTTATATTTATTTTACAGGCAACTTTGTATTTATTTTAACTAGGTACAAAAGCTAATAAATAGTTAATAACTATTTAATAGCTACCTAGTTAAAATAAATACAAAATTACATGTAAAATAAATCCTAACCTAAGTTACAATTACACTACACTATCATTACATTAATTAAATAAATTACCTACAATTACATAAAATAAAATACAATAAAATAAACTATTCTATAATACAAAAAAAAACAAACACTAAATTACAAAAAATAAAAAAGAATTACAAGCAGTTTAAACTAATTACAACTAATCTAAGCCCCCTAATAAAATAAAAATCCCCCCAAAATAAAAAATTCCCTACCCTATTCTAAAATACAAAAGTAATCAGCTCTTTTACCAGCCCTTAAAAGGGCTTTTTTGTGGGGCATTGCCCCAAAGTAATCAGCTCTTTTGCCTGAAAATAAAAATACAATACCTCCCCAACATTACAACCCACCACCCACACACCCCTACTCTAACCCACCCAAACCCCCTTAAATAAACCTATCGCTAACCCCCTTGAAGATCATCCTACCTTGAGTCGTCTTCACCCAGCCCAGCCGAATTCTTCATCCAAGGTGCGCAGAGGAGGTCCTTGATCCGGTAGAAGTCTTCATCCAAGCGGCTAAGAAGAGGTCCTCCATCCGGTAGAAGTGTTCATCCAGGTGGCGTCATCAATCTTCATCCATCCGGAGCGGAGCCATCTTCAACGAAGCCGACGCGGAGCCATCCTCTTCAACCGACGGACTAACGACGAATGAAGGTTCCTTTAAGGGACATCATCCAAGATGGCGTCCCTCGAATTCCAATTGGCTGATAGGATTCTATTAGCCAATCGGAATTAAGGTAGGAAAAATCTGATTGGCTGGTGCAATCAGCCAATCAGATTGAAGTTCAATCCGATTGGCTGATCCAATCAGCAAATCGTATTGAGCTTGCATTCTATTGGCCGATCGGAACAGCAAACCGGATCAAGGACCTCCTCTGCGCACCTTGGATAAAGAATTTGGCTCAGCTGGGTGAAGACAACTCAAGGTAGGATGATCTTCAGGGGGTTAGCGATAGGTTTATTTAAGGGGGGTTTGGGTGGGTTAGAGTAGGGGTGTGTGGGTGGTGGGTTGCAATGTTGGGGGGGTGTTGTATTTTTATTTTCAGGTAAAAGAGATGATTACTTTGGGGCAATGCCCCGCAAAAAGCCTTTTTAAGGGCTGGTAAAAGAGCTGATTACTTTTGTATTTTAGAATAGGGTAGGGAATTTTTTATTTTGGGGGGATTTTTTATTTTATAAGGTGTAATTAGTTTAAACTGCTTGTAATTCTTTTTTATTTTTTGTAATTTAGTGTTTGTTTTTTTGTATTATAGAATAGTTTATTTATTGTGTTTTATTTTAGTTAATTTATGTAATTTATTTAATTAATTTAATGATAGTGTAGTGTAAGGTGTATTTGTAACTTAGGTTAGGATTTATTTTATATGTAATTTTGTATTTATTTTAACTAGGTAGCTATTAAATAGTTATTAACTATTTAATAGCTTTTGTACCTAGTTAAAATAAATGCAAAGTTGCCTGTAAAATAAATATAAATCCTAAAATAGCTACAATATAATTATTTGTTATATTGTAGCTATCTTAGGGTTTATTTTATAGGTAAGTATTTAGTTTTAAATAGGAAGACTTTAGTTAATAAGAGTTAATTTATTTTGTTAGATTAAAATTATATTTAATTTCGGATGGTGTTAAGGTTAGGGTTAGACTTAGCTTTAGGGGTTAATACATTTATTATAGTAGCAGCGAGCGGCAGATTAGGGGTTAATACTTGAAGTTATGTGGCGGCAACATTGGGTGGGGCAGATTAGGGGTTAATAAATATTATGTAGGGGTCGGCGATGTTAGGGGCAGCAGATTAGGAGTTCATAGGGATAATGTAGGTGGCGGCGATGTGCGGTCGGCAGATTAGGGGTTAAAAATATTTATTACAGTGGCGGCGATGTGGGGGGGCCTCGGTTTAGGGGTACATAGGTAGTTTATGGGTGTTAGTGTACTTTAGAGCACTGTAGTTAAGAGCTTTATATACCGGCGTTAGCCCATAAAGCTCTTAACTACAGCCTTTCCATTGGCTGTAGGAGTCTTGTCGGTAGAGGGTTATTAACTATTTACTAACTACCTAGCTAAAATAAATACAAATTTACCTGTAAAATAAAACCTTACCTGTCTTACGCTAACACCTAACCTTACACTACAATTAAATAAATTACATAAATTAAATACAATTAACTAAATTGCAACCCCCCACTAAATTACACAAAATAAAAAAAGAAATGATCAGCTATTTAAACTAATTACACCTAATCTAATAGCCCTATCAAAATAAAAAACAATCCCCCCAAAATAAAAAAACCCTAGCCTAAACTACCAATAGCCCTTAAAAGGGCCTTTTGTGGGGCATTGCCCCAAAGAAATCAGCTCTTTTACATGTAAAATAAAATACAAACAACCCCCAACAGTAAAATCCACCACCCACACAACCAACCCCCCAAATAAAATCCTAACTAAAAAACCTAAGCTCCCCATTGCCCTGAAAATGGCATTTGGATAGGCATTGCCCTTAAAAGAGCATTTAGCTCCATTTCCGCTCAAACCCTGATCTAAGAATAAACCCTTAAAATAGCCTAACTGTAAGATCCACTTACAGTTTTTAAAGACCCGACATCCATCCTCAACGAAGCCAGCAGAAGTCCTCAACAAAGCGGCAGAAGTCTTCATCCAACCGGGCAGAAGTCTTCATCCAGACGGCATCTTCTATCTTCATCCATCCGGCGCGGAGCAGGTCCGTCTTTAAGACATCCGGTGTGGAGCATCCTTTTCAATCGACGTCTTCTTGAACAATGAATTCTCCTTTAAATTACATCATCCAAGATGGCGTCCCTTGAATTCCGATTGGCTGATAGAATTCTATCAGCCAAATGGAATTAAAGGTGAAAAAAATCCATTTGGCTGATGCAATCAGCCAATAGGATTGAGCTTGCATTCTATTGGCTGATTGGAACAGCCAATAGAATGCGAGCTCAATCCTATTGGCTTTATAAGCTTTGTAAATATACATATTTATTGCAAGTCATGTTGATTATATGAACCTAAATGTAGACACACCAAATTAAAAATCTCTCTCAGATGATATCCTTATGTGGATCAAATACATTGATCCTAGTAAGGAATTCTATTAATATTCCAATCTTATGGAAGCTATTGGATATTTATTGTTAAATGTTGTAATACTATTGTTTATCTCTTGTCTGAATATAATGGCATGAGTATTTACTATTATTTGATCGGTTTTCTTTTATATCCTATATTATCATTTTTACACCTGTATAAAGCTTATCTTGGTTTGCATTTTTATTAATTTTTATATTAGGTTTTGTAGCGCATTTGATCGATTTGATATATTGAATTATTATAACAGTTAGATTAAGACCACATGCCCCACTTATTTTTGAAAATTAAAGCCGTGATTATTGCTTTTATGTTTTGATATTATTCACATACATTCTCATGTGACAGCCAATCAGAATTAAGGTAGAAAAAATCCAATTGGCTGATGCAATCAGGCAATAGGATTGAGCTCCCATTCTATTGACTGATTGGAACAGCCAATAGAATGTGAGCTCAATCCTATTGGCTGATTGGATCAGCCAATAGGATTGAACTTCAATCCTATTGGCTGATTGCATCAGCCAATAGGATATTTTCTACCTTAATTCCGATTGGCTGATAGAATTCTATCAGCCAATCGGAATTGAAGGGACGCCATCTTGGATGACGTCACTTAAAGGAACCGTCATTTAGTAAGAAGACTTCGATGGAAGAGGATGCTCCGCGCCAGATGTCTTCGACCCGGTTGGGTGAAGACGTCTCCCGGTAAGGTGATCTTCACGGGATTAGTATTAGGTTTTTTTAAGGGGGGATTAGGTGGGTTTTAGAGTAGGGTTGGTTGTGTGGGTATGGGTTTTAATGTTGGGGGGGGGATTTGTAATTTTTTTTACAGGTAAAAGAGCTGATTACTTTGGGGCAATGCCCCGCAAAAGGCCCTTTTAAGGGCTATTTGTAATTTAGTGTAGGGTAGGGCTTTTTTTATTTTGGGGGGCTTTTTTTTATTTTGTTAGGGGGATTAGATTAGGTGTAATTAGTTTTAAAATCTTGTAATTTGTTTATTATTTTCTGTAATTTAGTGGGGTTTTTTTGTACATTAGATAGTTTTATTTAATTGTATTTAATTTAGGGAATTAATTTAACTATAGTGTAGTGTTAGGTGTAAGTGTAACTTAGGTTAGGTTTTGTATTTATTTTAACTAGGTAGTTTATTAAATAGTTAATAACTATTTAGTAACTATTCTACCTAGTTAAAATAAATACAAACTTGCCTGTAAAATAAAAATAAACCCTAAACTATCTACAATGTAACTATTAGTTATATTGTAGCTAGGTTAGGGTTTATTTTATAGGTAAGTATTTAGTTTTAAATAGGAATAATTTAGTTAATTATAGTTATATTTATTTAGATTTATTTTAATTATATTAAAGTTAGGGGGTGTTAGGGTTAGGGTTAGACTTAGATTTAGGGGTTAAAATGTTTATTATAGTTGCGGCGACGTTGATGCGGCAGATTAGGGGTTAATAAATGTAGGTAGGTGTCGGCGATGTTAGGGACGGCAGATTAATAATATTTAACTAATGTTTGCGAGGCGGGAGTGCGGAGGTTTATGGGTTATAATGTTTATTATAGTGGCTGCGGTGTCCGGAGCGGCAGATTAGGGGTTAATAGTATAATGTAGGTATCGGCGATGTTGGGGCCGGCAGATTAGGGGTTAATAAGTGTAAGATTAGGGGTGTTTAGACTCGGGGTTCATGTTAGGGTGTTAGGTGTAGACATAAATTTTATTTCTCCATAGGAATCAATGGGGCTGCGTTAAGAGCTAAACGCTGCTTTTTTGCAGATGTTGGTTTTTTTTTCAGCCGGCTCTCCCCCATTGATTCCTATGGGGAAATTGTGCACAAGCACGTTCAGCCAGCTCAGCACCAACGTAAGCAGCGCTGGTATTGAGGTGAGATGTGGAGCAAAATTTTGCTCTACGCTCACTTTTTTGCGGTTAACGCCGGGTTTGTAAAAACCCGTAATACCAGCGCTGTCTGTAAGTGAGCGGTCAGCATAAACTGCTCGTTAGCACCGCACCCCTGTTAACGCAAAACTCTGATTTTCTACTACTTACTCTGATGCCGATTAATGGCCCAATAAGTTTTGTTGAATCGGAGGGGTGTGTGAGGAGACACACTCGTGATTGGCCCGCTGTATGTATGAATCGGTTATATTATAGCGCATTTATATGTATGTAGAGACGCAATTGCATACTGATATTGATTTGATATACTAAATTATTGCAGTATTAATATTCCATCGGCTTTAATCATTTATTGTAAAATTAATCCTTAAATATTGCCGTTATGTTTAGACAAAATTATTATCATCAACACACATTCTTGTGTGATTGGTCCATTTCTTGGCTCCTTTGTCCAATTGTATACAGCACGTTGTGGGTATGTCTTGATCTAGACCTTTGATTGGTCTTTTGTACGTGCTGATCAACATGGACGTTTACTCCTTACTCTGATGCCGATCAGTGACCCAATAAGGTGTATTGAACCGGAAGGGTGTGTTTCGTTTCACACTCGCGATTGGTCCTTTGTATGTTTATTTAGAGCAAGGTTGTGAGGGAATACTATAGCCTGATGAAACAGCGTAAGCGCTGAGAAACGCATTGCTGTGTTTCCTGTTTTTTAAAGTGATTTTAAATAAATGTAATACCTTTTATCCAACCTTGCCTTATTCCTTTGGTAATCGGATTCACTTTGGGACCTTACATCATCGAGGAGGTGTTCCGGTGTAAGCTGTTACCAGTGATTGAGTCAGCCGAGCGGCTCCAAAGCCTCGGTTCGTTCACTATTGCACTGGTTGTGCATCTTGGCATGTGAGTATATCTGACGTCCATTTAAGCCCACATTTACCTTTACCAACGATATTATACCATTAGATGCCTCTTCTCTTTCCAATCTTTAGGAATTGGTACTTGTAAGACTTGTAATACCAGCGGTAGTGAAAAAGAGCCTTAACGCTGCTTTTTCACTCATACCGCAAATCTCGTAATCTAGCCGATTGTTAGGAAAGAAGGAGATGTTTTGGATTTTTTAAATTGAGGTTCATATAAGATTTTCATTAGACTTATGTACTGATTATATTATATATCAGTTTTTCAATATATCATCTAAGAGAACTAAAATTATTGTGTACATATTTTCATGTAAGTTAGTATACTGATGTTCTTCAATGATTATATGAAGTTTAATCATTGTATATTTTAGGAGATTATGGATATATTATTGATATATTATGAGCTCTATATACTTTAAACAAATTGAAATCCTGTGATCGTGCACGGGTTTGTGAGATTTCAATTATAGGATCAGGTCAGGGGGCGCGTCCCTATGATGCTAGCCACACCCACCATGACCCGGTCCCATTCTGGAAAAAGCTGCTAAAGCCCAGCACAGTTAGGACGGCATGGAACCTCCAAATGGCGTTAAAAGGTTAAACTAGTTTTTTTTTTATCATTTCTAGTTTCAATAGATCAGTGTAGTTGCTATTTACCTTATAACACAGATTTCTGAGTGTGATTCCAGGTATGGTTTCATTATTTATTTATTGGATCGTTATTCTTTAGAAATATATTGGTTTATTCTTTCATATATTCACTTTGAGAATTGGCTTATATATACACATCATAAGTTTACTATGAGCTCTATACTCTATTTGGTTAGCATGTTTTCCGTAATTTCAGGAGCTTAGTAGAGTTGCTGCGGGTTCTGCAATATGATGCATTGAGTTTGATTCCGGGTGAGTTCTTATTTTATTCTTTTATATGAGTATATATAAATAAAATATATATACAGTATCTCTCTGTAATATGTTTTTTTTATACATTCTATTGCCAACAATAATCAGAATATTTACAGGTGTGATCATATTGTACACTAGGGGGATATAGTAATCAATACTTTAAGTATATATAATCTTAATCAAGATGCAATTGTGTCTATAGTAACTTGTTTATTCACTTCATTATATGTATCTATGCAAAAGTTCCTTATGTGCATTTTATATAGATATATATATTATATATTAAATAAAGAAATCAGAAGCAAGATAATAAGACATGACAGAGTCACCATGCATACATATATATATAGATCTCAAACATAATGAAACCAAATGAGAACTCAGAGTTTTTTACGTATATGAGTCTGTGATTGGCTTATGCCTGTCACATGATACAGGGGGTGGCAAATTGAAGTAAATTTTGAAATTTATCAGAAAAAAACTATTGCTTATTTAAATTTCAGAGTAAGTGTTATTGCTTTGTATTTTTATTATGCATAAGTTGATTATGCAATTCTACTGTTTTTAATGACCCTTTAACCCCTTAACGACCAGCGCCGTAACCTGTACATCACTGCAGTCCTGGGCTTCTCTCTGCCGTGATCTCGCTCAAAATTGCAAGATCGCTCTATTTATGCAGAAATAGATTTGCAGAGTTACCAATGCAGAGAGGGCCACTCTGTGGCCCCCTCTGCATCGGACAGTGATGGTGCCGATCATTGATGGGTCGGAGGCTAAGAAGGGATGCAGATGGGCGGCCCATCACTGTAAGAGGCGGGAGGAGGACGGGAGCGGGTGGGTCTGTTATGTCACGCTACAGGGAAGCCCAGAATTAAAAAAAAACCTGCATCATTGAGGGGGAAGGAGGGAGGTAGGGGCAAAGAGGGGGATGTGGGATCTGTTGTGGGATCCATTGCTATAAAGGGATCTGGGAGGGGGTAGGGTATTGAGGGGGGGGAAGCTACACTACAAAAAAAAGGTTATCTTCATTTTTTGTAAAAAAAAATCCTAATTGGCAGCAAACTGGGTACTCGCAGACAGATGCTAGTACCTAAGATGGCTGCAAATAGGTAGTGGGGGAGGGTTAGAGAGCTGTTTGGAGAGGATCAGGGAGGTTTGGGGCTAAGATGGATCCAACACTGCAGAATATTTAAAAACAAAAATGATAAAAAAAATCTTTTATTTTAGTACTGGCAGACTTTCTGCAGTACTTAAGATGACGGTAAAAATTGTGAAGTGGGGGAAGGAAGAGAGCTGTTTCAGAGGGGTCAAGGAGGGATCAGGGGGTGGGATGTGTCAGGTGGGAGGGAACCTATACACTAAAGATAAAATTAACCCTACAAGCTACCTAATTAACCCCTTTACTGCTGGGCATAATACAGCAGCCTTCTAATTACCAAAAAGCAATGCCAAAGCCATATATGTCTGCTATTTCTGAACAATGGGGATCCCAGAGAAGCATTTATAACCATTTGTGCCATGATTGCACAAGTTGTTTGTAAATAATTTCAGTGAGAAACCTATAACTGCTAAAAAGTTAACAATTTTATAAATTTGATTGCATTTGGCGGGGAAATGGTGGCATGAAATATACCAAAATGGGCCTAGAGCAATACTTTGGGTTGTCTACTAAAATATATATATATATTTTTGATAGGTAAATATAAAAAAGGCGCTATTTCTGTTAAAATGTAGTGATGGCAAAAATGCTAAAAATGCTCTGGTCTTTTGGGGAAGTTTTTGTCTAAAATGCCTGGTCCTTAAGGGCTTAACCCAGCATAAGTAGGTGGGAGACTTGGGGAAGCTCAGCCATTTTTAATCACTTTGTATGACTTCTGTGCCACTGTGAGCCCCTAGTCATTGCCTCAAATTCAATCAGTGACAGCTATTGTATTTATTGTTGTTGCAGTGCTTGGATTCAGTTGTGAGTTATTATAGTGTACTGAGGTAAGTTGTGTTTTTGATATAATTTTGTTCTTTGAATTCTGTAATATAAAAATTAATAAAGTTATATTTTCTGTTAGCATTAAAATATATGTTTTTTTAATTATTTGCATTCTATAATGTAAGATTTTTGTTCAAAATAGTTATATATTTGCTTTCCTTTTGAAACAACAGCGAACACATTTAGTTAATGGATCAACTTCTTTAATAAATATTCTGACAAACTGCACAGCCATATGAACAAAATTCTGCTGAAATGAACTTTGAAAAACCCCAAATTGAAATGAATCCTTCAGGCAAAACAAATATTTCACTCTTGTACAATCTCTAGTGTCTAATATATTTAATCATATCACTAAAGAAAAGAACACACAATTAATAAATAAACACGTTTAACAGACGTTTAGCAATAAGTGGCAACAAGCTTACAAGAAATAGCAAAATATGCCAGTAATATATACTAACCATCAATTTTTAAAAGAAAAAAATAACTTCTTAAGTTTGTACAGGGACAGTTCACAAGGTGTAGGTACATTAAATATGACATTTGTAAATACACTTTTCCCGCTGTCGAAATTGCTTAGAAATTCTAAGACAAAGTTTATCACAGATCAAAGTTAAAATAAATAGACAAGTACATTTTCTGGAAGATGTACTAAAAGCAAAATCTGGAAAAAACCATAAAAAGTTGTATTATCACTATGTTATATTATATTAGGATTTTTTGTGTGTTAATTCAACCTCTATCATAAAGATATTAAAGGACACTAAACCCAATTATTTTCTTTCATGATTCAGATAGAGCATGTAATTTTAAGCAACTTTCTATTTTACTCCTATTATCAATGTTTCTTTGTTCTCTTGCTATCTTTATTTGAAAAAGAAGGCATCTAAGTTAATTTTTGGTTCAGACCCTGGACAGCACTTGTTTAATGGTGGGTGCATTTAGCCACCAATCAGCAAGCACAACCCATGTTGTGAACCAAAAATGGTCCGGCCTCTAAACTTACATTCTTGCTTTTCAAATAAAGATAGCAAGAGAATAAAGAAAATGTGATAAAAGGAGTAAATTAGAAAGTTGAATAAAATTGCTGCTCTATCTGAATCATGGAAGAAAAAAAATGGGGTTAAGTGTCCCTTTAAAGCATTTGCCAAAGGGGTAAAAATTCCAAAGGGAGAATTATTTTTTTCTTTAAACAACAAATGCGTTGCGACAAGCTACTTATACACCACTGTGAAGACAAGAGATACAAAAAGGATATAAGGTTCCCACATGTTGTGATTGCCCATATACAGTAATTAGAGAGTTACCGATATGCACTAGGCTGGACGACAAAATGCTCATTACATCTGTAAACATAATTAGATTAGCTCCAGACCACAGTTGATATGGTGAAAAGAAAATGTATTTTGGACAAATCTATGTTCCCCAAAATTACTAACTATGAATGTGCATTTGTTTTAATATCCGTATGAATGCACTAACTACATTAAAGAATAACACATATAGTTAAGGAATATATTCATTAATCTTTAAATTAGGTGTATTACTTATCTGTAGCAGGCTCTGGAGCAATGCTAATCCTGTTTTTCTTCATAGACTCCAGTTCCACGCTAATAGGAGCTTCCTAGCATGCTACAGGTACATTAGTAGGGCGGATCCCTTCTCCTTTAGCATAGCCAGGGGGTGCGCTAATCCACCAGGACTGTGCTAATAGGAGAATTAGGCCCTGGACTCTATGAAGAAGGGTCAGGTTAGCACCCCCTAACTCTAAAGGAGAAAGGATCTGCTGCACTAATGTACTTGTAGCAAGCTGGGGAGCTGTAGAATAGAAGCAGTGGTGCGGCCCTAGAGTCTATGAAGAAGAAGAGGATTAGCACGAAGTCCTATTGCCCTACAGGTACGTGTTGAGGTGAGAGGAATAGAGAATATTTACAAAAAAATAAGTAAATGTTAACAAATATTCAGTATTCGGTTCATTTTAAATGAACCAAATAGCAAATAGTGCAGCGCACAAATATTCTGAAAACGTAATTTTTCAGAATATTCGTTCCAAATGATTAATCTGGAATGAATTATTCAGTGCTGCACAAGTCTTCTAGTAACCTCAGCTCCAGAACTAAGGTGGGGTTGAGTATGTCATGGGCAGATTTGGTCAAGTGATTGGTGGAATCAGGAAGGTTTTAGGCGAAGCCAGGGCAGTTCCTCGATGAATGGCAGCTCCGGACATGTTGGAAACCCACTTTTACCTGGGTGTCTTGCACATGCTCAGTTCACATGAAAATAAACATCATTTTTGTTTCAATAAAAAATTTAAAAATATGGCTCAAATCACAATTTAAACTATGAAACTTGCACACACGTTAAATAACAACATTGATACAAGAATGTATGATTGCAGTAAAGTGATTGAAGCATTTAAACATTTTAGTTATTTCATATCCCGTTGCATAATTTCATCAATTGCTTATTAGTTAAATGAAAACAATCTGTGCTAAAACACATAAAGCAGTAATTATCAACATTAAATAGATATAAATATATCACAGTTTATTCAGAATCTGATCATCGGTTTCCATTTTGAAACATTCTCTTTTAGATAAAACAGAGACAATGGGCCGATTTATTATGTGTCTGGACATGATCCGCTGTAGCGATCATGTCCGACAGACATCGCTGAATGCCGGCAGCATACGCTGTCGGCATTTAACATTGCACAAGCAGTTCTGGTGAACTGCTTGTGCAATGCAGCCCCCTGCAGATTCGCTAGCAGGAGGTGTCAATCAGCCCGATCGTATAGGATTGGGCGGATTGCAGACTGCAGCCTCAGAGGCAGCGGACCTTTTATATAGCAGCAGTCTTAAGACCGCTGCTTCATAACTGCTGTTTCTGGCGAGCCTGAAGGCTTGCGCGGAAACAGGAGCATTAGGGGCCAATCAGTCCTTGATAAATCAGCCCCAATGTGTTTGCTGCATGTTTTACTTTCTCTTTGCTCATATATCTTTTGTTTCCTAGTAAGTCTATAAAAATATTTTTTGTGTTTTATATAGATTTTCATGTTATAGCGTAGCTTGCCATTGCTCACAATGCATGTCCTGTACAGGGAGTGCAGAATTATTAGGCAAATGAGTATTTTGACCACATCATCCTCTTTATGCATGTTGTCTTACTCCAAGCTGTATAGGCTCGAAAGCCTACTACCAATTAAGCATATTAGGTGATGTGCATCTCTGTAATGAGAAGGGGTGTGGTCTAATGACACCAACACCCTATATCAGGTGTGCATAATTATTATGCAACTTCCTTTCCTTTGGCAAAATGGGTCAAAAGAAGGACTTGACAGGCTCAGAAAAGTCAAAAATAGTGAGATATCTTGCAGAGGGATGCAGCACTCTTAAAATTGCAAAGTTTCTGAAGCGTGATCATCGAACAATCAAGTGTTTCATTCAAAATAGTCAACAGGGTCGCAAGAAGCGTGTGGAAAAACCAAGGCGCAAAATAACTGCCCATGAACTGAGAAAAGTCAAGCGTGCAACTGCCAAGATGCCACTTGCCACCAGTTTGGCCATATTTCAGAGCTGCAACATCACTGGAGTGCCCAAAAGCACAAGGTGTGCAATACTCAGAGACATGGCCAAGGTAAGAAAGGCTGAAAGACGACCACCACTGAACAAGACACACAAGCTGAAACGTCAAGACTGGGCCAAGAAATATCTCAAGACTGATTTTTCTAAGGTTTTATGGACTGATGAAATGAGAGTGAGTCTTGATGGGCCAGATGGATGGGCCCTTGGCTGGATTGGTAAAGGGCAGAGAGCTCCAGTCCAACTCAGACGCCAGCAAGGTGGAGGTGGAGTACTGGTTTGGGCTGGTATCATCAAAGATGAGCTTGTGGGGCCTTTTCGGGTTGAGGATGGAGTCAAGCTCAACTCCCAGTCCTACTGCCAGTTTCTGGAAGACACCTTCTTCAAGCAGTGGTACAGGAAGAAGTCTGCATCCTTCAAGAAAAACATGATTTTCATGCAGGACAATGCTCCATCACACGCGTCCAAGTACTCCACAGCGTGGCTGGCAAGAAAGGGTATAAAAGAAGAAAATCTAATGACATGGCCTCCTTGTTCACCTGATCTGAACCCCATTGAGAACCTGTGGTCCATCATCAAATGTGAGATTTACAAGGAGGGAAAACAGTACACCTCTCTGAACAGTGTCTGGGAGGCTGTGGTTGCTGCTGCACGCAATGTTGATGGTGAACAGATCAAAACACTGACAGAATCCATGGATGGCAGGCTTTTGAGTGTCCTTGCAAAGAAAGGTGGCTATATTGGTCACTGATTTGTTTTTGTTTTGTTTTTGAATGTCAGAAATGTATATTTGTGTATATGGAGATGTTATATTGGTTTCACTGGTAAAAATAAATCATTGAAATGGGTATATATTTGTTTTTTGTTAAGTTGCCTAATAATTATGCACAGTAATAGTCACCTGCACACACAGATATCCCCCTAAAATAGCTATAACTAAAAACAAACTAAAAACTACTTCCAAAACTATTTAGCTTTGATATTAATGAGTTTTTTGGGTTCATTGAGAACATGGTTGTTGTTCAATAATAAAATTAATCCTCAAAAATACAACTTGCCTAATAATTCTGCACTCCCTGTATATCTTGCCGCAACTTCGCAACTTGTAGCTCCATTATAATCAATGAAGGTGCATCTATCTTGTAACTGTTTACTTCTTGGAGCATAGAACAAGCTCTACTGTGAAGGAAACCAACGCATGCACAGAAGGAAACTCTAATTAAAATAAAATAAAAATGAGGCAACCTTATAGCTTTGAAATAGAGACCCCGACAAGATGTGAAACCAAGCCAATACTTTAAAATGGCAATAGAGTGTTTAAGGATTCCTCATGCTTTTAGGTGAAGAATCCCAATTCTGCCCCCATATCGCCTATGTTCAGCCCTTCATTCTGTCTGTGAGATTTTTGAGACACCGCTTGTTCAATCTAATGAGACTACATTTCTATCTAAAAAACACTTACAGACATTTACATTAATCAAAAAATATTTCTGAAGTTGTTACCATTGTAATTCGTTAATTGCTTAGAAAAGGCCCTTGTGTCATAAGAGGAAGGCTGTGCCTTGGATAAATAAAGACATTAATTGCAAGGGAGCTCACTAACGATTTTCTCAAAAAGATAGATAAAGTGAGTCTCAATATATTTAGAACATAATGTGCTCAATTTATTAATCAAGGGCGGACAGGGGCATACCTATTTGCCCCTGTCCGCCCCAGCTCTCCTCTTGCAGGCAGCAATCTGCTGCCCAAATTTAAAATTACGGAAGAACGCTATTTTGCGCTCACGTGCAACCATGCCAATCACGCACAGGCAGGAGCTGTCAATCTCCCGAGTCCGAAGAGACCAGGGAGATTGAAATTCTACACCTAAGGTGGGGAGAAGAGGGTAGGGAAGGGACTCCAGGTTCTCTTGGCCCAATGTCTCCTTATAATGAGACCCCTTGACAATCTCATAAACTACATTCATGTTTTTCATGGATATAATACAATTTAAAATTCCATCTTGGAAACAAAATGGCTTCAATGTCCCTGAATGCCTTTTGAAAACTGATTACAAGTTCCATGAGTAATGAATTGTTTGAAGTAACACAACACTTTATAAATAATCTCATGTTTTTAATCATGAAGATCACTCAGTACAACCTTTTTATGTTTTTCTTCAAATAGTTTTGGTTTTATTCAGATTTATTTTACCTTACTTATCTCTGTAAGAATAATGACTGTATAATTATCTCAAACATGACACAGTTTTTTTTCTACCTACAAACAAGTTAAAACTTTATCTGTAGATATAAATTAGTCCGTCAGATCTTTTATAACCTTACAACCTTTTGGTGAGAGCCCAATAATCGGCTACAACCTCTGTAAAAAAAATAAGCAACATGAGTCAGGAAACACATTATTTATAGAACTAAATGTTCACAATATTTTTGGAATAGACCAACATTTTTTTCACATTTCCAGGATTAGACCTGACTGTGATTAACAATCTTGTTAAAGAGTTTATAGTGCATAGCTGGTAAATAAGGCTCAACAGTTTATTTGACACATTCACTCTAAAGAAATCTGATAGCGTGTTTTACTTAAAGGGACAGTCAAGTCCAAAAAAACCTTTTATTTTTCAAATAGGGCATGTGATTTTAAAGAACTTTCCAATTTACTTTTATCAACAATTTTGCTGTGTTCTCTTGGTATTCTAGTTGAGAGCAAACCTAGGAAGGCTCATATGATAATTTCTAAGCCCTTGAAGGCCGCCTCTAATCACATGCTTTTGTATTTGCTTTTCACAACAGGGGAGAGTAGTTCAAGTAAACCATATAGATTACATTGTGAGCACGCCCGTGGATTGTGGCAGACACTGCACTAATTGGCTAAAATGCAACTATATGCAAAATAACTAAAAGTCATGTGATTAGGGGTGGTCAGAAGATGCTTAGATACAAGATAGTCACAGCAGTAAAAGTGTATTAATATAACAGTGTTGGTTATGCAAAACTGGGGAATGGGTAATAAAGGGATTATCTATCTTTTTAAACAACAAAAATTCTGGTGTTGACTGTCCCTTTAAGTGTGTAAAATGTCTTCATCTTTCAGTGCACAGGCTCAATAGATAGATAGAAATAAAGATAGATAGATAGATAGATAGATATATAGATAGATAAATAGATAGTAATAGAGAGAGAGAGAGAGATTTATAAAGATAAACAGACAAAAATAAATAGATATATATAGAGAGAGAGAAATAAAGATAGACAGACAGAGATATAGATAGATAGATAAATAAATATAAAGTTAGATGACAGATAGATAGAAAGACAGATAGATAAAGAAAGGAAAGAAAAAAGAAAGAAAGAAAACAAAAAGAAAGAAAGACAGACAGATAGATAAATGATAGATAGACAGACAGGTAAATAAAAAAATAGATGACAGATAGATAGAAAGACAGTTAAATCAAAGAAAAAACCCTATTAAAAGAATAGGGAAAATTATTCTCTTTCTACACATAAAGTATATATTTTTCCACTTAAAATTTAACTTTTACTAGTATTATTAATTAAAAAAAAGGCAGCAGAAATAGAAGTATCTGGCGTGCCACAAAAATAGTTAAAAACACAACTCTGTGACTGTGACTTGTATAAAGTACTTTAATGTTGCTGATTTTAAGTTGTTTATCACATATGAGGAGGAGGGAAAAATCAATGATATTAGGTAAATGTAAGAGCCTCTATTTAGGAACTGTGTCCTGTATTGTCCTATATTAGGGTAGATAAGCCACTTTTTTTACACTAAATAAGCTATAAATCCCTTCCCCATCCTTCCCACAGTATGTCCCGAATGTTACAACAAATATTACAACAACAAATAAAAATATCAATTAGTAGATAGTCTAAAATTAACAGAGTGCAGTTAAAATAAACACGAAGCCCCTGACGCGGTCGCGTTTCACTTATACGCTTCTTCAGAGGGGGGATAGAAAGACAGATAGATAAAGAAAGAAAGAAAGAAAGAAAGAAAGACCGACCAACAGACAGACAGATAAATAGAAAGATAGATAGATATAGATAGATGATAAATAGATAGATAAATAGATAGACAGATAGATACATAAAAAATAGATGACAGATAGATAGAAAGACAGATAGATAAAGAAAGAAAGACCGACAGACCAACAGACAGACGATAGATAGATAGATAGATAGATAGATAGATAGATAGATAGATAGATAAAAAGATTGATAAATCTACAATATACTTTATTACTTTTTTTGCCCCCTTTTTCGTTAATTTAAATGGATATGAAACCAAAAATTGTTCTTTCATAATTCTGATAGAGCATGTAATTTAAAACAACTTCCTAATTTACTTCTATTATTTATTTTTCTTCATTCTCTTGGTATCTTTTGTTGAAAAGCAGGAATGTGCACATAGGAGCCGGCCCATATGGCAGCGGTTTTGCAAGAATGTTATCTGCTTTTAGATGGCAGAACTATTTCCTGCCAGATGCCCACCTAGGTATCTCTTCAATACAGAGCTAGTGATTGGTGGGGTTGTAGAACTGCGGCTACCGTTAGGCTGACCAGCTGTTTCCTGCTTGGCACCAGCGGTTTGCAACTCCTAAGCAGAACATAACTATGCGTTTAACAATAGAGTTGCAGTGTTGACAAATACAGCATGCAATATTTCCACTGCTTTGTCCCTTTATGGGTTTTCCAATGCTTGATAATGATTAGAGACATCTTAGGGTCATTAAATGCCTCAGTAGTAAAGAAATACCATGTTTTGTGATTGGAGGTATGGCACATCTATAAAAGGCTATATAAGGTTTTGCAATATAACAAAGGCTTCCACTTAGTGATTAGTTTGATCACCCAATAAATGTGACTGTAGAGTCATTTTGTTAATTGCAAATCCAGGATGCTGGGTAAAACCTGTGAAATACTCTGTCATATAGAAAATACGAACATTGCCTTAATGTAAGTCCTATATCACTGGCTGCCATTGATTTATGCGAAGGAACGTATTTGTCATCAGAGCTCTGAAAGAAGACAACAGTCGTTATTGGGATATCAATAGCAATATCTGAGAAATCCATACAACAAATCCATTCAACAGAAAACGCTGCTGAAATATCTGCCATGAATACAGTTGCAGCTAATAGAAAATGCTAATTCAATAATATTTAAAGGGATATTGAACCCAATATTTTTCTTTCATGATTCAGATAGAGCAGGCAATTTTAAAGGGACACTGTACCCAAAATTTTTCTTTCGTGATTCAGATTGAGCATGAAATTTTAAGCAACTTTCTAATTTACTCCTATTATCAAATTTTCTTCATTCTCTTAGTATCTTTATTTGAAATGCAAGAATGTAAGTTTAGATGCCGGCCCATTTTTGGTGAACAACCTGGGTTGTCCTTGCTGATTGGTGGATAAATTAATCCACCTATAAAAAAGTGCTGTCCAGAGTACTGAAACAAAAAAAAGCTTAGATGCCTTCTTTTTCAAATAATGATAGCAAGAGAACGAAGAAAAATTGATAATAGGAGTAAATTAGAAAGTTGCTTAAAATTGCATGCTCTTTCTGAATTACATAATAAAAAAAATTGGGTTCAGTGTCCCTTTAAGTAACTTTCTAATTTACTCCTATTATGCATTTTCTTTGTTCTCTTGGTATCTTTATTTGAAAAATCAGGAAAGTAAGCTTAGGATCCTGCTCATTTTTTGGTTCAGAACCCTGGGTATCGCTTGCTGATTGGTGGCTGCATTTACCCACCAATCAGCAAGTGCCACCCAGGTGCTGAACCAAAAAATGAATAGGAGTAAATGAGAAAGTTGCTTAAAATTGCATGCTCTCTCTGAATCATGAAAGAAAAAAAAGATTGAAGATTCTTTGTACTTATTCTTCTGTACTCTGTTGTATTTTGCTTTAACACAACAGTTTTTTTAGTCCTTGTGTTTGTTGTTAAAGGTTCGTGGTTTCTGTTTCCAAATGTATTTATTTTTTATATGGACGTGCCGACATTTTAATTAGAGGTTGTGGTTTCAATGAACAAAACCAGATATTTATATTGCAAAAGCAAATCTAAAGGAACAATTTTCCAATAAATGTAATATGCTGTAGCTGGTTCAACAAGTCATTGGGAACAAATTAAAGGGACATGAAACACAAACATTCTCTTTCATTTTACAGATAGAACAAACAATTGTAAACAACTTTTCAATTTACTTTTATTATTAATTTTGCTTCATTCTCTTCATATCTTTTGTAGAAGAGTAACAATGCTCTACTGGCAGTGAGCTAAACCCTCTGGTGAGCCAATGACAAGAGGCATATACTGAATGTGCAGCCACCAATCAGCACCTTAGGTAAAAGCAGGTTAATAACCATGTTTACTAATCAGCTGATTATTTCACCTGTGATCCATTTAAGGTGTCCTGTAAATATGGTCTGTTAGGGAAGCCTGAGGAAAGGTTTGAAAACCCCTAATCTATCTGAAGCATGAAAGAAAAAATGTGGGATTCCCTTTAAAGTCTAGGGGCCCGATCCGATATGCAGCGTAGCCCGCAAAAGACGGCAACGCCAAATTTTGCGCTGGTTTGGTATCCTATAAATGGCGTAACATAGAAGTTACGCTCGTATATTTCTGCCTTCGCCCGTAGTTTTTCCCCCCATAGACTGACATACAAAACACGCGCAGTTTGGTATCCAATATACAGCGCAAGGCCTTACGTGGCAAAAATGGAGAAATCTTACTCCATTTTCATGTCGCCACAAAATGCACCCATAGCAGGCCTTGTATTGAGTATTGGAGAACCGTAACTCCCTAAAATGCCTGCAAAAAAAAACCTAACACCTAACGCATGCGCAATGTCTATCTACCTGTCAACCGCAATCCTCCACCGATATACCTAATAAAGTGTTTAACCCCTACAGTAAACCGCCGCTCCCGGACCCCGCCGCCACCTACATTAAATGTATTACCCCCTAATCTGACCCCCTACACCGCCGCCAGCTACATTAAATGTATTACCCCCTAATCTGACCCCCCTACACCGCCGCCAGCTACATTAAATGTATTACCCCCTAATCTGACCCCCCTACACCGCCGCCACCTACATTAAATGTATTACCCCCTAATCTGACCCCCCTACACCGCCGCCAGCTACATTAAATGTATTAACCCCTAATCTGATCCCCCTACACCGCCGCCAGCTACATTAAATGTATTAACCCCTAATCTGACCCCCCTACACCGCCGCCAGCTACATTAAATGTATTAACCCCTAATCTGATCCCCCTACAACGCCGCCAGCTACATTAAATGTATTAACCCCTAATCTGATCCCCCTACAACGCCGCCAGCTACATTAAATGTATTAACCCCTAATCTGATCCCCCTACACCGCCGCCAGCTACATTAAATGTATTAACCCCTAATCTGATCCCCCTACACCGCCGCCAGCTACATTAAATGTATTAACCCCTAATCTGATTCCCCTACACCGCCGCCAGCTACATTAAAGGTATTAATCCCTAATCTGATCCCCCTACACTGCCGCCAGCTACATTAAATGTATTACCCCTAATCTGATCCCCCTACACTGCCGCCAGCTACATTAAAGGTATTAATCCCTAATCTGATCCCCCTACAACGCCGCCAGCTACATTAAATGTATTAACCTCTAATCTGATCCCCCTACAACGCCGCCAGCTACATTAAATGTATTAACCCCTAATCTGATCCCCCTACAACGCCGCCAGCTACTTTAAATGTATTAACCCCTAATCTGATCCCCCTACACCGCCGCCAGCTACATTAAATGTATTAACCCCTAATCTGATCCCCCTACACCGCCGCCAGCTACATTAAATGTATTACCCCTAATCTGATCCCCCTACACTGCCGCCAGCTACATTAAATGTATTACCCCTAATCTGATCCCCCTACACTGCCGCCAGCTACATTAAAGGTATTAATCCCTAATCTGACCCCCTACACCGCCGCCAGCTACATTAAATGTATTACCCCCTAATCTGATCCCCCTACACTGCCACCAGCTACATTAAATGTATTACCCCCTAATCTGATCCCCCTACACCGCCGCCAGCTACATTAAATGTATTACCCCCTAATCTGATCCCCCTACACCGCCACCAGCTACATTAAATATATTACCCCCTAATCTGATCCCCCTACACTGCCACCAGCTACATTAAATATATTACCCCCAAACCTAAGTCTAACCCTAACACCCCCTAACTTAATTATTCTTTAAAAAAATCTAAATAAAATTAATATTATTAACTAAAGTATTCCTATTTAAAACTAAATACTTACCTATAAAATAAACCCTAAGGCCTAGATTTAGAGTTTGGCGGTAGCCATGAATACCAGCGTTAGAGGCTCCTAACGCTGGTTTTAGGCTACCGCCGGTATTTGGAGTCAGTCAGGAAAGGGTCTAACGCTCACTTTTCAGCCGCGACTTTTCCATACCGCAGATCCCCTTACGACAATTGCGTATCCTATCTTTTCAATGGGATCTTTCTAACTCCGGTATTTAGAGTCGTTGCTGAAGTGAGCGTTAGAAATCTAACGACAAAACTCCAGCCGCAGAAAAAAGTCAGTAGTTAAGAGCTTTTTGGGCTAACGCCGGTTTATAAAGCTCCTAACTACTGTGCTCTAAAGTACACTAACACCCATAAACTACCTATGTACCCCTAAACCGAGGTCCCCCCACATCGCCGCCACTCGATTAAATTTTTTTAACCCCTAATCTGCCGACCGCCACCTACGTTATACTTATGTACCCCTAATCTGCTGCCCCTAACACCGCCGACCCCTATATTATATTTATTAACCCCTAACCTGCCCCCCACAACGTCGCAGCCAGCTACCTACAATAATTAACCCCTAATCTGCCGACCGCAAAGCGCCGCTACTTACGTTATCCTTATGTACCCCTAATCTGCTGCCCCTAACATCGCCGATCCCTATATTATATTTATTAGCCCCTAACCTGCCCCCCTCAAAGTCGCCTCCACCTGCCTACACTTATTAAACCCTAATCTGCCGAGCGGATCTCACCGCTACTATAATAAAGTTATTAACCCCTAATCCGCCTCACTCCCGCCTCAATAACCCTATAATAAATAGTATTAACCCCTAATCTGCCCTCCCTAACATCGCCGACACCTAACTTCAAGTATTAACCCCTAATCTGCCGATCCGAGCTCACCGCTACTCTAATACATTTTTTAACCCCTAAAGCTAATTTTAATCCTAACCCTAACACCCCCTAAATTAAATATAATTTTATTCTAACGAAATAAATTAACTCTTATTAAATAAATTATTCCTATTTAAAGCTAAATACTTACCT
This sequence comes from Bombina bombina, assembly GCF_027579735.1. Classification (NCBI taxonomy): domain Eukaryota; kingdom Metazoa; phylum Chordata; class Amphibia; order Anura; family Bombinatoridae; genus Bombina; species Bombina bombina. The sequence continues at coordinate 1,116,349,256 of NC_069503.1, forward strand.
GTAAAATAAACCCTAATATAGCTACAACATAAATAATAATTATATTATAGCTATTTTAGGATTAATATTTATTTTACAGGCAACTTTGTATTTATTTTAACCAGGTACAATAGCTATTAAATAGTTAATAACTATTTAATAGCTACCTAGTTAAAATAATTACAAAATTACCTGTAAAATAAATCCTAACCTAATTAAACCTAACACTACACTATCAATAAATTAATTAAATAAACTACCTACAATTATCTACAATTAAACCTAACACTACACTATCAATAAATTATTTAAATAAAATATCTACAAATAACTACAATGAAATAAACTAACTAAAGTACAAAAAATAAAAAAGAACTAAGTTACAAAAAATAAAAAAATATTTACAAACATTAGAAAAATATTACAACAATTTTAAACTAATTACACCTACTCTAAGCCCCCTAATAAAATAACAAAGCCCCCCAAAATAAAAAATGCCCTACCCTATTCTAAATTAAAAAAGTTCAAAGCTCTTTTACCTTACCAGCCCTGAACAAGGCCCTTTGCGGGGCATGCCCCAAGAAATTCAGCTCTTTTGCCTGTAAAAAAAACACATAAATATCCCCCCCAACATTACAACCCACCACCCACATACCCCTAATCTAACCCAAACCCCCCTTAAATAAACCTAACACTAAGCCCCTGAAGATCTTCCTACCTTATCTTCACCATACCAGGTTCACCGATCGGTCCTCGGAAGTGTTGATCCAAGCCCAAGCGGGGGGCTGAAGAGTGACGTACATCCTCGGGCTGAAGTCTGGATCCAGGCGGCGGCTGAAGAAATCCATCATCGGGCTGAAGTCGGAAGTCCATCATCGGGATGAAGTCTTCTATCAAGCCGCATCTTCAATCTTCTTTCTTCTGGAGCGGAGCGGAACCATCTTCTTCCAAGCCGACGCGGAACATCCTCTTCAACCGATGACTAGACGATGAATGACGGTTCCTTTAAATGACGTCATCCAAGATGGCGTCCCTTGAATTCTGATAGGATTCTATCAGCCAATCGGAATTAAGGTAGGAATATTCTGATTGGCTGATGGAATCAGCCAATCAGAATCAAGTTCAATCCGATTGGCTGATCCAATCAGCCAATCAGATTGAGCTCGCATTCTATTGGCTGATCGGAACAGCCAATAGAATGCGAGCTCAATCTGATTGGCTGATTGGATCAGCCAATCGGATTGAACTTGATTCTGATTGGCTGATTCCATCAGCCAATCAGAATATTCCTACCTTAATTCCGATTGGCTGATAGAATCCTATCAGCCAATCGGAATTCGAGGGATGCCATCTTGGATGACGTCATTTAAAGGAACCGTCATTCGTTGTCTAGTCATCAGTTGAAGAGGATGTTCCGCGTCGGCTTGGAAGAAGATGGTTCCGCTCCAGAAGAAAGAAGATTGAAGATGGGGCTTGATAGAAGACTTCATCCCGATGATGGACTTCCGACTTCCGACTAAGGTAGGAAGATCTTCAGGGGCTTAGTGTTAGGTTTATTTAAGGGGGGTTTGGGTTAGATTAGGGGTATGTGGGTGGTGGGTTGTAATGTTGGGGGGGGGGGTATTGTATGTGGTTTTTTTACAGGCAAAAGAGCTGAATTTCTTGGGGCATGCCCCGCAAAGGGCCCTGTTCAGGGCTGGTAAGGTAAAAGAGATTTGAACTTTTTTAATTTAGAATAGGGTAGGGCATTTTTTTATTTTGGGGGGCTTTGTTATTTTATTAGGGGGCTTAGAGTAGGTGTAATTAGTTTAAAATTGTTGTAATATTTTTCTAATGTTTGTAAATATTTTTTTATTTTTTGTAACTTAGTTCTTTTTTATTTTTTGTACTTTAGTTAGTTTATTTCATTGTATTTATTTGCAGATATTGTATTTAAATAATTTATTGATAGTGTAGTGTTAGGTTTAATTGTAGATAATTATTGGTATTTTATTTAATTAATTTATTGATAGTGTAGTGTTAGGTTTAATTGTAACTTAGGTTAGGATTTATTTTACAGGTAATTTTGTAATTATTTTAACTATTTTAGCCATTAAATAGTTCTTAACTATTTAATAGCTATTGTACCTGGTTAAAATAAATACAAAGTTACCTGTAAAATAAATATTAATCCTAAAATAGCTATGATATAATTATAATTTATGTTGTAGCTATATTAGGGTTTATTTTACAGGTAAGTATTTAGCTTTAAATAGGAATCATTTATTTAATAAGAGTTAATTAATTTCGTTAGATGTAAATTATATTTAATTTAGGGGGGTGTTAGTGTTAGGGTTAGACTTAGCTTTAGGGGTTAATACATTTATTAGAATAGCGGTGAGCTCCAGTCGGCAGATTAGGGGTTAATGTTTGAAGTTAGGTGTCGGCGATGTTAGGGAGGGCAGATTAGGGGTTAATACTATTTATTATAGGGTTATTGAGGCGGGAGTGAGGCGGATTAGGGGTTAATAAGTGTAGGCAGGTGGAGGCGACGTTGTGGGGGGCAGATTAGGGGTTAATAAATATAATATAGGGGTCGGCGGTGTTAGGGGCAGCAGATTAGGGGTACATAGGGATAATGTAAGTAGCGGCGGTTTACGGAGCGGCAGATTAGGGGTTAATAATAATATGTAGGGGTCAGCGATAGCGGGGGCGGCAGAATAGGGGTTAATAAGTGTAAGGTTAGGGGTGTTTAGACTCGGGGTACATGTTAGAGTGTTAGGTGCAGATGTAGGAAGTGTTTCCCCATAGGAAACAATGGGGCTGCGTTAGGAGCTGAACGGGGCTTTTTTGCAGGTGTTAGGTTTTTTTTCAGCTCAAACAGCCCCATTCTTTTCTATGGGGAAATTGTGCACGAGCACGTTTTTGAAGCTGGCCGTGTCCGTAAGCAACTCTGGTATCAAGAGTTGCAGTGGCGTTAAATATGCCTGTACGCTCCCTTTTTGGAGCCTAACGCAGCCATTCTGTGAACTCTCAATACCAGAGTTATTTAAAAGGTGCGGCCAGAAAAAAGCCAGCGTTAGCTATGCGGGTCGTTACCAACAAAACTCTAAATCTAGCCGTAAGATAGCTACAAATATAATTAATAATTACATTGTAGCTATTTTGGGATTTATATTTATTTCACAGGTAACTTTGTATTTATTTTAACTAGGTACAATAGCTATTAAATAGTTAATAACTATTTAATAGCTACTTAGTTAAAATAATTACAAAATTACCTGTAAAATAAATCCTACACTATCAATAAATTAATTAAATAAATTAACTACAATTATCTAATACAAAATACAATTAAATAAACTAAACTAAATTACAAAAAATAAAAAAATATTACAAGAATTTTAATCTAATTACACCTAATCTAAGCCCCCTAATAAAATAAAAAAGCTCCCCAAAATAATAAAATGTCCCTACTCTAAACTAAATTACAAAGTAACCAGCTCTTTTACCAGCCCTTAACAGGGCTTTTTGTGGGGCATTGCCCCAAAGTAATCAGCTCTTTTACCTGTAAAAAAAAAAGCAATACAATACCCCCCCCCAACATTACAACCCACCACCCACACACCCCTACTCTAAAACCCACCTGATCCCCCCTTAAATAAACCTAACACTACCACATTGAAGATCACCCTACCTTGAGCCGTCTTCACCCAACCGGGCCGAACTCTTCATCCGATGCGGGCACAAGTGGTCCACCAGCCGGGCAGAAGTCTTCATCCGATCGGGGCAGAAGAGGTCCTCCATTCGGCAGAAGTCTTCATCCAAGCGGGGCAGAAGAGGTCCTCCATCCGGCAGAAGTCTTCATCCATCCGCGGCTCCATCTTCAAGACCTCCGACGCGAAACATCCTCCTCGGCCGACGGACTAATGACGAATGTAGGTTCCTTTAAATGACGTCATCCAAGAAGTACAAGGGCACAGTAGTATTCCCCAGGGTTCACAGTCACTGTAACTCAAAGTAAAGATGTCTATATATGTACTCCAATATAAGAACCTGCCGTATTTGTGAATGATATGTTATCCCCATAGAGAGCACATGTTCATTTTCTCTGCGCTAGTGGAGCTAATACACAGTCAATCAATATGAAAAAGAAGAACAGAGGGTATAAGCCTCTACACTCATCCCGCAGTAACTGATAGTCAGCTTCTATAAATTTCACTCGAAAAGTAATGGCAGCTTCCAGGTCAAAGGCTTCGTCATCCTGGTGAACCGCAGCTCCTGTGCGGAATTATACACTAGACGTGCCTTTCTCTTTAGCGCCACCCGAGTCTTTAGGCGTCTGACATCATCATCGGGACATGCCGAGAGGGGGTGTGTGAGGCTTAACCAATCAGAACGCTCCAGCGCCGGTCGAATCTTCAGCTCTCACAAGGGGAAATACAATATGATATTGCGGCAGGTAAGAAACCAGTTGGAGTAGAGGCTGTGTGGGCTCTTGAGGGTAAGCGGACTCCTTGTAGTCCGTAAATATATGCAGAAAAAAGAGATTCAAGAGATCCAGTTGCAGAAAAATCAAGTGGCTTTATTAGTGGATTAAAATCCTAGTATATACCAGCACGGTAGCAGAGAGACAGCTGGCCCTACTAGTTTCGGCGGAGTGCCGTAATCTAAGACCTGCTGTGTGTTTACAAAGTGGGTGTTTAAAAGTAACTCTCCTCACAGTCATTGGCTACAGGGGAGTGTAAAGGACCACTCCCCCTTACCCTTGCCTAAGTGGGTAAACATGGAGGAATTTATCAACATTATGGCAAACCGATATAATATAATACATAAAGTAAAATACATTAACTAATAAGAATCAATTTCATTAAGAAAAAGGAGGAAGGGGGAGGAGGGGGATTTTTGTTTTAGTAATTGTCAACAGTGTGAACAACATGTCATGTCAGAGAATAACAATGATTGTGTTGCCAAAATCAAATAAGTATGTACATATATACAACAGTGTAAATAAATGGATACAAAGCAAAATAAAATATAATAAAGTTTTGAAGGTATACAAATAATGTATATACAATCTATCAAAGGAACAAGAAAGGATTACAACATAAACAACTGCAGATCCTGGTTATGCTAGAAGACCAATATAAAAGGTGCAATCTCATGAAAGAATTTCCTCTATTGTAATGGTACATCATGGGGTGCCAAAGATAAACTATTGGAGTTATAAACATAAGAGAGGCAGAAAGTATTTTTAATTGGTTGCTGAGTGTACAGTATAATACTGGGGTTTGGTAAAGCCTCAGATGCTAAAAAGGGGGGTAAACAAGACGCTCAGCAATCAGATAATGAATAAGCCTTCTCAAATATGAATATCTGGGCACCCACGTAGTTACCAATACAGGAACAATCAAAATTCAATGCATAAACAATATATATTTAATCAAAGCTAATAACCATAGAGCCCTGATAGTATGTATATAGGGGCATAGGATTGGACCCAAACCAACATAATGTGATTTGGTGTTTTATCTCAATTCCAAAGGGATCAAAGATTGGACTTCCCAAATAGTGTAAGTACCTTAAATATTCAGAATGCTATTCCCATGGGGATAAAGATGCTATTTTAGCACGCCAGGAAGCATTCTGGATTTTCAAACTCTGCACTCAGGTCCCTAATGGCTTCAATTCGGAATTTGATCTGATCAATCACTGGTGCTGAATAGAGCTTTTCAGCAACTGTGTAGCCATAAATATTTTCTCTAAACATTTATATCTGTGAATAGCATTCTGCTACCTTAATTCCGATTGGCTGATAGAATCCTATCAGCCAATCTGAATTGGAGGGACGCCATCTTGGATGACGTCATTTAAAGGAACCTTCATTCGTCATTAGTCCATCGGCTGAGGAGGATGTTCCACGTCGGAGGTCTTGAAGAAGGAGCCGCGGATGGATGAAGACTTCTGCCGGATGGAGGACCTCTTCTGCCCCGCTTGGATGAAGACTTCTGCCGGATGGAGGACCTCTTCTGCCCCGATCGGATGAAGACTTCTGCCCGGCTGGAGGATCAGTTGTGCCCGCATCGGATGAAGAGTTCGGCCCAGTTGGGTGAAGACGGCTCAAGGTAGGGTGATCTTCAATGTGGTAGTGTTAGGTTTATTTAAGGGGGGATCGGGTGGGTTTTAGAGTAGGGGTGTGTGGGTGGTGGGTTGTAATGTTGAGGGGGTATTGTATTGCTTTTTTTACAGGTAAAAGAGCTGATTACTTTGGGGCAATGCCTTTTAAGGGCTGGTAAAAGAGCTGGTTACTTTGTAATTTAGTTTAGAGTAGGGACATTTTATTATTTTGTTTTTTTTTTTATTTTATTAGGAGGCTTAGATTAGGTGTAATTAGATTAAAATTCTTGTAATATTTTTTTTGAAATTTAGTGTTTTTTTTTAATATAGTTTAGTTTATTTAATTGTATTTTATATTAGATAATTGTAGTTAATTTATTTAATTAATTTATTGATAGTGTAGTGTTAGGTGTATTTGTAACTTAGGTTAGGATTTATTTTACAGGTAATTTTGTAATTAATTTAACTAAGTAGCTATTAAATAGTTATTAACTATTTAATAGCTATTGTACCTAGTTAAAATAAATACAAAGTTACCTGTAAAATAAATATAAATCCCAAAATAGCTACAATGTAATTATTAATTATATTGTAGCTATCTTAGGGTTTATTTTATAGGTAAGTATTTAGTTTTAAATAGGAATACTTTGGTTAATAATATTAATTTTATTTATATTTATTTAAAGAATAATTAAGTTAGGGGGTGTTAGGGTTAGACTTAGGTTTCGGGGTAATATATTTAATGTAGCTGGCGGCGGTGTAGGGGGATCAGATTAGGGGGTTAATACATTTAATGTAGCTGGCGGCGGTGTAGGGGGATCAGATTAGGGGTTAATACATTTAATGTAGCTGGCGGCGGTGTAGGGGGATCAGATTAGGGGTTAATACATTTAATGTAGCTGGCGGCGGTGTAGGGGGATCAGATTAGGGGTTAATACATTTAATGTAGGTGGCGGGGGTGTAGGGGGGTTAGATTAGGGGTTAATATATTTAATGTAGGTGGCGGCGGTGTAGGGGGATCAGATTAGAGGATAATAAATATAATGTAGGTGGCGGCGGGGTCCGGGAGCAGCGGTTTAGGGGTTAAACACTTTATTTAGTGGCGGCGGGGTCCGGGAGCGGCGGTTTAGGGGTTAATGCATATAATGTAGGTGACTGTGGGCTCCGGGAGCGGCGTTTTAGGGGTTAATACTAGGATAGGTTTATTGTGGTGTGGGGTATGGCGGTTTAGGGGTTAATAGTTAGGCTTATTGCGTTGTGGGGGTTGTCGGTCTAGGAGTTAATATATTTATTATTAGGAGTGAGAGGGGGGATTGCGGATATAGGGGTATACGTGTCAGGCTTTTTAGGGAGGCATGTTAGACAGTTACGGGAGATTTTTTACTTTAGTTACTTTTTTTAGGCGCCGGCAGTTTCTAAAGTGCCGTAAGTCACTGGCGACTCCAGAAATTTGTAGTTACGCTTATTTCTGTACATCGCTAGTTTGTCCGACTTACGGCACTTTAGGAACTGCCGGCGCCATATATGAAATACCCCGATGTGCGAGGTGAAGCTACGGGTGGCGTGTGTTCCCTCGCTTGCGCCGAAAACTATGCCGTATATCGGATCACGCCCTAGATCTTTTTAGCTAAATTGTTTCATAAACTTTTCTAAAGGATTGTGTTCAACCCCTTAAAGGGACACTAAATATCAAATACATTTCTTTCACCTCCCTCTAGTTAGGGTGCCGCCATTTTGTGCCTAGGTTACACTGCAGGTACCTGAAGAAGATGTGCAAACCGGTCAGCACTAGAATGGACTGATAGTTTTCAACATGGCTGCACCCATGATTAGAGAGAGGTGGGGAATAACCTTATTACCATGCTTATAAAATGTATTAAAGGCTAGATTACAAGTGGAGAACTGATTTATCATGCTCCACAAATGGGCAAATTCGCCTGTTTATGGGTGCGCACTAAATAACCAGCTATTACAAGTGGCTGGTTATTGCTACCATGGGCTCGCAGGAGCAATTAGTGCTCCAAAAATTAACCAGAGATCAGATCTCTGGTTAATTTTCTAAATGCCCCAAAATAAAGCGGTGTGCTTTCTGGTTTTAATAAAAAAAAAATAAGACACTTTATTTTTTTATACGTAACGGCTAAAAGCAGCTATAAGAGGTTAAATGTGGCGGGTGGCGCTGAAAAAAATGGAACTGAAAAGTGCCTTTACATTGTTTTTTCTGTAAATATATATGTATATGCTTATATAACTATATATTAATGTCTTAATATGTGTATATACAAACATTAACACATAAATCTATATATTTATCAGCATATACAGTACATATATATTTCAATTAGCTGCCCATAGCTGCACGACTTACCCCCTTTACTGCACTAGTTTTCATGCCGGGTCTGACGGCATGAGAACAAGGATCCCATTGGAGCAAATGAAAGTGCGCTCTTGTGAGCGCAATGCTTCTGTGCGAAGCGATATTTTGCACTCAACTTGTAATCTGGCCCTTAGTGTTTAATATCCCTTTAATCTGAATCCTGAAAGTTTAATTTTGAGTTCTTAGTCCCTTTAATACATCATTCCAATATCCCTTTAATATTCAGTAATTTTAGTCTATGTCACTGATACTTTTAATAACTTTTAAAGCTAGAATTTTCTTTTTTATTATAAAAAGTTCTGTACAATGTTAATGACTCAGTAGTCTTAAAACCTTTATACCTTCAATATTTTCACTAATTTCAATGGGTTCTAAGTGCAGGCATTAAAAGTTAGTTTTATCTTTTTCATCACAAAGGCCTAGATTTGGAGTTTGGCGGTAGATGGGCTGTTAACGCTCCGGGGGCTTTTTTCTGGCCGCAGCATAAAATTAACTCTGGTATCGAGAGTTCAAAAAAATGCTGCGTTAGGCTCCAAAAAAGGAGCGTAGAGCATTTTTACCGCAAATGCAACTCTCGATACCAGAGTTGCTTACGGACGCGGCCAGCCTCAAAAACGTGCTCGTGCACGATTCTCCCATAGGAAACAATGGGGCTGTTTGAGCTGTAAAAAAACCTAACACCTGCAAAAAAGCAGCGTTCAGCTCCTAACGCAGCCCCATTGTTTCCTATGGGGAAACACTTCCTACGTCTGCACCTAACACTCTAACACTTTTCCCCCGAGTCTAAACACCCCTAACCTTACACTTATTAACCCCTAATCTGCCGCCCCCGCTATCGCTGACCCCTGCATATTATTTTTAACCCCTAATCTTCCGCTCCGTACACCGCCGCAACCTATGTTATCCCTATGTACCCCTAATCTGCTGCCCCTAACACCGCCGACCCCTATATTATATTTATTAACCCCTAATCTGCCCCCCTCAACGTCGCCGACACCTGCCTACACTTATTAACCCCTAATCTGCCGAGCGGACCTGAGCGCTACTATAATAAAGTTATTAACCCCTAACCCGCCTCACTAACCCTATCATAAATAGTATTAACCCCTAATCTGCCCTCCCTAACATCGCCGACACCTAACTTCAATTTTTAACCCCTAATCTGACGACCGGAGCTCATCGCTACTATAATAAATGGATTAACCCCTAAAGCTAAGTCTAACCCTAACACTAACACCCCCCTAAGTTAAATATAATTTACATCTAACGAAATTAATTAACTCTTATTAAATAAATTATTCCTATTTAAAGCTAAATACTTACCTGTAAAATAAATCCTAATATAGCTACAATATAAATTATAATTATATTATAGCTATTTTAGGATTAATATTTATTTTACAGGCAACTTTGTAATTATTTTAACCAGGTACAATAGCTATTAAATAGTTAAGAACTATTTAATAGTTACCTAGTTAAAATAATAACAAAATTACCTGTAAAATAAGTCCTAACCTAAGTTATAATTAAACCTAACACTACCCTATCAATAAATTAATTAAATAAAATACCTACATTTACCTACAATAAAACCTAACACTACACTATCAATAAATAAATTAAATACAATTTCTACAAATAACTACAATTACATAAACTAACTAAAGTACAAAAAATAAAAAAATATTTACAAACATAAGAAAAATATTACAACAATTTTAAACTAATTACACCTACTCTAAGCCCCCTAATAAAATAACAAAGACCCCCAAAATAAAAAATTCCCTACCCTATTCTAAATTAATAAATGTAAAAGCTCTTTTACCTTACCAGCCCTGAACAGGGCCCTTTGCGGGGCATGCCCCAAGAAAATCAGCTCTTTTGCCTGTAAAAAAAAACATACAATACCCCCCCCCAACATTACAACCCACCACCCACATACCCCTAATCTAACCCAAACCCCCCTTAAATAAACCTAACACTAAGCCCCTGAAGATCTTCCTACCTTGTCTTCACCATCCAGGTATCACCGATCCGTCCTGGCATCCGGTGCTGAAGAGGTCCAGAAGAGGCTCCAAAGTCTTCCTCCTATCGGGCAAGAAGAGGACATCCGGACCGGCAAACATCTTCTCCAAGCGGCATCTTCGATCTTCTTCCATCCGGTGCGGAGCGGGTCCATCTTGAATCAGCCGACGCGGATCCATCCTCTTCTTCCGGCGTCTCCCGACGAATGACGGTTCCTTTAAGGGACGTCATCCAAGATGGCGTCCCTCGAATTCCGATTGGCTGATAGGATTCTATCAGCCAATCGGAATTAAGGTAGGAATATTCTGATTGGCTGATGGAATCAGCCAATCAGAATCAAGTTCAATCCGATTGGCTGATCCAATCAGCCAATCAGATTGAGCTTGCATTCTATTGGCTGTTCCGATCAGCCAATAGAATGCGAGCTCAATCTGATTGGCTGATTGGATCAGCTAATCGGATTGAACTTGATTCTGATTGGCTGATTCCATCAGCCAATCAGAATATTCCTACCTTAATTCCGATTGGCTGATAGAATCCTATCAGCCAATCGGAATTCGAGGGACGCCATCTTGGATGACGTCCCTTAAAGGAACCGTCATTCGTCGGGAGACGCCGGAAGAAGAGGATGGATCCGCGTCGGCTGATTCAAGATGGACCCGCTCCGCACCGGATGGAAGAAGATCGAAGATGCCGCTTGGAGAAGATGTTTGCCGGTCCGGATGTCCTCTTCTTGCCCGATAGGAGGAAGACTTTGGAGCCTCTTCTGGACCTCTTCAGCACCGGATGCCAGGACGGATCGGTGATACCTGGATGGTGAAGACAAGGTAGGAAGATCTTCAGGGGCTTAGTGTTAGGTTTATTTAAGGGGGGTTTGGGTTAGATTAGGGGTATGTGGGTGGTGGGTTGTAATGTTGGGGGGGGGTATTGTATGTTTTTTTTTACAGGCAAAAGAGCTGATTTTCTTGGGGCATGCCCCGCAAAGGGCCCTGTTCAGGGCTGGTAAGGTAAAAGAGCTTTTACATTTATTAATTTAGAATAGGGTAGGGAATTTTTTATTTTGGGGGTCTTTGTTATTTTATTAGGGGGCTTAGAGTAGGTGTAATTAGTTTAAAATTGTTGTAATATTTTTCTTATGTTTGTAAATATTTTTTTATTTTTTGTAACTTAGTTCTTTTTTATTTTTTGTACTTTAGTTAGTTTATGTAATTGTAGTTATTTGTAGAAATTGTATTTAATTTATTTATTGATAGTGTAGTGTTAGGTTTTATTGTAGGTAATTGTAGGTATTTTATTTAATTAATTTATTGATAGGGTAGTGTTAGGTTTAATTATAACTTAGGTTAGGACTTATTTTACAGGTAATTTTGTTATTATTTTAACTAGGTAACTATTAAATAGTTCTTAACTATTTAATAGCTATTGTACCTGGTTAAAATAATTACAAAGTTGCCTGTAAAATAAATATTAATCCTAAAATAGCTATAATATAATTATAATTTATATTGTAGCTATATTAGGATTTATTTTACAGGTAAGTATTTAGCTTTAAATAGGAATAATTTATTTAATAAGAGTTAATTAATTTCGTTAGATGTAAATTATATTTAACTTAGGGGGGTGTTAGTGTTAGGGTTAGACTTAGCTTTAGGGGTTAATCCATTTATTATAGTAGCGATGAGCTCCGGTCGTCAGATTAGGGGTTAATAATTGAAGTTAGGTGTCGGCGATGTTAGGGAGGGCAGATTAGGGGTTAATACTATTTATGATAGGGTTAGTGAGGCAGATTAGGGGTTAATAACTTTATTATAGTAGCGCTCAGGTCCGCTCGGCAGATTAGGGGTTAATAAGTGTAGGCAGGTGTCGGCGACGTTGTGGGGGGCAGATTAGGGGTTAATAAATATAATATAGGGGTCGGCGGTGTTAGGGGCAGCAGATTAGGGGTACATAAGGATAAAGTAGGTGGCGGCGCTTTGCGGTCGGCAGATTAGGGGTTAATTATTGTAGGTAGCTGGCGGCGACGTTGTGGGGGGCAGGTTAGGGGTTAATAAATATAATACAGGGGTCGGCGGTGTTAGGGGCAGCAGATTAGGGGTACATAAGGATAACGTAGGTGGCGGTCGGCAGATTAGGGGTTAACATTTTTTAATCGAGTGGCGGCGATGTGGGGGGACCTCGGTTTAGGGGTACATAGGTAGTTTATGGGTGTTAGTGTACTTTAGGGTACAGTAGTTAAGAGCTTTATGAACCGGCGTTAGCCCAGAAAGCTCTTAACTCCTGCTATTTTCCGGCGGCTGGAGTTTTGTCGTTAGAGCTCTAACGCTCACTTCAGAAACGACTCTAAATACCGGCATTAGGAAGATCCCATTGAAAAGATAGGATACGCAATTGACGTAAGGGGATCTGCGGTATGGAAAAGTCGCGGCTGAAAAGTGAGCGTTAGACCCTATTTTGAGTGACTCCAAATACCGGCGGTAGCCTAAAACTAGCGTTAGGAGCCTCTAACGCTGGTTTTCACGGCTACCGCCGAACTCTAAATCTAGGCCTTAGTTTTCATATTTCTCTGCTATGTTCTCAAAAAATGTAAGTTAGAAAATGATCTTATTCCATATTCCGGACAATTTTACATATCCAGAGTATTGGATATGAATTTATCCTCATTATCATACACAGATTTTTCTCAAAAAGCCATTTGACTATATATTTTTTAACTACAAAATCATCTGCAATGGTAAAAGTGAAATACATTAATAAATTGATACTTATAATACATAGGTAAACGGAAATTGTAATACAATAATTGGTTATAACATAATTGTATTAATTTTTGTTGCTAACTATAAGATACATTCCAATCTCTTATAAAAACAATATACCACTAGTGATGTCGCAAACTTAAAAATTTCGGTTAACCGCCATTGACTTCGGTGAACCGCCATTGACTTCAATAGGCAGGCAAACTTTAAAACCTACAAGGACTCTTTCTGGCCACAATAGTGATGGAAAAGTTGTTTGAAGGGGACTAACTCCGGGACTGTGGCATGCTGGAGGGGGATCCCTGGCAAAACTCCCATGGAAAATTACATAGTTGATGCAGAGTCTGCTTTTAACCCATAAAGGGCCTAAATCACCTAACATCCCCAAATTGTTTGCAATAACGTGCTTTAAAACATCAGTTATGATGTCGTATCTATCAGGTAGTGTAAGGGTTACGGCCGCTTCACAGTGACAGAGCAAACTCCAAGTGTAACGCACCGCAAACAACCGCAAACAGTCCATTTGCACAACCACAAGATAGATAGATTTGATAGATAGATACATAGATTACATAGCTCAATAGATGCAATATACATATGATCGATACAAATTACATAGATCAATAGATGCAATATCCATTTGATAGATACGAATGTTATCGATCCAAAGATGCAATATACATTTGATAGATACGAATTACATCAACCAAAATATATAATATACATTTTATTGATCGGAATTACATCGATCAATAGATGCAATCTACATTTGATAGATACGTTTGATAGTTCGATCGACTACTATGATTGGTGTAACTAGTTGGCAAGTGGGCCTGGCACACAGGCTGGCAGGCAGGAAGAAAGTGCAATTCAATGGCACGAGCAAACTGATGATTCACAATCGAACAATTTTTAATTTTAAATATTAACAATACTGTTACAACAACTGTGATTGGTGTAACTAGTTGGCAAGTGGGCCTGGCACACAGGCTGGCACTAGTGGTGGCAGGCTGGCCTGTGAACTAATATTAAATAACACTCGAAGAGTGATGTAAAACTTTTTTTTTTAAAACATTTAATGTTATTTTACAACAGATAGGAGTGGTGGACTGGCACTGAGGATGGAAGTAGGCACAGTATATTCTGGCAGCCTGACACACAGGCTGGCACTAATGGCAGCCTGGCTACTAAAATTTAATAACACTAGAAGAGGACTGATGTTAAAAAAAATTTTAAATAAAATTGACACTAATGTTGTTACACCAGATATAAGTGGTGGAAAAAAAATAAAATAAACTGTGTAACACTAACTATATGATGTGGACCAGAAACACACAGGCCTGATGGAAAAATAAATTAAATTACACTAGCAAAATGATTTAAATTTTTTTTTTTACTTTTAAATAATGTAAAGCAGATATGAGTCGTGGCTGGTAGGTAGGGCAGCAATTTAACACAGTATGCTGTGTAAGTGAGAAAAACACAGGCCTGATAGAAAATGTAGTTAGATTACACTAGCAAAATAATTTAAAAGTTTATATTTTAATATTAAAATAATGTTAAGCAGATATGAGTGGTGGCACTGGCTTAACAACAGTATGCTCTGTAAGTCAGATAGACAGTTAGACACAGGCCTGATAGAAAATAAAATTAGATTACACTAGCATAATGATTTAAAGATTTTTTTTTGAATTTAAAGAAAAAGGTTAAGCACATATGAGTCGTGGCTGATAGCCTTGGAAGGGCAGCAATTAAAAACAGTAGGCTCTGTAAGTCAGATACACACAGGCCTGAGAGAAAATACAATAAGATTACACTAGCAAAATGATTTAAAGTTTATTTTTGGGGAATTTAAAAAAAGGTTAAACACATATGAGTCGTGGCTCATGGACTAGGGAGGGCAGCAATTAAACACAGTATGCTCTGTAAGTCAGCAAAATACACAGGCCTGATAGAAAATGATATTAGATTAAACTAACAAAAACATTTTAAAGTTTTTTTAAAAAAAATTAAAATAAGGTGAAGCAGATATGAGTGGTGGCTGGCACAGAGCAATTAACCAAAAGACTGAAAAAAACTAAAGTATATGCTGTGTGAGCCTGACAGACACAGGCCTGATAGAAAATGAAATTAGATTACACTAGCAAAATGATTTAAAAGTTTTTTATAAATTTAAAATAATGTTATAAGCGGATATGACCACTGGTGGCTGGCACAGAGCAATGAACCAGAGTATATGCTGTGTGACACAGGCCTGATAGAAAATGAAAATAAATTACACTAGCAAAATAATTTCAAATTGTTGTTGGTTAAATTTAAACTAATGTTGTTGGGCAGATATCAGTGGTGGCAGTAATCACAGCATATGCTGTGAGCCTCACACACAGGCTGAAAGCCAGGCAAATGCTAATAAAAATACTAAGGAAAAAAAAAACAAAAAAACGTCTGAAGTTATAGCCCTAAAAAGGGCTTTTTGGGGTGCTGTCCTTGCAGCAGAGATGAGATGAGTCCTTCAGGACTGTAGTGGACACTAAATACACTAGCCTAGCTATCTATTTCCCTATAATGTCAGCAGCAGCAGCAGCAGCAAAACAAAACGTCCTCTCACTAACAAAGCAAGGTCGGTATGAGTCTAAAATGGCTGCTGCCAAGAAGATGGGAGGGTCTGTGAGGGAGTGTCTGATGCTGATTGGCTCTAATGTGTCAGAAGGCTGTGACATACAGGGTCAAAGTTTCCTCAATGATGACACATAGGGGGCGGATCGAACATCGCATGTGTTTGCCCGCCGCGGCGAACGCCAACAAGCTGAGTTCGCTGTGAACCGTTCGCGGGCGAACAGTTTGGGACATCACTATATACCACATGTTGGGAGGATTCCAATCAATAAGAAAACTAGATTACATATAGAGCACTAATGTATTGCTCTCCCCCAAACGGGCAATTTTGCCAATTTCTGGGCGCGCGATAAATAACCAGCCATTACAGATCTCTGGTTAATTTTATAAATAAACAAGCAATGAACTTACAAACCTCCAGGCACAAAGTAAAAGGTAAAAGCTACTTTATTCAGTCATATAGACCATGGAGATAAAACGGTAATAATATTCAAGTAGTTATAATCACGGCAACATGACTTGTCTTACGAGTTTCGGCAAACTTGTGCCTTAATCATTTTATAAATGTCCATCAAATGCTCCCAAACTTAAGTGTAATATATTTTATAAAAAAATAAAGATAGTAGCAGCTTTATTTTTTAATAAAATAACTGCAAAATGCAGTTATATAGGGATAAAGTTGGCGGCTGTGGGATGCCTTTAAATTGCAATCTATGGGAACTGTGTGTTCCCTTTAAATATATATGAATATGCTTATATACATATATATTTATGTGTTAATATGTGTATATAGATATGTGTTTATATGTGTATATATTTATGTGTTATATATGTGTATATATTTATGTTTTTATATGTGTATAAATGTATGTGTTATATATGTGTATATATTTATATGTTTATATGTGTATATACTGTATTTATGTTATATATGTGCATATATTTATGTGTTTATATGTGTATATACTGTATTTATGTTATATATGTGCATATATTTATGTGTTTATATGAGTATATACTGTATTTATGTTATATATGTGTATATATGTATGTGTTTATATGTGTATATATGTATGTGTTATATATGTGTATATATTTATGTGTTTATATGTGTATATATTTATGTGTTTACATGTGTATATACTGTATTTATGTTATATATGTGTATATATTTATGTGTTTATATGTGTATATATTTATGTGTTTATATGTGTATATTTTTATGTGTTTATATGTGTACATATTTATGTGTTATATATGTATATATTTATTTGTTACATATGTGTATATATTTATGTGTTTATATGTGTATATATTTATGTGTTTATATGTGTATATATTTAATTTTTTATATGTGTATATATGTATGTGTTATATATGTGTATATATTTATGTGTTTATATGTGTATGTATTTATGTGTTTAGATGTGTATATACTGTATTTATATTATATATGTGCATATATTTATGTGTTTATATGAGTATATACTGTATTTATGTTATATATGTGTATATATTTATGTGTGTATATGTGTATATATTTATGTGTTTATATGTGTATATATGTATGTGTTATATATGTGTATATATTTATGTGTTTATATGTGTATATATTTATGTGTTATATGTGTATATACTGTATTTATTTTATATATGTGTATGTATTTATGTGTTTAGATGTGTATATACTGTATTTATGTTATATATGTGCATATATTTATGTGTTTAAATGAGTATATACTGTATTTATGTTATATATGTGTATATATTTATGTGTTTATATGTGTATATATATGTGTGTTATATATGTATATATTTATGTGTTATATATGTGTATATATTTATGCGTTTTTATGTGTATATATTTATGTGTTTATATGTGTATATATGTATGTGTTTATATGTGTATATATTTATGTGTTTATATGTGTATATACTGTATTTATGTTATATATGTGTATATATTTATGTGTTTATATGTGTACATATTTATGTGTTATATATTTATATATTTATTTGTTATATATGTGTATATATTTATGTGTTTATATGTGTACATATTTATGTGTTATATATGTATATATTTATTTGTTATATATGTGTATATATTTATGTGTTTATATGTGTACATATTTATGTGTTATATATGTGTATATATTTATGTGTTATATATGTGTATGTATTTATGTGTTTATATGTGTATATACTGTATTTATGTTTTATATGTGCATATATTTATGTGTTTATATGAGTATATACTGTATTTATGTTATATATGTGTATATATTTATGTGTTTATATGTGTATATATATGTGTGTTATATATGTATATATTTATGTGTTATATATGTGTATATATTTATGTGTTTTTATGTGTATATATTTATGTGTTTATATGTGTATATATGTATGTGTTTATATGTGTATATATTTATGTGTTTATATGTGTATATACTGTATTTATGTTATATATGTGTATATATTTATGTGTTTATATGTGTACATATTTATGTGTTATATATGTATATATTTATTTGTTATATATGTGTATATATTTATGTGTTTATATGTGTACATATTTATGTGTTATATATGTATATATTTATTTGTTATATATGTGTATATATTTATGTGTTTATATGTGTACATATTTATGTGTTATATATGTGTATATATTTATATGTTATATATGTGCGTATATTTATGTGTTATATATGTGTATGTATTTATGTGTTTATATGTGTATATACTGTATTTATGTTTTATATGTGCATATATTTATGTGTTTATATGAGTATATACTGTATTTATGTTATATATGTGTATATATTTATGTGTTTATATGTGTATATATTTATGTGTTTATATGTGTATATATGTATGTGTTATATATGTGTATATATTTATGTGTTTATATGTGTATATATGTATGTGTTTATATGTGTATATACTGTATTTATGTTATATATGTGTATATATTTATGTGTTTATATGTGTATATATTTATGTGTTTATATGTGTATATATATATATATATATATATATATGTGTGTGTTATATATGTATATATTTATGTGTTATATATGTGTATATATTTATGTGTTTATATGTGTATATATTTATGTGTTATATATGTGTATATATTTATGTGTTTATATGTGTATATATTTATGTGTTTATATATGTATATACTGTATTTCTGTTATATATGTGCATATATTTATGTGCTTATATGAGTATACACACATATTAACACATAAATATATATGTATATAACAGTATACATATATATTTATAAATGCTGTAATCGCTACACAACTTACCCCCTTTGCTGAGCTAGTTCTCATGCCAAGAGTTATTCTAATAGAAATCTCTTGTCTTCTTCTTGTTTTCAGAAGTAAATCACGCCAAACCAATAAATGCTACTTTTAAATAATTTAATGTAATGGTCCAACAAACAGTACTTTAAAAAAATTAAAAGTTGCATTATAGTTATTGAGCATTCATGCCCAGTATTGCCATTATGCTTATCATGATTCTTAAGTATAAATGGCATTTACATGGTTTAGCAGTGGTGGGGATGGACTCAGATTGCAGTAGTTTAACCCCTTAATGACCAAGGACGTATGCCATAGGTCCTCAGAAAAAATACAGTTAACGCCTGAGGACGTATAGCGTACGTCCTCAGTTTGGAAAGCAGCTGGAAGCGATCCTGATCGCTTCCAGCTGCTTTCTGGTTATTGCAGAATGCCTCGATATCGAGGCATCCTGCAATAACAAATTTTACCCCTCCGGTGCAGAGAGAGCCACTCTGTGGCCCTCTCTGCACCGGGCATCAATGGCTGCATTCGTTGGTGGGTGGGAGCTGAAGTGGGAGGTGGGTGGGCGGCCATCGATGCGGTCCTTGTCAGGGAGGGGGCGGGATTGCCGGGGGGCGCGCGCGCATGCACGGGAGGAGGCGGGCGGGCGTGTGCACGGGGAGGGAGCGGGTGGGAACCGCTACACTACAGAAAAAAATGTTTTTATAAGTGGGAGAAAGGGGTGCAAAATATTTAGTACTTGGAAATCTAAGTGATCTGGGAGCGGGTGGGGGATTGGTCTTGGGGAGGGGGAAGCTACACTACAGAAAAATAAAATAAAAATAAAAAAAAAACCATTTTATTTGCAAACTGGGTACTGGCAGACAGCTGCCAGTACCCAATATGGCCCCCAATAAGGCAGAGGGGGAGGGTTAGGAAGCTATTTTGGGGGAATCAGGGAGGTTGGGGGCTAAGGGGGGGATCCTACACAGCAGCATATGTAAATATGCTAAATATATAAATATATATATATATGTATATATATAAAAAAGATACCTTTTATTTTAGTACTGGCAGACTTTCTGCCAGTACTTAAGATGGCGGGGACAATTGTGTGGTGGGGGAGGGAAGAGAGCTCTTTGGGAGGGATCAGGGGGTCTGATGTGTCAGGTGAGAAGCTGATCTCTACACTAAAGCTAAGATTAACCCTGCAAGCTCCCTACAAGCTACCTAATTAACCCCTTCACTGCTGGGCATAATTCATGTGTTGTGCGCAGTTGCATTTAGTGGCCTTCTAACTACCAAAAATCACCGCCAAAGCCATATATGTCTGCTATTTCTGAACAAAGGGGATCCCAGAGAAGCATTTACAACCATTTGTGCCATAATTGCACAAGGTGTTTGTAAATAATTTCAGTGAGAAACCTAAAGTTTGTGAAAAAGTTGACTATTTTTTTTAATTTGATCGCATTTGGCGGTGAAATGTTGGCATGAAATATACCAAAATGGGCCTAGATAAATACTTGGGGTTGTCTACTACACTACACTAAAGCTAAAATTAACCCTACAAGCTCCCTACAAGCTCCCTAATTAACCCCTGCACTGCTGAGCATAATACACGTGTGGTGCGCAGCGGCATTTAGCGACCTTCTAATTACCAAAAAGCAATGCCAAAGCCATATATGTCTGCTATTTCTGAAAAAAGGGATCCCAGAGAAGCATTTACAACCATTTGTGCCATAATTGCACAAAATGTTTGTAAATGATTTCAGTGAGAAACCTAAAATTTGGAAAAATGTAAAGTTTTTTTTTTTTTATTTGATTGCATTTGGCGGGGAAATGGTGGCATGAAATATACCAAGATGGGCCTAGATCAATACTTTGGGTTGTCTACTACACTACACTAAAGCTAAAATTACCCCAAAAAGCTCCCTACATGCTCCCTAATTAACCCCTTCACTGCTGGACATAATACACGTGTGGTGCGCAGTGGCATTTAGCGGCCTTCTAATTATCAAAAAGCAACGTCAAAGCCATATATGTCTGCTGTTTCTGAACAAAGGGGATCCCAGAGAAAAATGTACAATCATTTATGCCATAATTGCACAAGCTATTTGTAAATAATTTCAGTGAGAAACCTAAAGTTTGTGAAAAAATTTGTGAAAAAGTGAACAATTTTTTTTATTTGATCGCATTTGGTGGTGAAATGGTGGCATGAAATATACCAAAATGGGCCTAGATCAATACTTTGGGATGTCTAATAAAAAAAAAATATGTACATGTCAATGGCTATTCAGGGATTCCTGACAGATATCAGTGTTCCAATGTAACTAGCGCTAAGTTTGAAAAAAAAAAATGGTTTGGAAATAGCAAAGTGCTACTTGTATTTATGGCCCTATAACTTACAAAAAAAGCAAAGAACATGTAAACATTGGGTATTTCTAAACTCAGAACAAAATTTATAAACTATTTAGCATGGATGTTTTTTGGTGGTTGTAGATGAGTAACAGATTTTGGGGGTCAAAGTTAGAAAAAGTGTGTTTTTTTCCATTTTTTACTCATATTTTATAATTTTGTTTATAGTAAATTATAAGATATGATGAAAATAATTGTATCTTTAGAAAGTCCATTTAGTGGTGAGAAATACGGTATATAATATGTGTGGGTACAGTAAACGAGTAAGAGAAAAATTACAGCTAAACACAAACACCGCAGAAATGTAAAAATAGCCCTGGTCCCAAAGGACAGAAAATGGAAAAGTGCTGTGGTCATTAAGGGGTTAATCTTACACATATAAATGGGTATTTCTATCCTGATAACTACTTAAAGGGACAGTCTACTTAAATTTTTGTGTTGTTTTAAAAGATAGATAATTCCTTTATTACCCATTCCCCAGTTTTGCATAACCAGCACTGTGATATTAATACACGTATTACCTCTCTGATTACCTTGTAGCTAAGCCTCTGCAGACTGCCCCCTTAACTCAGTGCTTTTGACAGACTTGCATTTTTTCTTATCAGTGCTGACTCCTAGATAACTCCACAGGAGTGAGCACAATGCTATCTATATGACACACGTGAACTAGCACTGTCTAACTGAAAAACTGTTAAAATGCCCTGAGATAAAAGGCGGTTTTCAAAAGTTTCGAATGCAGTTTGAGCCTACCTAGGTTTAGCTTTCAACAAAGAATACCAAGAACAACAAAGCAAATGTGATGATAAAAGTAAACTGGAAAGTTGTTTAAAATAGCATGCCCTATCTGAGTCATTAAAGTTTATTATTAACTTGACTGTCACTTTAACACAAGAAAGGGCCTTTTCAGGAACTTGTTTAATGAAAATAACGTTCTCTTGCTTTTAAGATATGGATCCATTGTGCACTGTGATCACTCGAAAAACACAACATCAAATTAAGCCAGAAAGCAAAAGGCCATTTCGATAGTAAATAGATTGTGATTGACCCTAAATGATTTAGTTATAAAATTAATCAACATGAAATTATTAATTTCTCACTTTTATGAATTAATATTAAAAAAACTGCATTCAAAAACATTTGCCAGTCATCGTCACACCATTGTGTTTTACTTTCGCTTTCTGCATGCTGTGGATCCTCTCCAATTTTCCAAACTTATTTAACATTTCCTCACTTCTACGATATCATGACATAACAATACTCTGCACTAGACACTCTTGCTCCTCCCCAACTGCGCAAAACCTCAAGTTTTCAGTTCCAGCCCTGGCACTCTCAGCAATACTCTACCTGCAAAAATGCTCCCACACTGCTGAACGTGCCTGGAAGAAATATTGCTCTGAACCTGATTTCATCCACTATAATTCATTGTTCATTCTTACACATCTGCCCTTCACTTAGCCAATAAAACCTACTTCTCTTCACTTATATCTACTCTTTCCTCACACCTTAAATTACTCTACTTTCATCACTCTCCTCTCCCCACCGACACCACCCCCTTCATCTGCCTTTAGTGCTGTCAGACTACTTTTTATACAAAACTCATACTATCTGAAGCAACATGCTGACAAGTCTGCAATCTTCCAACTCCACCCACAGTCACCCCCTCTGCCACTCACTGCATCTTCCTCACAGCCACTCAGAATTTAGTGGGTTCCTTATTGTCTTCCTCACTACCTGCCGCTTGACCCTATCCCTTCACATCTAATACCTTCTCTGTCTTCCCCCCTCACTCCAGCTCTTTCTCACATCTTCAACCTATCCCTTTCTAATGGTTCTTTCCTATCTTCTTTCAAATGTGCAAAGGTCACCCCATCCTCAAAAAAACCCTCCCGCAACCCTAATTTTACTATAAACTACCGCCCCATATCACTGCTTTCACTAACTTCAAAACTCTTGGAAAAACTAGTTTTTGACTGCCTAATCTGCTTCCTGCCCTCCAACTCCTTGCTTGACCTTCTGCAATCTGGATCCCATTCCCAACACTCAACTGAGACTGCACTCACCAAGGTTACTAATGATTTTATTTCTGCTAAAAATAATGGCCACTACTATGTACTATACTATCTTACTTGACATCTCAGCTGCCTTTGACAATGGTGACCACCCCCTCATCTGACAGACTCTCAGCTGGTCTCTGTGACACCGCCCAAGGCTCTGTCCTGGGTCCTCTACTCTTCTCTTTGTATACTTCTTTTGTGAGTAAACTTATCAACAGCTTCAAATATTACTTCTATGATGATGATACTCAGATCTTCCTCTCCACCCTGCACTCTCTCCCTCTGTCCTTTCTCATGTCAGCCACTGCTTATCTAGCATTTCTTCCTGAATGGCCTCTTACCGCCTAAAGATTAACATGTCCAAGACTGAGCTCCTTCTAATCCCCTGTCTAGCTCTACTCCAGTTTCTGACTTTTCTATTACTGTTGGCTGCACCACCATCTCACCCCATGTCAGCTGCCTCAGAGTTATACTTGACTCCAATCTGTCCTTCACTGTCCACAACCAATTGCTCTTTTCCTCTTACAACAACCACCTACGCAATATCTCCAAAATGTTTCCGTTTCTGAGTGCTAACACCACTAAGCAACTATTCCACTCCCTGGTATTTTCTGACTCAACTATTGTAATAACCTACTTACTGTCCTTCTTCTCTCCCACCTCTCCCCTTCAAACCATCCTAAATGCTAGGCTAATCCACATTTCCCGCCGTTGTGTAACTGCTGCACCTCTCTGCGATTCCCTTCACTAACTCTCCATTCACAGCAGAATTAAATTAAAAATTCTCATCCTGACCTACAAAACCTTTACAAACATTGACCCTCCCCTACCTGTCCTCACAAATCAACAAGTATACTCCAGTCCGCCTCCTAAGGTACAACAATAACCTGCTCCTTGCATCTTTTACTATCACCCCTCCCATGCCAGACTGTAGGACTTCTCGTGTGCAGCACTAACTTGCCCTGTCCGACTTTCCCCTAATTTTTTCTCCTTTGAAAACTCCCTAAATACACTTTTGTTCAAGGAAGCCTACCACCCAACTCAATAAGTTAATTCCACTTACAAATAATTGTCTTCATCTAACTTTCTCACCCTCCTACCCTTCTAGATTGTATGTTCTCATGGGAATAGGGCCCTCAATTCCTTCTGTATTTGTTTGAAAAATGTTGTCCTGTCATTGTACTTTTATCTTTTGTACCCCTGGAGAGCGCTGCAGAATTTGTTGGTGATTTATAAATAAAGTATAATAGTAATAATAATAATAATAATACATGGTAGATGAGGCTGAAAAAAGACAGAAGTCCAACATATTGAACCTATACACAGACTACCTGATATATACTAAATAGGCTTACAATTGAACTTACATTAAACATTTAGAAAGCTGACCAATTCATATCCCTAAATTCTGCTTTTAGCCATGTATCTAAGACATTTTTAAATTTATCTAAGGTATTGGCAGTGACTACCTCCTTAGGCAAGGTGTTCCACAACTTGATGGATGGATATTTTTGTTTTCCAACGTGAACACCCAACAACTCGTGCAATCCAATCTTGTTTTCTCAAGTGCGTTAACCCAACATAAAATATTAATATTTCAAATTCCATTGTTCTTCACATAGAATAATATGTTCTATTTATTTATAAAAATACACATTTCTTTCTCTCTCTATATATATAGATATATTTTTTATTTTTGCTAAAATAAATATCTATGGGGCAGAGCCGGCAGCCGTGATGTATGGCCGCAATGTAAGTGAGCTCTTTGTGCCTATACCCTTTGTTTGGCTAAATCTAGGCTATTTGTGACAGCTTTTTGCCATCACAGGGGACTATGTGAGAGTGCAGACCACGCTGGATTCCTCAGGAAGCTTGAATAATGACGGCTCCGAAATGGTGTCTACACAGCCGCCGCTACATTGATGCAGCCGGGCGAGTAAGAGAAGATCCAGCTACAAGTAATGCAGTGAGAGGCGACTTGCTATTAATGGTAGCCACGAATAACTGGGAGGGAAACGCTCATTTAGGGCTGTATTAACAACGTATACTACACGTGACTGGGAAACATAGTGACCCACAGATCAACATATTAATAAACCTAACAAGCCTCTGATAACAACTCCAGCTATCATAGCCTTTGCCATAAATAGCAATATCTGGCTGTACACACCTTCACAGTAAACGGTGCCTCTCAATAGAGATATGTCATTTTTTTTTTCTTTTTTCTCTACTAAGCAGCTTATATCTATTGATCTCTGAGCACACTCTTTGTTTTACTCACTGTAAACTTTGCTCACAATCTCTGTCATAGATTGTCCTAATTAAAACAACTGAGATGTTTACATTGATATCTGACTGCCTCTAACAGCTAATTACTATATAGCATTGAGTTTCACTTGTGTAACCACCAATTACCATAACGAACAATACTCTAATATTACCTAAAGAGATGTTGCCTAAGAAGCTTTCTAAATCAGATAAACAGGGCAAAATGCCCTCCACACCATTGCAGTCTTTAAACACATTTTTTAAGCTCACAGACTTAACCCAAGTCACTCCTTCTGCACTATCGGCAGACCAAAGACCACCCACCCCTACCTCAGAAACTGAAGATGACTATATGGAGTACACCATCCAACTATCCAAGGCATTTCTGGCTACCATGCCCTCCAAACAGAATCTTAACAATTTAGTGGTCCAGGTCCGCCAATGTATCAAGGAAGAAATAGCTGGTCTCAGGAAAGAGATCACAGAAATAGGAAATATGGTTGAATCGCTAGAAGAAGATGACTTAAATCAATCTGAAATCTCCAATCAACAAACTACAACACAAACTCATGACCTACAAATTCTTTAACTGCAAAACAATATTGAGGACATAGAGAAAAGCGGCAAAACCTACGTATAAGAGGAATCCCAGAAACAACTCTCTCTAACATTCTACCAGAGTTTCTACAAGGTTTATTCTCACACCTCCTTGGTGCCTCCTCTACTTGCGATACTACCATAGACAGGGCCCATCTAGCGCTCAGACTCACACCATTGGACCAAGTTCCGCCATGAGATGTAGTACTCAAGCTGAAAAAATACCAAACAAAGGAGGTCATTTTAAGAGCTGCGAGACAGCATAAAGCCATCTCCTTTTAAAACTGCCAAATACAAATCTTTGCCGATTTGGCACCCCACACCCTGCAGAGACCCAAGCAATTTCAGTGGCTAACAGCACTTCTTAAGTGAAAGGGATCCCAAATAGATGGGGGTTCCCCTTCTTTCTCTGAGTGATTCATCAAGGAAATAATCACATATGCAAATCTTTAGAAGATGCACCAGCTTTATGGGCAGCGATCGGGATACAACTTTGTAAACATCTGACTATATCAAACAGCTCTACTTCAACAGGACTGGCTTCTTAACCATGACCACAGCACGCTCAATGGAAGTCAACCCCTGCAAAAAGATCCAAGCTGCAACTTTCAAACTAACCCAGAGAACCTACCTGAGGCCTTGGCAATCGAACATCTTCATGGTATGAGAGAACCATACACTCTACCCAATGACTTAACGATATGTCTAGAGTGTATACCAAACCCATATGTTAATTAGTGAATTATTTAATGTGGTAAAATAATTAAATTCAACTCACACCGTTTGATGTAGTAGCCTACATATAGCCCTTTAACTTGTTTATCGTATACTTTGCAAAAAAAGGGATAGGCTATCCACCGCCTACTTGTGACACATGACGTCAGCCACTTTGTTTATATTTTCACTTAGTTATTTCTTATTTGTTCTTGACAGACATTATTTATTGTTATTCAAACTGCTACTCTATTTTATAAATGGTGCTTTCTTTACACACATACAGCTATTCAATCACTCTTTGGTGCTTATAATTATCTTAACAATAGGTGTTTTCTATATCTAAAAAGTAATTTATGAGACCTTTACAACTTCTTACACAGAATGTTAAAGAGTTTAATACCCCCATAAAAGATCTACAGCCTTCAATGATCTTAACCATAAACAGATAGATATTTTACTTCATACTTTACCTCAACATACCCTAACCATCATCATGGCAGCCACCTTTCCAGGAAAGTCTGTGGGGTTAGTATTTTAATACATAGATCCATCCCATTCCATCTACAGCAGGTTGAAAGAGACGACAAGGGGTGATACTTGGCACTAATGGGTTTATTATATGGTAGACCGATCACCTTTGTTAATAAGTATGCCCCTGACACGCCAAGCCTCCTCAGTCATACCTTTCTTCAAAGTCCCCCTATTTATAGCAGGTAACTTCAATGTTCCCCTCAACCCTACCCTAGACAACTTCACTACTCAATCCCATATCACAAAACACACCCCTAAAGGGACACGGTACCCAAAATTTTTCTTTCGTCATTCAGATTGAGCATGAAATTTTAAGCAACTTTCTAATTTACTCCTATTATCAAATTTTCTTCATTCTCTTGGTATCTTTATTTGAAATGCAAGAATGGAAGTTTAGATGCAGGCCCATTTTTGGTGAACAACCTGTGTTGTCCTTGCTGATTGGTGGATAAATTCATACACCAATAAAAAAGTGCTGTCCAGAGTACTGAAACCAGAAAAAAACCTAGATGCCTTCTTTTTCAAATAATGACAGCAAGAAAACGAAGAAAAATTGATAATAGGAGTAAATTAGAAAGTTGCTTAAAATTGCATGCTCTTTCTGAATTACAAAAGAAAAAATGTGGGTTCAGTGTCCCTTTAAATCTATTTGTTCTGACCTGCTGTTATTGTTCATGACACCTGGCGCTATCAACACCCCAACTCTAAAGACTACAACTTTTACACCGCTCCCAATTACACACAAACCCGCATCGATTACATCTTTACAGATCATCTCACACTGGCTACACTGCAGGAAAACCAAAATCCTCCCAACTGTACGGTCTGACCATTCATTGGTCCTATGTAAAATAAATTGGTCATTAATGCCCCTTAAACCTTATCACTGGCACCTAGATGATATCTTATTAACAGCAAACTAGTTCAAGAGCAGATAGAAAAATCCCTACAAGAATTTTTTCAAACAAATAACACACCAAAAATAGACCCATGTATTTTATGGGAAACGTATAAATGCTTTCTCAGAAGAGAATTAATTAAATTGAAATCGATACAACTGAAGCAAAACAGAGCAAAATATGAGAATCTGACAACCTAGTTACAACAGCTGGATCACACACATAAGCTACACCCTGATGATTATTCAATTAATTCCAACTTGGCTCAAGCAAAAGCTAACCTAGCAGAATTTTTAAAGATCTCAGCCCAAACACAAGCACTCAGATTACAGCAAAGGTTCTTCATAGAGGGCAATAAACCAGGCAAGATGCTAGCAAGGGCTTTAAAAGCCAAATATTCAACCAACTATGTCTCCCAACTACAAGTCCCCCCTAACAACCCGATTGCGGATTCCCTTAGCATAGCTGCCACATTCCGCAAATTCTACTCTAAGTTATATAATTTGACCCCTGATAGAGATAAAACACAACACACTTATATCTGCAGCCAATATTTGGAAACTATTGACTCACCTAAAATCCCACAAGAGAACCTTGAACAACTTACATAACCTATACTAATGGACAAAATAGAGATCAGAATTAATTCCCTGAAAAAATGTAAAAGTTCAGGCCCAGATGGTCTTACAGGAAGCTTTTCTAAAAAATGTAAACCTATACTAATACTGTATCTATTATCTGTCTTTAACCACATTGACCAGGGCAATTTACTATCAGCTTCTATGTTGGAAGCCATAGTTTCCGTTATACCCAAGACCCAACCCTACCTTCCAATTATCACCCAATCTCTATCCTCAATATGGACATAAAGCTTTATGCAAAGATTGTTGCCAATAGAATAAATAGTTTACTACCCCTACTTATCCACCCAGACCAGGTAGTATTTGTGCCGAGGAGAGAGGCAAGAGACAATATAGTTAAGGTTCTCCACCTCCTGCAATATACCTCCCAACATAAACTCCTCTCCATCCTTCTGTCCGAAAAGGCCTTCAACAGGCTAGACTGTACATTCCTAAAATTGACCTTATGAAAATTTGGCTTCCCTGATTGTTTCATTCATATGATTTTCATCCTGTTTTCTTCCCTATCAGCCACAGTGAGAGTAAATAGAGTTTCATCTACCCCCTTCCATATCACTAACGAGACCCAAAATTGATGCCCCCTATCCCCTCTGCTATTTGTTCTATCTATGGAAATTCTAACAATAGAACAACATAATAACCTAGACATTTAAGGTATTAAAATGGGAAACTAACCACTACAAACTAGCATTATTCGCCAATGATTTACTAATGACCCTGACATCTCCGTTACACTCCCTCTCTGCGGCACAACACACATTGGAAACATACAGCATAATGTCAAAATTATTCGATTAACCTAAATAAATTGGAAACTCTCCCTTTAAACTTTTCAGATGCAGATGTTCAGAAATTACAGCAACAAACCCCTTACTCGATTGAACATCAAACTTTAAAATACCTAGGTATCCACCTCACAACACACCCCCAACTATTATTTGATCTTATTTACAAATCCCTTCTTAATACACTAATGAAAGACACATCTACCTGGCTACCTAAAAATATCTCCTGGCTAGGTAGAATTAATGTTATCAAGATGACACTCTTACCCAAATTCCTATATGATATAGCAAATACTGTGCATCAGTATTCTACATAGAATCACTGAATGTTGCACATATACTACTAATAGCAATATATTATGTATTCACTTGGAACACTCATAAAAGCACCCCAACTAGCCACATTCTGTTGGCAAATGCTTCCAACTGCCCAACATCTATAACCAACTACCCGATTATAAAGGAAACCTTCAATGTTTGGTCCCAATAACTGTGCAAACACCCTGCTTTATCCTCAATTCCCTCCTCCCTGTCAACAGTACTCTCCAAGCCAAGACTTTCTCATAGGGCTTCCCATAACACCACAGAATATAAACAACATACACAGTCTTCTACCATTTTATATCCTGATAGACTCAGATAAATTACTCATAAGACAACACTTCAATTTAGTCATCACACAATTCTCACACTGGTTTAGGTACTTTCAATTGAGACATTTATTTGATACCCATAAATATAAAAATGTAAAACTCAGGAACCTTACACCTTTTGAAAATAGTGACATTTTGGAAAGAGATTTGCTCCGCTATGAGTAAGATATTAAATCATAATCTACCTTTAGACCCATTAATATTTTTATTCCATGTAATCCCTAAATTGTCCTCTAGGCAACACTCAGCTGCCCTCCAAATAGCCATATGTAGTGTTAAACAAGTGATACCTAGATTATGGAAATCAGAGATTCTCCCTACCGTCGATATGTGGACTTCCCCGATGAAACGTAATTTACATCTAGAGAGATACTTTTACTACACTATAGATGAACTAGATTTTTATTATGAGATTATGTTCTACTGGAAACCAAACATACACCTAGACTAGATGTCACTATACCTTCGGAACCTTCTCGAGAGACAGAGGTTTAATACACCTGCTCCTTGTACCAATCACTCAACCCCAAGAAAAAATCATATAGGAAACTCATTGATCCTCACTACTTCCCCACTACTCATTCTAAACACAGACCCCAACTTCCCCAGGATGCATTGTCGGCTCACTAATTCAATGAAGAATGCACCACATGCAACTTTAATATGTGTTTAATCAGATAAAATGCAATGTCTATATGCATACACATTCTGTCTTTCTCTTTTCTTCCTTTTCTTTCTTCCTTCTTTTCACTTATTCTTTCCCCTTTTTCCTTCTTTTATTTATATGGAAGTTTTATATATTTACAAACTGATTTGTATTATCTGTGTTTCGTTTTTAAATGTTGATGTCAGCTTAATAGATTACAACATAAGGACACTACTGCTGTGACAGTTTCATAGATCAGCTGTGTATCATAACCTTTTGTTTGTTATATAACGAAAAAACAACAACAACTCCTTAATTCTGTGCAACTGTGATCACCTGTTAAACATGATACACAGATCTACTGTATTGTTAAAACATTTAAGTAAATAAATAAAGTTGTTAAAAATAATATATATGCAAAAAGTAATCAGCACTCTCTGTCCGGATATCAAATCCAGGGTGCCTCCCAACATATAATAGAGAAAAGGAATCCACAGTGAGCACTCGCTGTATAAAGTTTATATCTTGTGTTTTAATCCAGTGTTAATATTTTAGGGGTATTACCCCTGTCATCAGACAGGTGAGAAAAAACAATGTCTGATGACAGGGGTAATATCCCAAAAAAGTTAACACTGGATTAAAACACAAGATTGAAACTTTATACATTGAGTGCTCCCTGTGGATTCCTTTTTCCTACATAGATGATTATATATATATAGGTATAGATATATACAGATATATATAGGAATATCTATTTAAAATTACTTAGAACATATTCCCCTATGGGAAGAACATTGGAATGTAAAATATATACAGTAAATACATAGTTAAACACTTTATTAAATATGAATATTGCATTAATATTGTTTTTCATGTTTAAGCTACTTGACTGTAAACTTATTTATATGTCTATATATGTGTACATATGTATTTATATGTTTACATGCGTATATATGTCTGCAAATACATATACTGCAACCAACGAAGAGAACAAAGCAGTGATACTGTGTAAAGCTTCACTTTTATTACAAAAGACTTAAATTCCCATGGAGGGCATCACACTGGTATTCAGAAACAACAGTTTATGCGTTTCGGTGTTAAGCCGTACTCGGAACTTGATCAGTTGTGAGTACGGCTTAACGCCGAAACGGGTAAACTGTTGTTTCCGAATACCAGTGTAATGCCCTCTATAGGATTTTAAATCTTTTGTAATAAAAGTAACGTTTTATACAGTATCGCTGCTTTGTTCTCTTCATTGGTTTGCACAGCCTGTTTGAAGCAGCAACACCCCTGACATTCTGGCTTCTCCCACGATCCATTGGATGATCCGAGTTTGTGATGTAGGAGATACCTGATCACAAGGTTGAGACGGACTAATCTGGTCCAGGCCAGGTAGGAAGCAACCACGCTGTGTGCGTGTGTGAGCTGCGGATGCCAGCAGCTGAGAAGACTTCCCCGACTGAATACGATCCATGACAAGGTCCGCTCCAAACCAGGTATATTGTGGTCACACTAACCTAGTGGGATCAAATCTCTCCCAGTGAGAGTTATACAGCTCTACTGACATTTTGACACACAGTATTGCTTGAGCCCAGCCACTCTTTGTTTTTTTACTGTTAACCCCTTAACGACACACGTCGTACAGGGTACGTCACACACAAACTGGTCTTTAAAGACCAGGGATGTACCCTGTACGTCATTAGGGGTTTCAAGCGGCTGGAAGCGATCCTGCTTTCAAGGTATTGCCCGTGATGCCTCCATATTGAGGCATCACTGCAATACCTTTTTGTGCACACCGATGCAGAGAGAGCCACTCTGTGGCCCTCTCTGCATCGGCCAGCGATGGTGCCGATAGTTGGTGGGTGGGAGCCATTGCAGGGAGGTGGGTGGGCGGTCTATCGCTGGGGAACTTCCTTCCGGCCAGCAGATATTGATGTCGGGTGCACACACGGGAGACATAAAAAAATAAAAGTACTGGGAGAGAGTGCAGGGAGAGGGAGGTGGGTGGCAGAGGAGGTGGGCGATACTTTTTAAAAGCGATCTGGGAGGGGGAGGAGGAGGGGGGAGGGTATGGAGGGGGGCAGCTACACTACAGAAAAAGTGAGGTTTTTAAAAAACAAACAAAAAACCCCCACTTTTTATTGCAAAGTGGGTACTGGCAGACAGCTGCTAGTACCCAAAATCGTGGAGAATAGTTAGTGGGGGGGATCAGGGAGGTTGGGTGCTAAGGGGGGATCCTACACAGCAGAATATGATTTTTAAAGCTAAATTTATTAAAAAAAACTAAAGCTAAAATTAACCCTTCAAGTGCCCTACAAGCTACCTAATTAACCCCGTCACTGCTGGGCATAATACAAGTGTGGTGCGCAGCTGCATTTTTAGCGGCCTTCTAATTACCAAAAAGTCATGCTAAAGCCATAATTGTCTGCTATTTCTGAACAAAGGGGATCCCAGAGAAGCATTTGCAACCATTTGTGCCATAATTGCACAAGCTGTTTGTAAATAATTTCAGTGAGAAACCCATAGTTAGTGAAAAAGTTAACGGGTTTTTTTTTATTTGATCGCATTTGGCGGTGAAATGGTGGCATGAAATATATCAAAATGGGCCTAGATCAATACTTTGGGTTGTCTACTACACTACCCTAAAGCTAAAATTAATCCTACATGCTACCTAATTAACCCCTTCACTGCTGGACATAATACAAATACGCAGCGGCATTTAGCGGCCTTCTAATTACCAAAAACTAATGCCACAGCCATAAATATCTGCTATTTCTGAACAAAGAGGATCACAGAGAAGCATTTACAACTATTTGTGCCATAATTGCACACGCTGTTTGTAAATAATTTCAGTAAGAAACCTAAAGTTTGTGAAAAAGTTAACGATTTTTTTTTAGCTCATTTGGTGGTGAAATGGTGGCATGAAATATACCAAAATAGGCCTAGATCAATACTTTGGGTTGTCTACTAAAAAAAATATATTTTATAGATTTAGTGTGAAGTGATGCGCTTTGCTCTCCCAACTAGCCAATCTTAATATACTACCTCCTTCCTAGATAGTTCAAATATGGTATACAAATAACAATAAGGGTAGATGGCGCTAAAAAGCAATTCGGTAACTAAATAGTGGTATATAGTGAGGGATAATTCTCAAAACTCTCTTCTAAATTTAGACTATATCTAGATAGTCACAATTTTCCAACAAACTGATTCCCACTCTGTAGTTCAATCAAATCTATAACAACTTTTATTATCAGTATTTTTGAACAATTTTGCTCTAATAGACCAACTTGTACAGTAAAATTTCTTCAAGCTTTCATAATGCAAATAAATCTAAAATCATATATATTAACTGACTGTCAGCTTTAAAACATCTTAAAAAACGTTTGATAGACACAATATCTCTAAAATTCTTGCTACAGTGACTGCTTCGTTTCTATGCAGTTAGAAAATACAGCTCTATTGCTTCAAATGTAAAACATATTCACAGTGATAAATGATAGCGGTATCTCTTTAAATTTTTTTTTTTTTTGAAACTCATATAAATGTCAGAAAATTTGTTAGAAATTTAACATTAAAAAGATATTTTTTTAAAAATCCATTAGAAAACTATGTGACTTACAATGAGGGCAATAAGAAGGAAGATAACTTTGAACATACTTCCCTCAAAACTAGATCCAAGTTTTACCCAAGTCAAGAAAAGGGAAGTAACCTCGAAACTTTTGAGAAGATGGTTTTAGCTGATCTTAAGAAAAAAGACTGTACAGGGAGACCTATTAAGAAGAATTTAACCAAAAAAGAAAATGAAATATTAAAAGAACTCCAAAACAATAAAGATATTACTATTAAAATGGCGGACAAGGGTGGAGGAATAGTAATTCTAGATAGTGACAAATACAGAGAAGAAGCAGAGAGATTATTAAATGATAAAAAGACATATAGAAAATTAAAATTAGACCCAACGAAAAAGTACCTAGAAAAACTAAGTAAGATTCTAGACAAAGGCAAAGAGAAAGGTATATTAACAGAAAAAGAGTATTTATATGTAAAACCACAGTTTCCAGTTATACCTATATTCTACTACTTGCCGAAAGTACATAAAAATCCATTAAATCCACCAGGAAGACCCATCGTGTCGGGGATAGGATCCCTCACTGCCAATCTATCAGAGTATGTAGATAAATTCCTCCAAAAGTACGTGATAAATTTAAATTCATACTTGAAAGACTCTACCAGTGTTCTGAAGATTTTTGAAGACTTAAAATGGGATGAGAATTATCTATTGGCCACTTGCGATGTGGTTTCCCTGTACACAAATATAAATCACAATTTAGGAATAGAGGCAGTAGAGGGATTCCTAAAGAAAGATAAAGACATTTGTAAAGAACAAAGAGAATTTCTTGTTGAAAGCATAAGGTTCATTTTAGAGCACAACTTTTTTTCATTCTATTCCCAATATTATCTACAGATAGAAGGAACCGCAATGGGCACGAGGTTCGCACAGAGTTACGCAAATTTATTTATGGGAGATTGGGAGAATAGATTTCTCCAATTTTCAGAGCTCGGTGCGAACCTCCTGCTATTCAAGAGGTATATTGACGATATTATAATCGTCTGGAATGGAAGTGAAGAATCATTAATAAATATATTTGAAATGATGAACCATAATGATAGAGGTTTAAGTTTCACCTATCAAATTAGTAAAGTGCAAATTACTTTTTTGGATTTAGACGTAAGAGTGGAGGATAATAATGTAGTCACAAAAACACACTTTAAACCGACCGACTCCAACAATTATATTCATGCCTCAAGTAGCCATTTAAACAAATGGAAAAATAACATACCAGTGGGGCAATGTCTGCGAATCAGAAAAAACTGCACAAAGTTGAGTGATTTTGAGACACAAATTGAAAAATTAGAAGAAAAATTTAATGAAAGGGGCTATAAGAAAGATATTGTGAAAAAAGCGGTTACGAGAGCAAGAGATACAGATAGGAACTCTTTACTCACATATAACACCAGGAATAGGGGTAAGAAGGAAGATTTTGATGTGGCTTTTATTACACAATATAATGACGATCATCATACAATAAGAAAAATTTTGAGAAAACATTGGCATATAATCAAAAATGATCCTATAGTAGGGGACAAATTACCTCCTTATCCGAAAATAGTTTATAAAAGGGCAAAAAATTTAAAATCATTACTTGCACCTAGTGAGTATAAGAGGATAAATGTAAAAAGTAAAGAGAAAGATTTATGGGGAAGAGAGATAAGTGGATTTTATCCATGTATCTCCTGCAAGTCGTGCAAACATAGCACGAAGAAGAAAAATATTATCGTGCCTGGAACAAAAATTGATTTTAAAATAAAGGATACAATAAGGTGCAGCTCCAAAGGTGTAATATATATGCTACAGTGCTCCTGTAATCTAGTCTACATAGGTGAAACGTCAAGAATGTTACGAGACAGAATACGGGAGCACCTCTGGCATATTGAGAAAGGAAAATTAGAAACCCATTTGTATCAGCACTTTAGGACAGTCCATAAAAATAACGTAAATGATCTACAATTTTGGGGTCTATGTAAAGTAAAAGGGAGCTGGAGAGGAGGGAACTTTGAAAATCTCCTACTCAAAAAAGAAGCAGAGATAATTTACAATTTTGACACCTTATATCCCAATGGTCTAAATTCTGAGTTAGACATAAGCCCATTTTTAATGTAACAGAAGTTTGAACAAATAAAAAGTCTCCCCACTCTCAAACAGACATCAGCTTATTTCATCAACTTAGGGATAACAAAAGAACTAAATAAAATATTAGAGGAGAAGTCTCTATAGTTAGAAGGAAGCAAAAATAAAAAGGAAGAAAATCATATAAAGGACACCTAGAAAAGAGAGAGAGAATGAGAAGGAGTGTATGGTATGGAGGTAGCCATGTAAACCTAGGAAGGAGGAGACCCGTGTTCAATCCCAAATAAGAACTACCTATCTTTTCTGAAAAATATTTTTATATATATTTTTTATGTATTAGAACAAATAAAATAAGGAAGCTAATCACAGTAGGCCTAATAAAACATTAGGGTATACAAAACAAAAGTAAATCAGATTTAATGAATAAAAGATCATAATAAGTATAAGAGCAATTATAGCTCAGAGGGAACTCTGCATCCTCAGACCGTGGAGACAAGGGTCCAATACCCGGATAGATCATAATTTTTAAGAAACTTTAATTTAGAGATTCAGTTTTTATATGCTTCAAAACTAGGTTGACAACTAATATGTTAACATTTTTATCTATTTTATGAGTCTTATATCAATTTAGAATGAATAATTAACAGTCTGGTATAAATAAAAAGCACAAAGACAGCGGTATATGATTATATACAAAGATCACACTTTAACTGTTGAAAGACTTCCAGGTCAAAGGAGGAGGGAACTTAGCAATTACAGGTGTGTTTGAGTGTATTTAAGGAGAGCAACAAGCAGCATACAGCATCTTGAAAAAGCCCTGAGTGAAAGGGTGAAACGCGTAGAAGGGATTGTATGCGAGCTGCTGTGAGAGGTAACAGAAAGACACTTGAAAGGAGTAACTCTGCGTACTTGGTACTTAAGAGCAGAGCAACTTTTGCATCTTCATTCCTTGGATGGGAGTCTGATTGTGGTAAGTAAGGCTTGCGCAAGTGAAGAACCACACAAAGTTTTCCAGCAGACTGAGACGCGCAGTGCACAGCGTGTCTCAGTGGGAGAAGACCAGCCGGAAGGAAAAGCCAAAAGCAGGTGAGAGT
The DNA here is from genome assembly GCF_027579735.1 of Bombina bombina. Classification (NCBI taxonomy): domain Eukaryota; kingdom Metazoa; phylum Chordata; class Amphibia; order Anura; family Bombinatoridae; genus Bombina; species Bombina bombina. The sequence goes on from NC_069503.1 coordinate 1,116,387,396, forward strand.
GTATATACACCTAAAGTTTCCTGCAGACGTCAGCCAAAGAGGTGAGAAATCATCTGAACACAAAGAGGCTGAAATAGATTAAGCGTAAGGGAGCTACCTCCCATAAATCACAAGAACCAATATTTTATTATACTCTGAACTGTATAATCACCTTGTCTCAGAGCACAAAGTTTTTTAAAGAAATACACCCACACCAATTGCTAATAGAAGCAGAGACTGTAATTTGCAACTTAAAAGCACCTGCATCAATTGTCTGTGAAAACAGCATACAAAGGAAAGACTGTACTATCTGAAAAAACGTTACAGCCTGCAGGCAAAAAAAAAAAAAAAATTTAAAGAGATACCGCTGTCATTTATCACTGTGAATATGTTTTACATTTGAAGCAATAGAGCTGTAATTTCTAACTGCATAGAAACGAAGCAGTCACTGTAGCAAGAATTTTAGAGATATTGTGTCTATCAAACGTTTTTTAAGATGTTTTAAAGCTGACAGTCAGTTAATATATATGATTTTAGATTTATTTGCATTATGAAAGCTTGAAGAAATTTTACTGTACAAGTTGGTCTATTAGAGCAAAATTGTTCAAAAATACTGATAATAAAAGTTGTTATAGATTTGATTGAACTACAGAGTGGGAATCAGTTTGTTGGAAAATTGTGACTATCTAGATATAGTCTAAATTTAGAAGAGAGTTTTGAGAATTATCCCTCACTATATACCACTATTTAGTTACCCAATTGCTTTTTAGCGCCATCTACCCTTATTGTTATTTGTATACTAAAAAAAATATATATACATGTGAAGGGTTTTTCAGGGATTTCTGACAGATATCAGTGTTCCAATGTAACTATAGCTAATTTTTTTTTTAAAAATGGTTTGGAAATAGCAAAGTGCTACTTGTATTTAATGCCCTATAACTTGCAAAAAAAGCAAAGAACATGTAAACATTGGGTATTTCTAAACTCAGGACAAAATTTACAAACTATTTATCATGGGTGTTTTTTGGTGGTTGTAGATGTGCAACAGATTTTTGGGGTCAAAGTTAGAAAAAGTATGTTTTTTTTCCATTTTTTCATAATATTTTATAATTTTTTTATGATAAAATATAAGATATGATGAAAATAATGGTATCTTTAGAAAAGTCCATTTAATGGCGAGAAAAACGGTATATAATATGTGTGGGTACAGTAAATGAGTAAGAGGAAAATTACAGCTAAACACAAACACCACAGAAATGTAAAAATAGCCATTGTCATTAAGGGTAAGAAATTGAAAAATGGTCTGGTCAATAAGGGGTTAATACATATATTCACATGTAAATACATAGATATATATGTACACATATATATACACATAGATACATACATATACATATTTAGACATGTCTATGAGGCCCATTAATCAAGCTCCGAGTGGAGCTTGAAGGGCCGTGTTTCTGGCGAGTCTGAAGACTCGCCAGAAACAGCAGTTATCAAGCAGCGGTCTAAAGACCGCTGCTCCATAACCCTGTCCGCCTGCTCTGATGAGGCGGATTGGAATCGCCACAAATCAACCCGATCGAGTACGATCGGGTTGCTTGACACCTCCCTGCAGGGGGCTGCGTTGCACCAGCAGCTCTTGTGAGCTGCTGGTGCAATGCTGAATACGGAGAGCGCATTGCTCTCCGCATTCAGCGAGGTCTTGCGGACCTGATCCGCACTGTCGGATCGGGTCCGCAAGACCTTTGATAATTCGGCCCCTATGTGTTATTCTCTATGTTAAAGCCCATTGCCTGCTTTTTTCTCTCTCTAACATATGAGACCTCATATCTTTGAGCCTTTATAACTTTTCATTGCAATTTTAAAAAAAATATATTTTATTCATTAGTATTATTATGAGTGTAACTGTATTTTTAAATGTAATTTTTATGTTTTGCGCAACTTTTTAGTCTAGCTTAGCAGTTAACCAAAAGGTTGCGCTATCCCGACGTGTGTTAAGTTTAATTGCTCTTGAGTGAATGGCATCTATTTATCAAACTGTCAACTTACCTGCATTCAACGGCACCTATACGCTCTCCTAAGATCGCCTAACATCGCTGCCGCGGACCTGAATATGTTCCCCAAAATTATCAAAAAAGCTGTCAAAAACCCGCACCAAGTACGGAGCGATGAGCAGCGGACTGTTGTTAACTAACAGTCATCGATCTTGCTGCTCTTCGGCTTTTTTAAAGCTTTCTTGGTACCCTTTCACTAAACACCCACACTATACTATACTGTTTACCCCCTATACCAGTGATTTTCAACCTTTTGTTTTGGCGTGGCACACTTTTTTACATTAAAAAATCCTGCGGCACACCACCATCACAAAATTTTACAAAATCACAAATTGTAGCCTAATACAGCATATATACAGTATATATATACACACACACACACACACACACTGTACCGTGCTGTCATGCCATGCCTCCTACAAACTATACATGACATATTGACATTCATTCACAAACAATCATAATGATTGTCTGTGAATGAATGTCAATATGTAATGGTTGTAAATCATGCCTGATGAGCCCAGAATAAAAAACAAACAAAATTTAAAAAATATGTCACACTGTTGTCAGTCTGCCACGGCACACCTGAGGATCTCTCACACTGGTTGAAAAACACTGCCCTATACCACCACTCCCAGAGTTCACCGCAACTAAATAAAGTTATTTACCCCTAAACCGCCGCTCCTGGAGCCCACCGCAACTCTAATAAATGTATTAACCCCTAAACCGCTGCTCACTGACCCCGCCGCCACCTACATTATATTTATTAACCCCTAATCTGCCCCCCTACACTGCCGCCACTATATTAAATTTATTAACCCCTAAGCCTACGTCTATCCCTAACCCTAACACCCCCTAACTTAAATATAATTTAAATAAATCTAAATAAAATATTCCTATTTAAAACTAAATACTTGCCTATAAAATAAACCCTAAGATAGCTACAATATAACTAATAGTTACATTGTAGCTATCTTAGGGTTTATTTTTATTTTACAGGCAACTTTGTATTTATTTTAACTAGGTACAATAGTTATTATATAGTTATTAACTATTTAATAACTACCTAGTTAACATAAATACAAAAGTACCTGTAAAATAAAACCTAACCTAAGTTACAATTACACCTAACACTACACTATAATTAAATTAATGACCTACATTTACTACAGTTAAATAAAATTAAATAAAATTATCTAAAGTACAAAAAAAACACAACACTAAATTACAGAAAATAATAAAATAATTACAAGATTTTTAAACTAATTACACCTAATCTAATCCCCCTAACAAAATAAAAAAGCCCCCAAAATAAAAAAAAAACCCTTTCCTACACTAAATTACAAATAGTCCTTAAAAGGGCTTTTTGTGGGGCATTGCCCCAAAGTAATCAGCTCTTTTACCTGAAAAAAAGTACAATACCCCCCCCAACATTAAAACCCACCAGCCACACACCCAACCCTTCTCTAAAACCCACCCAATACCCCCTTAAAAAAACCTAACACTAACCCCTTGAAGATTACCTTACCTTGAGAAGTCTTCACCCAACCGGGCCGAAGTCCTCAACGAAGCCGGGCAAAGTGGTCCTCCAGACGGGTAGAAATCTTCATCCAAGCCGGGCAAAGTGGCCCTCCAGACGGGCAGAAGTCTTCATCCAGATGGCATCTACTATCTTCATCCATCCGGCACGGAGCGGCTCCATCTTCAAGACATCCGACATGGAGCATCCTTCCTGGCCGACGATTACCCGACGAATGAAGGTTCCTTTAAGTGACATCATCCAAGATGGCGTCCCTTCAATTCCGATTGGCTGATAGAATTCTATCAGCCAATCGGAATTAAGGTAGGAAAAATCCTATTGGTTGATGGAATCAGTCAATAGGATTGAAGTTCAATCCTATTGGCTGATCCAATCAGGGAATAGGATTGAGCTCGCATTCTATTGGCTGTTCCAATCAGCCAATAGAATGCGAGCTGAATAGATCAGCCAATCTTGGATGACGTCACTTAAAGGAACCTTCATTCGTCGGGTAGTCCTCGGCCAGGAAGGATGCTCCGCGTCGGATGTCTTGAAGATGGACCCGCTCCGCGCTGGATGGATGAAGATAGAAGATGCCGTCTGGATGAAGACTTCTGCCCGTCTGGAGGACCACGGCCCGGTTGGGTGAAGACTTCTCCCGTTAAGGTGATCTTCAAGGGGTTAGTGTAAGGTTTTTTTAAGGGGGGATTGGGTGGGTTTTAGAGTAGGGTTGGGTGTGTGGGTGGTGGGTTTTAATGTTGGGGGGGTATTGTACTTTTTTTAAGGTAAAAGAGCTGATTACTTTGGGGCAATGCCCCGCAAAAAGCCCTTTTAAGGGCTATTTGTAATTTAGTGTAGGGTAGGGCTTTTTTTATTTTGGGGGCCTTTTTTATTTTGTATTGGGATTAGATTAGGTGTAATTAGTTTAAAAATCTTGTAATTATTTTATTATTTTCTGTAATTTAGTGTTTGCTTTTTTGTACTTTAGAAAATTTTATTTAATTGTATTTAATTGTAGTTAATGTAGGTAATTAATTTAATTATAGTGTAGTGTTAGGTGTAATTGTAACTTAAGTTAGGTTTTATTTTACAGGTACTTTTGTATTTATTTTAACTAGGTAGTTATTAAATAGTTAATAACTATTGTACCTAGTTAAAATAAATACAAACTTGCCTGTAAAATAGAAATAAACCCTAAGATAGCTACAATGTAACTATTAGTTATATTGTAGCCAGCTTTGGGTTTATTTTATAGGTAAGTATTTAGTTTTAAATAGGAATTATTTATTTAGATTAATTTAAATTATATTTAAGTTAGGGGGTGTTAGGGTTAGACATAGGTTTAGGGGTTACTACATTTGATATAGTGGCGGCGGTGTAGGGGGGGCAGATTAGGGGTTAATAAATATAATGTAGGTGGCGGTGGGCTCCGGGAGCGGCGGTTTAGGTGTTAAACATTTTATTTACTTGCGGCGGGGTCCGTGAGTGGCGGTTTAGGGGTTAGTAAGTTTATTCGAGTGGCAGTGGGCTCCGGGAGCAGCGGTTTAGTGGTTAATAAGTATAATGTAGGTGGCGGTGGTGTAGGGGGGGCAGATTAGGGGTGTTAAGACTCGGGGTACATATTAGGGTGTTAGGTGTAGACATTACCATAGGAATCAATGGGATATCGGGCAGCAGCGAACATGAGCTTTCGCTGCTTTCAGACTCTCATTGATCCCTATGGCATCCGCCGCCTCCAGTGCGGCGGATTGAAACCATGTACACTGGGCCGGAAAAGTGCCGAGCGTACCTGCTAGTTATTTGATAACTAGCAAAAGTAGTCAGATAGTGTCGAACTTGCATTCGGAACATCTGGAGAGACGTAAGCATCAATCTGTGTCGGACTGAGTCCGGCGGATGGTATGTTACGTCACTAAATTCTACTTTTGCCGGTCTGTAGGGTAACTAAGGCAAATCAAGCTCGCCACAAATATGCTACGGAATTCCAGCGTATTTGCGGTTGACGGCTTAATAAATAGATGCCAATGTGTTTACTTGTAATACATGAGCTACTTCCAATGTGCACAAAGAGTAATGCCTTATCGATTGAGCGCTACTCGTAATCTAACCATAAAATGTTTGTTATATCATTTTCTTGCTCAATGGGTTTTCCTAGCTGCTATGTATTCTAATTCATTAGAAGAGCTTGGCAATCTATTAAAAAAATCATTTGTCTATTTAATAAATGTTATACTCCTTAGTCCTGAACCCTAAACAGAACACAGCCAGTGATATTAGTGGCTACTTTAGTATGCCATTCCTGATTGGCGCATTGGTGTTTCATGCTCACTGTGGCTTGTCAATTGCACTTTAACTATACACACCTCCCAGCATTCCCAGAGGTCTTTCTGTGATGAATGAGGAAGGCTTACTTGGGGCAGGACATGGGTGTAGCAGAGGCAGTTCCTGGCTTTGGCTGTCACTGGGGAAGCAGCAGGAGGGACAGAAAACTGAGCTCCCAATATGTGACATTCCCTCAATATGTTTTGAATATGGCCTTGTTCATAATATTTTGGATATTGGCAGCCCATATCCAGTTTTCAAATTTGGCCAATAATGAGCTCGCTTCCATTGAGCTGTTAAAAATGGAGCTGTAAACTAATGAAGTGGCTAACAGCTAAAAGTAAATTACAGCTCAATTTTAGTACCAGGTTTCCATTGAAAAAGTGCAGTCGCTCTTTTCTTGTAGGTGTTAGCGTTTTGTTAACGCTTCCACCCGATGCCAGATTTCTAAAACATTAATAGGTTATTATTGTAACCCGTCCTTACACTACACTCAATCGCATATACGGCGCCGCATACAAGTGCTGCGTGTATATGTTCCCCGTCGCTCGCTGTTAAAATCAAACACCAAACGCTTGTGCAATATCTACCTCTCAACCACAACCCCCCACCCCAATAACTAATAAATGCATTAACCCCTAATCCGCTATGCCCCCACAACGCAATAAAGCTATTTAAACTATTAACCCCTAATCCGCCATGAACCCACAATGCAAATAACTAATCACTAAGCCCCCTAACCTAACACCCCCTAAATTAACCCAATTACATGAATTAAAATAATCCTAAATTACAATTGAAATAATAAATCCTAAATTACAATTAAAATAAAAAACCTAACATTAATGGGATACTAAACCCAAATTTTTTATTTCATGATTCAGATAGAGCATGGAATTTTAAGCAACTTTCTAGTTTATTCCTATTATCATTTTTTCTTAGTTCTCTTGCTATTTTTAAATGAAAAAAAAAATTGATAATAGGAGTAAATTCGAAAGTTGCTTAAAATTGCATGCTCTTTAAAAATGTGGGTTTAGTATCCCTTTAATTTAAAAATTAAACCTAAGATTAAATTACAATACTTAAATCTAAAATTACAAAAAATAAAAAAGTCTACAATTACAGAAATAAGGATGAGAGCTACTGAAATCCTATTGGCTGATTTGAACAGCCAATAGGATTTCAGTAGCTATCATCCAATTGGCTGATTTGAATTTGAAGAATCAAACCAGCCAATTGGAATGCAAGGTATGCCATATTTAAACACGTATCTTACATTCAATATTCAGTCTACGGTGGTGATCGTACGGAGAGGATTCTCCATGCTCCATGGCTCCGTGGTTGCCGGTCTTCAGTTCCGCGGTGGCCGGTCTTTAGTTCCACAGTCCTGAATAAAGATAGAAGAGGTCGCCGCTTGGCAAAAGACTTCACCGCCGGACTTCAGGAACTGTGAGTACCTATCTGGGGGTTAGACAGGCTTTATTTTTTATTTTTTATTTTTTTTTAGATTAGATATTTAGTGGGCAATTGTAAAAGAGCTGAATGCCCTTTTAAGGGCAGTAAATGAGCTGAATGCCATTTTAACGGCAATGCCCATACAAATGCCCCTTTAGGGGCAATAGGTAGGTTAGGATTTTTTAGTGTTAGGTTTTTTATTTTGGGGGGTTTGGTGGGTGGGGGGGGGTTTAACTGTTAGGGGGAACTTAGTTTTTTAAATTTAAAAGAGCTGTTTAAATTAGGGCAATGCCCTACAAAGGCCCTTTTAAGGGCTATTGGTAGTTTAATTAAATTAGGGGGTGTTTTTACTTTGGGGGGGGCTTTTTATTTTTATAGGGGTATTAATTTTTTTATTTTGTATAATTCGTTTATTTTTTTCTGTAATTGTGGACTTTTTTTATTTTTTGTAATTTTATATTTAAAGGGACAGTTTACTCTGACATTTTAAGCTCAAAATTACATGTGCAATTTCATCAATTGTTAAAAAACTGTATTTTTAGACTATATATTTGATCTACAAACCTTTACCCCTTGTGTGTTCACTGTCCGCCTACCGAACTGCCACTTTTTTTTCCGAATTAGAGATCAACCTATAGTGATGATATCTGTCGCACTATGTACCAGATTAGTGAACGCACGCACAATGACATCATCTACTTCTGGTTTCCTCTTTTCTCATTTATGCGCATGCCCAAAATCCTACGTTCACGGGAAGCAATCGATGCTTCCAACACTGTATATATTAGAGGACGCGCTAAATTTTGCCATTGCCCATTTTGTTCTTCATAAGACACATCGATCAAAAGAAATTAGTTAAGCTCTGCATTCTCATCATTATTTGGTATAACAAAATAGATAATGCTGTCTACATTTACACTGAATTATACATACAATTTAATCATTGTATATAAATCATATAAACACAGATTTCATTAGTGCAACAAACAATTTATATAAGGAATAGATTATTTCAATCATGAGTTTATAAAAGATTAATTTATAAAATGTAAATGGTTTGTTTTCAATAAAGAAAATGCTGCAAAAATTAATGTCTCTAAAATCGGTATATAATTACCGTTGCAAACGCAAAGAGTTAGAAATGATATCAGATCGAGGTATAGATACTTGATTTACGCTTGCTATGAGAAAAAAAAAGCCGCTCTGTTGTCACTGAAGCGTGAGCCAGCTTCAATGGGAGGTAAAATGGGCATCACATTATTTGCATGTGGGAGGTACAGATTCGGTATATACCGCCCAGTGCGCCCACGTATGAGATGACAAAGAGGGGATGGTGAATGGACGCACACTAACGGTCACAGGGCAAATATTAAGATGAAATTTAATATATTAAAATAGATATTTTTGTTTAAATTAGACAATGTGGTCCGAATCTAATGTGTGTGTGGAACATAGAGTAAGCAGTTATATAGTCTGAATCTGAATCTACTGTAATTTAATCTTAGGTTTAATTTTTAAATAAATGTTAGGTTTTTCATTTTAATTGTAATTTAGGATTTATTATTTTAATTGTAATTAAGGATTATTTTAATTTATTTAATGGGTTTTAATTTAGGGGGTGTTAGGTTAGAGGGCTTAGTAATGAGTTATTTGCATTGTGGGGGCATGGCGGATTAGGGGTTAATAGTTTAAATAGATACTTTGCGATATGGGGGCATGGCAGTTTAGGGGTTAATAGTATAAATAGCTAGATTGAGTTGTGGGGCATGGCAGATTAGGGGTTAATAGTTTAGATACATTGCAATATGGGGGCATGACGGTTTAAGGGTTAATAGTTTAAATAGCTAGATTGTGTTGTGGGGGTATGGTGGATTAGGGGGTAATAGATTTATTATAAATTGCGATGTGGTGGGATGGCGGATTGAAGGGTTTTGATGTATCGGGTTAGATTTCAATGAGAACTAGGTCTCAAAAAACACCTTTTCCTGTTTTATACCTAGTTGAGCTGGGTGTAATTCTTTTTTAATGTATCGGCAGCCTCTGACAGTGTATTAACGGTTTGCGTGGGCATTGAAAACCTGGTATTATTTTAAGATTAGCAGGTTCTGATACTTTGTATGGGACACAATAATGTTTTCGGCACCCGGAGTCCGGTTGCCGAAATTGAGTTATAATGGGCCGTTGGAAGCAGTTGGTGAATGATATTGTTTCCGACAGCTTATTTAACAGTTTATGAGCGCATGCAAACCTAATTACGGCTCAATGGAAATGAGCCCAATGTCAGCACGTTTCCTCACAATCCTAAATAGCTCCTGGCAATAAAAGGTCTCAGCTGCAAATTAGTTTCCACAGTAAACCGTATAAAAACATGTTTTCAGAAGTTCAGTTCACATTTATGGGATATTAGCAATCCAAAATGAAAATGCCAAAAGCATCATGAAATGTGTTTAACACTATTAGTTCCATTTGAATATGGGCATGATGGGTATTTTGGGCATGTTTGCTTAATGTATTTTTTTTAATGTTATTACTGTAAAAAGTACTTTTTAATTATTTTTTTTAATTATTGATTGAGAAGAAAGCTTTGTCCAATTTTTTGAGCTTTTTATCTTTAGTCAAAAGGAACAGTGTGGGATGTTATTTTCTTGTAGAAGAAGGTGGCTGCAAATTATATCATCTTCTCTAATAGGATTGAACAATTCACACACTAAGTCATGAAACTGCCAAGTTACAAAGTTTACTCCATTGAAATAATATTGCTGCTATAATTGTGTCAAAAGTTTACATTCTCATTGTATATAACAGGGGTCGCCAACCTTTCTGACCTCATGGGCCACTAAACTCACAATTTCCCATGGACCACTAACATGATTTTTTTTTTAAAAAGGTACAAACCTCTATAATGTGTGTGTGTGTATATATATAATATACATACACACTGTCGTATGCAAAAGTTTAGGCACCCCTGACAATTTTCATGATTTTCATTTATAAATAATTAGTGTTTCGATCAGCAATTTCATTTTGATCTGTCTATTGGACTAACAGAAAATGTGCAATGTGCATCAAAACGAAATTATACAGGTGCATAAATTTGGGCACCCTTGTAATTTTGTTGATTTGAATAACTGTAACTACTTAGCACTGATTAATTGGAACACACAATTGGTTTGGTGAACCCACTAAGCCTTGAACTTCATAGACAGGTGCATCCAATTATGAGAAAAGGTATTTATAGTGGCCAATTGCAAGTTGTTGTTCTATTTGACTCTCCTCTGAAGAGTGGCAACATGGGGGCCTCAAAACAACTCTCAAATGACCTGAAAACAAAGATTGTTCAACATTATGGTTTAGGGGAAGGCTACAAAAAGCTATCACGGACATTTAAGCTGTCAGTGTCCACTGTGAGGAACATAGTGAGGAAATGGAAGACCACAGACACAGTCATGTTAAGTGGCAGGCCAAGTAAAATATCGGAGAGGCAAGGTCAAAGGATGATGAGAACGGTCAAAAAACAGCCCACAGACCACCTGCAAAGACCTACAACATCATCTTGCTGCAGATGGTGTCACTGTGCATCATTCAGCAATTTAGCACACTTTGCACAAGGAGAAGCTGTATGGAAGATGGATGCGGAAGAAGCCTTTTCTGCACACACCCCACAAACAGAGTCACTTGAGGTATGCAAGCGCACATTTGGACAAGCCAGATTCATTGTGGAAGAAGGTGCTGTGGACTGATGAAACAAAGATTGAGTTATTTGGTCAAAACAAGGGGCATTGTGCATGTTGGCAAAAGAGCACAGTGTTCCAAGACAAACACTTGCTACCCACAGTGAAATTTGATGGATGTTCCATCATGCTGTGGGGCTGTGTGGCCAGTGCCGGTACTGGGAATCTTGTTAAAGTTGAGGGTTGCATGGATTCCACTCAATATCAGCAGATACTTGAGAATAATGTTGAGGAATCAGTCACAACGTTGAAGTTACGCATGGGCAGGATATTTCAACAAGACAACGACCCAAAACACTGCTCAAGATCTACTCTGGCATTTATGCAGAGGAACAAGTACAATGTTCTGGAATGGCCATCCCAGTCCCCAGACCTGAATATTATTAAAAATCTGTGGGGTGATTTGAAGCAGGCTGTCCATGCAACCATCAAACCTAAGTGAACTGGAAATTTTTGGAAAGAGTAATGGTCCAAAATATCTTCATCCAGAATCTAGACGCTCATTACAGGCTATAGGAAGTATCTAGAGGCTGTTATTTCTTCTAAAGGAGGCTCTACTAAATATTGATGCAATATTTCTGTTTGGGTGCCCAAATTTATGCACCTGTCTAATTTTGTTTTGATGCATATTGCACATTTTTCGTTAATCCAATAAACCTCATTTCGCCACTGAAATATTACTGTGTCCTTCAGTTATTTGATAGATCAAAATGAAATTGCTGATCCAAACACCCAATTATTTATAAATGAAAATCATGGAAATTGTCAGGGGTGCCTAAACTTTTGCATATATATATATATATATATATACATACACACACACACATACTGTACATAAGTAGTATAATCATAGCTAAGTTTACATTAGGTATACATTTACACATTTTTAATAATTATTTTTTGGAATGAACTAACTGAATGACAGAACTGAGAGAATACTTCCAAATGTCAGATGAAGGGTAAGTGCCAAATTTTGAGCTTGAAATAGAGAGGCAGAAAGTTGGGGGAAAAAATATGTTTAAAATGACCACAAGACTTCCAAGCCACCTCACCAGTTAGGAATTATTCAAAACTACTTATTATCATGGACAGACATTGGAGTCATAAATTAAGTTTATATCAGAAAGCTCTCAATAGCCATATGCACACTACCTATCTAGCTATCTCTTCAACAAAGATAACCAAAAGAACAGAAGCAAACTGGAAACTATTTTAAAATTGATTTCTCTATCTACAACCCCAATTCCGAAAAATTTGGGACAGTATGGGAAATGCAAAAAAACTTAGAAAAAGAGTAATTTGAAAAATCAATTCACCCTGTACTATATTAGAAACACATTATTAACACATGATTTGATGTTTTACTTTGTAAATTTAATGCATTTTTTAAAATATAAACTCATTTAGATTTTGATGACTGCAACACGTTCCAAAAAAAGTTGAACAGGGGCAATTTAGGACTAATATTGATGCAACAAGTTGAAATAAGAAGGTGAATAAATTGTGTAATCATAGTTTATAAGGAGCCTCCAAAAAAGGCCCAGTCCTTTAAGAGCAAGGATGGGTCAAGGCTCGCCAATCTGCCAACAGATGCATCAGCGAGAACAACATTCCCGAAAGACAAATCAGCAGGATTTTGGGCATTTCACCTTCTACATTGCACAATATAATTAAAAGATTCAAAGAATCTGGGCAAATCTTGGTGCGTAAAGGGCAAGGTCGTAGAACACTGAATGCGCTTGATCTCTGGTTCCTCAGACATCACTGTCTCAAAAAACGTATCCTGACATGGGCTCAGGAGTACTTTGGTAAACCTTTGTCAGTCAACACCATTCACCGCTGCATCCACAGATGCAAGTTAAGGGTTTACTATGCAAAGCAGAAGCCATACATCAACAATGTCCAGAAGCGCTGCCGACTTCTCTGGGCTCAATCTCATCTGAGATGGACAGTAGCATAGTGGAATCTTGTTTTGTGGTCCAACAAGTCAACATTTCAAATAGTTTTTGGAAAAAACAGCTGTTGTGTTCTCTGGGCCAAAGAGGAAAAGGACCATCCAAACTGTTATCAGTATCAGGTCCAAAAGCCAATGTCTTTCATTGTATGGGGGTGTGTCAGTGCCCATGGCATTGGTAACTTGCACATTAGTGAGGGCACCATGAATGCAGAAAGATACGTATACATTTTGGAGCAACATATGCTGCCATCCAGACGTCGACTTATGCAGGGACATCCCTGCATTTTCCAGCAGGGCAAGGGCAAATCACATTCTGCCCGGATTAAAAGCACATGGTTGTGTAAGCATAGAGTACAGGTGCCTGCAGTCCTGACCAGTCTCCAATTGAGAATGTATGTTCATTGGAAGCGCAAAATAAGGCAACGTAAAGGTGCGCAGCTGAGGACATGCATAATAGATGAATGTGGGAAAATTCTGCTTGCTAAACTTAACCAACTGGTGTCTTCAGTGCCCAAATGCTTAATAAGTGTTATTAGAAGAAAATGTGATGTTACACAGTGGTAAACAATTGACTGTCCCAACTTTTTTGAACGTGTTGCAGTCATCAGAATTGAAATAAGTGTATATTTTCAAAAATACATTAAATTCACAAAGTAAAACATCAAATTCTGGGAGATATTTATCAAAGCATCAACTATGTTGCATTCGCAGGCTTCAATACACTTGCCAAACATTACCAAACATTGCGGCCACGGATCTGAATACGACCTCCTTATTTATCAAAAAAGCCGTAAAAAAGACGCGCGTCAAGTACGGTGCGAAGCGCATCGGACTGGTGTTAACTAACAGTCATCGTTTTCGCTGCTATTCTGGCTTTTCCCAACTTTATTTATACCATTTCATTACTGTCCATGAACAAGCACATTTCTCTTTAGCACATTATTGTATATAGTGTAAATGTATTCTTTTTCTGAGCAGGACTAATTGCGAATATAACAAGTAGCGACATATTTGGTGCAAAGTGGAGAGTGAAGTATTAGAAATCTTTTTAATATTTCACATACATATTTTAGTATGTATATACACACATACAGTGGGGCAAAAAAGTATTTAGTCAGCCACCAATTGTGCAAGTTCTCTCACTTAAGAAGATGAGAGAGGCCTGTAATTTTCATCATAGGTATACCTCAACTATGAGAGACAAAATGTGGAAACAAATCCAGACAATCACATTGTCTGATTTGGAAAGAATTTATTTGCATATTATGGTAGAAAATAAGTATTTGGTCACCTACAAACAAGCAAGATTTCTGGCTCTCACAGACATGTATCTTCTTCTTTAAGAGGCTCCTCTGTTCTCCACTCATTACCTGTATTGATGGCACCTGTTTGAACTTATTATCAGTATAAAAGACACCTGTCCACAACCTCAAACAGTCACACTCCAAACTTCACTATGGTGAAGACCAAAGAGCTGTCAAAGGACACCAGAAACAAAATTGTAGACCTGCACCAGGCTGGGAAGACTGAATCTGAAATAGGCAAGCAGCTTGGTCTGAAGAAATCAACTGTGGGAGCAATAATTAGAAAATGGAAGGCAAACAAGACCACTGATAATCTCCCTCAATCTGGGGCTCCACGCAAGATCTCACCCCGTGGGGTCAAAATGATCACAAGAACTGTGAGCAAACATCCCAGAACCACACAGGGGGACCTAGTGAATGACCTGCAGAGAGCTGAGACCAACGTAACAAAGGCTACCATCAGTAACACACTACGCCGCCAAGGACTCAGATCCTGCAGTGCCAGACGTGTCCCCCTGCTTAAGCCAGTACATGTTTGGGCCTGTCTGAAGTATGCTAGAGAGAATTTGGATGATCCAGAAATGGATTGGGAGAATGTCATATGGTCAGATGAAACCAAAGTAGAACTGTTTGGTAGAAACACAACTCATCGTGTTTGGAGGAGAGAGAATGCTGACTTGCAACCAAAGAACACCATACCTACTGTGAAGCATGGGGGTGGCAACATCATGCTTTGGGGCTGTTTCTCTGCAAAGGGAACAGGACGACTGATCTGTGTACATGAAAGAATGAATGAGGCCATGTATCGTGATATTTTGAGTGCAAACCTCCTTCCATCAGCAAGGGCATTGAAGATGAAACGTGGCTGGGTCTTTCAGCATGACAATGATCCCAAACACACCGCCCGGGCAACAAAGGAGTGGCTTTGTAAGAAGCATTTCAAGGTCCTGGAGTGGCCTAGCCAGTCTCCAGATCTCAACCCCATAGAAAACCTTTGGAGGGAGTTGAGTCCGTGTTGCCCAGCGACAGCCCCAAAACATCACTGCTCTAGAGGAGATCTGCATGCAGGAATGGGCCAACATACCAGCAACAGTATGTGACAACCTTGTGAAGACTTACAGAAAATGTTTGACCTCTGTCATTGCCAACAAAGGATATATAACAAAGTATTGAGATGAACTTTTGATATTGACCAAATACTTATTTTCCACCATAATTTGCAAATAAATTCTTTCCAAATCAGACAATGTGATTGTCTGGATTTGTTTCCACATTTTGTCTCTCATAGTTGAGGTATACCTATGATGAAAATTACAGGCCTCTCTCATCTTCTTAAGTGGGAGAACTTGCACAATTGGTGGCTGACTAAATACTTTTTTGCCCCACTGTGTATATCTATCTATCTATCTATCTATCTATCTATCTATCTATCTATCTATCTATCTATCTATCTATATATATATATATATATATATAAAATATATATGTGTGTGTGTGTGTGTTATGTCAGAAATCTTTTGCAAACATATTTACATGTCCCGAAGTTCCTTTTTTTGTTCTAAACAATGTTGTCTGTTATATCTCTGTGTTATTTATACCACTATATGTATATAGTGTAAATGTATTATTATTCTGAGCAGGAATAATTTTGAATATAACGTAATCAGAGTATCCTATTTATTCATTTGCAATCTATGGATATTTTAAAGGGATAGGAAAGTAAACATTTAAATTGCACTAGTGGGAGCTAGCTGCTAATTGGTGCCTGCACACATTTGTCTCTTGTGATTGGCTAAATAGATGTGTTCAGCTAGCTGCCAGTAGTGCAATGATGTTCCTTCAGAAAAGGATAACAAGAGAATGAAGCAAATTAGATAATAGAAGAAATTTAAAAAGTTGTTTAAAATTGTATGTTCTATCTAAATCATGAAAGAATGTTTTGGGGTTTCCTGTCCCTTTAAGAGCTGGGCCAGGTTTCTCTCTGCACCTGTCTAACCCCTCCTGATTGCAATCTATTTTTAAAAAACACCCCTTCACAGGTGTTATAAGATAGGCTGGTATATAAGATGACATTCCTTACTGAAAAAGAAATTTAAGAGAAGGAAGAAATACACTGAAATTAGCATGTGATTTTAATTTCTGCTGTATCTGAATCATGACAATTTAAAGTTAGGTGGCCTATTCCTTTGAGCTATCAGCGTAAGATTCTATTGAATCAAACATCAATTCGAATTTTAAAATCCTTGCCTAAAATATTACACCGTGTGTCCTAATGTCAGCATCAATGTTTATCTTTAATACTAATTTCACATATACATACTTTCAAAGTATAATACACAATGTAACACATGGCACTTACAAGTTCTGATGAGTGATCAATGTCACAAGTATCGGGCAATTTGATTAGTTATAGTTTATAATGTATATTTGAATCAGATTGGCTGATGTCATAAATCATGTGATTATGCATATTCCAATCAAAAGTGGTAAAAAAAAAACCCCACTAGTGTGTGGGTTATTTAGGAGTTTCCGTCATAATTGGTGCGAAAAGTGTTGTGTAAAATATGGCGTGAAATGGAGAGTGGTGCACATAGATTTTCCCAAAAAATAAAAAGGAAGTTAGCTATATTATTTTGTGTATTTACTTCATTTGTATCTCTATATCTATTAGTGCAACAAGTTTGGTGCAAAACTTTGCACCAAATATGTAGAAATAATATTGTCCCCTTCCTTTGTAATGAGAGACAAAGTTGTAGCATAATCCATAAGTAGTAATGTATTTTTCCTTTTTATCCCTATATCTACTAGTGCACCAAATGTGGAGCAATAATATTATTTGATTTAGAAAGGGTATACAATTTTAATAAAGTTTCTAATTTAGTTTTATTATGTAATACAGTATACTTCATTCTGTTGCAGCATCTAACATAAGCTTTCTGTGTTTTCAGACTCCTATTGAGTTCTATGGCATCTGCGACCTGAAGTTTGGTGGATTGAAAACCAGGTACGCTGAGTCGGAAAAGACGCGAACGTAACTGTAGAAATTGTGATAGTGAGAGCTTCAAATAGTGTTGAATAGGAGGGTGAATGAACACGAATCTGCTCAAATTCCACAGGTTTTCAACTCGCGTCTGATTGTGCATCGTATTGAGATTGCAGGATCGTATGTTACGTCACAAATTACAACATTTGACGATCTTGACGCTATGATAACTACGGCGGATCAATCTTTCGACAATTACGATGTGGAATTCCAGCGTATTTTCAGTTGACGCTTTGATAAATATCCCCTAATGTGTTAATAATGTGTTTTCAATATAGTACAGGGTGAATTGAATTTTCAAATTACTCTTTGTTTGTTTTTTTGCATTTTCCATGCTGTCCCAACTTTTTGGGGAATTAGGGTTGGAAATCATGAAAGAACATTTTTGGTTTTCATGTCTCATTAATTGAAGGCACACAATTTTCTTTTATGATTCAATTAGAACATACAATTTTTAACAACTTTCCAATTTACTTCTATTATCCAATTCACTTCATTCTTTTGATATTCTTTATTGAATGAGCACAACTGGGAGCTAGCGCTGAACCTAGCAAGTTAGCCTATGGCAAGAAGCCTATATGTGCAACCACCAATTACCAATAAGCTCTCAGTAGTGCATTGCTGCTTCTGAGTATACTTAGGTTTGTTTTTCAACAAATGATACGGGGAGAATAATTTTTTTTTTATAATATAAGTAAATTGAAAAGTTGTTTAAAATTCTATATTTTATCTGAATCTTGAAAAAAAAGAGTTGGATTGCATCTGCCTTTAATATATTAGAATGTCCCTTTAAATTAAAATGTTGTCATTCTGTTATGTTGAATGAGTGCTACATACTTAGTGCCTCGTGTAATCAAATTAGTCAAATCTACATCAACAAATAGCAATAAATAGCAACTGCTTGTAGTTTTCTGTTTAATTATAGAAGATATATGGAGAGAGCCTTTAAAAAGTTAATTACAAAATGCTGTAAAAGCTTTATATTATAGACTTTGCAAGCTAAGACTGACAACTGTACAAATGGAGAATTAGTATAGTCATTTTCATATTTCCCCATAGAAAAGAAATCATTTTTCTATACAGAGAATGGTAAGATGTCCTCCTGCCTTTTCAGATTTATTTGAATCTAACAAGTGAATGTGTTGACAGTCTCCATATGGTTTATTTATTGTCAATGTTAAGTCAGGTCACCATGCATCAATACTGTGTATTTCTTTTTATTAAACCAATGAAATGTACTTTTGCTAAAATGGATTGTAAAAAAAAACCCAAGAATTAACAACAACAATTTAAGAAACAAAATAGATTTGCCTTAGAAATTGTTGCCTGAATAAAATACCTCAGTGGCCATGTTGTAACCAGGGATAGGCAAGGTGTCCGTACACAGACACTGGTGTCCATGACTAGCCCTTGCAGTGTCCACCACAACCTTAGTATATATTTTCTTTCTGATTAAAGGAATAGAAAAAAAAATATGTAATGTGAATAAAGTTAGTGGCTTGTCAAGAGACTGCTAGTGATATTGGGTGATAAATTATGGAATATATAAAGCCTGAGTGAAATACTGGATGTGTATCTGCATCTGTATAATAACACCCAGCTCTATACACAGACACAGTAGTGACACTGGCACATGGGTATAGCCAGAGGAGGGCTGGTTATAGGATCAGTGGTATCTGCATCAGTATAATAACACACAGCACTATATAATGACACAGTTTTGACACTGGCACATGGGTACAGCCAGAGGAGGGCTCGTTATAGGATCAGTGGTATCTGCATCAGTGTAATAACACCCAGCACTATATAATAACACAGTAGTGACACTGGCACATGGGTATAGCCAGAGGAGGGCTGGTTATTGGATCAGTGATATATGCATCTGTATAATAACACACAGCACTATATAATGACACAGTTATGACACTGGCACATGGGTATAGCCAGAGGAGGGCTCGTTATAGGATCAGTGGTATCTGCATCAGTGTAATAACACCCAGCACTATATAATAACACAGTAGTGACACTGGCACATGGGTATAGCCAGAGGAGTGCAAAAGTGTGGGTAAATAGTGCGCTGGTGGAATAAAGTATCAAACTCCTTACAGTGTTTTTAGATCCTTCAATCTAAAAGTAATGTGTAGAGAAAAGAGGTTTAGTAAGGGCGCTAATAGCTAAAGATACTATGTGGATTTATTAAGTGTATATATGTGATAAGAGTTTAAAGTATCAAAAAATGTGTAAAAAACATACAGTTAATTTATGTGTAAAATACAGTTTATTTGGTTACAATATGATTAAAGAACTTATAGAGACGTCTCTAGTACAAATCAATAAAATTTAAAAACAGACAAAAATACAGAAAAAATAAATCAATAAAAGATAAGATAAAAAGCAAGTAGTACTATTAGAGAATATTCGTATGCTACTTATTATGTTGGTCACTCAGAAATATCACATGTAATGTGACTAGGCAGTTTGCCAAACTTTCCGTGAGTATTTTAAAGTTCATAAAATTTCATACATACTTTCATTTAAAATTCGTTTACCAACTGGATAAAAACTTTGAAAGAAGATGGAGCTTAAAGCAGAGCTGTGCATAAAAAATGTTTGTATAGAGTTGTATCTTTCTGTCAAAATATACCAGACCTTTGTATTAGTTTCAAAGCAAACTTTCAGGGATAATTATCATGTCCATATATATGAACCAAGAGAGATGTCCCATAAACTTATTTTGCTAATGGTTTGAGATTGCAGTTTGCGACTCCCATACAAATTGTACCTTATCGTATACGTGAGCTATAGCAGGGTATCCTGTGCATCCTGCAGCTCGGTTCCTCCGATAGTGTCCTCGTGTTGCTGGCGTCTGACGTCACATCCAATGTGTGGGGGCCCGCCTTGCGTCCGCCAATCAATGCTTAGCCAGTTTCAGGATACCTTTTTGCATCCGATACAAGGTGTACAATTTTCTTCTTATTTCTGATACTTGCTTGTACCAGTCAGCAGAGGTGTGTTTGAATGAAAGAAATTTTCCTGCACTTAGTGCTTTTAAGCACGCAGGTTCCGATGATATATAATTTCAATGTCTTTTGTTGACAATCAACCCGGGTTGGTTCATTCAGTTCAAACGATAGTGGAGTCAAGGATACAGTCTTTAGCTTCTACGCGTTTCACTCCCTCTAGGAGCTTTATCAAGAATGATTCTGACTGTTTGACTCCTCTCTTTAATAGGTGTATCCAGTGTCTCATTGGTTCAAAGAAATCTCGTAGTTAAGGTGGTATCCATGGTTTGCACTTGCTCCTAATACATTGCTCTATCATAATATTTATCACAAGTTTGACCAAACATATTTAAGACCAATTTATTTTAAAACAATTTCATTGTCGTGTTACCTTAAGACAATTCAATTTATTTAAACCTATTATGTTAAGGATAGGTGGAGATGTGGAGAAACATATAATAGGATTGTTAGGTTAAGGGTGCACTAAAAAATACGTGCACTAAAAAATACGTTCTTTAATCTAGAAGAAATGGTGAGATGTCCAATTCTGAATTTAACCCTTTGGGGAATAGCGTGTCGAATTTAAAGATGTACTCTGCCTCTTTAAGGAGCAGTTTCTTCTGTATATCCCCGCCTCTCCAGTGTTTTTCTACTTTGTATATACCCCAAAAGGATAGATCTTTTGTGTTGCCCTTATGTGTGGTTTTGAAATGTTGATAGAGGTGTGTGTCTTCCATTCCATTCTCTATATTATTGAGATGTTCCCTGATTCTATCTCTCAGAGTTCTCTTAGTTTCTCCAAAATAAAAAAGATTGCAAGTGCATTTTAGGACATAGATAATACCTTTGTGTGAGCATCTTATAAGTTCTTTGATTGGTATGGTATTGTTAGGACCTATCTGTATTATATTGGATTTATTGCTGTGTTTACATGACTTACATGTGTAACATGGGAAGAAGCCTGTTAATTTTTGTCCATGGAGGTCTTTTTGTATTAGTTTGTTTTTATTGGGTTTTTTTAGGTCACTAGGTGCAAGGGTTGATTTTAAATTACTAGCTTTTTTGAAAACAAAACTGGGGTTATCTGTAACTTTTTCTCCCAGGATATTGTCTTCCTTGATGAGATGCCAATGCTTTTTTATGATTTTTTTCACCATATTATGATCAATGTGATAATCTGTTATGAATGGAATTTTTATTTTATTTTCATCTATATTTGTTTTTTCTTTGTATGTTAATAATGATTCCCTATTGGTGTTTTTGGCCCTTTCTAATGCTTTTTTGGTATGTGTTGTGTTGTAACCTCTTGAATTAAATCTTTCTATTAGTGTTCCGGCCTGAATTTCAAAGTCTGCCATCCTAGAGCAGTTTTTTCGAACTCTAAGGCACTGCCCTATTGGTATGTTATCCTTCCAAGCATCCAGATGACAACTTTTAGCGTGCAAATAATTATTACAGTCAACTTATTTAAAGTATGTTTTTGTCTCTATCTTATTGCCCAATACCATCATTTCTAAATCAAGGAAGGTAATTCCTTCTTTACTTTGGTTATGTGTGAAATGTAAACCTAAAGTATTTTGGTTCATCTTTTCAAACATTTTGATTAGATCTGTCTCCTGCCCTTTCCAAATTATTAACAGGTCATCTATGTACCTTTTGTAGAGTACAAGGTTTGCACCATAGCCGCCAGACCCAAAGAAATTCTCTTCCCAAAGGCCCATAAAAAGATTGGCATAGCTAGGTGCAAACCTTGTACCCATAGCTGTTCCTTCTGTTTGGAGATAGAACTTATTATCAAAGGAGAAATAGTTGTTCTCTAAAATGAATTTGATGCTCATTAAAATGAATTCCTTATGTATTTCTGGCATATCTGTGTCTTTTGATAGATAGTGGTTAATTGCCTCCATTCCCTTTTTATGGTCTATTATTGTGTAAAGTGACGTTACATCACATGTGGCTAGGTACATATCATCTTCCCACTGAAAGGTATTTAGGATGTTGAGTACTTGAGTGGAATCCCTCAAATAAGAGTTTAGATTTGTTACATATTTTTGTAAGTATCCGTCTACATATCGTGAAAGATTGGAGGAGATGGAATCGATCCCTGATATGATGGGCCTACCAGGGGGATCGATTAGGCTCTTGTGAATTTTTGGTAGAAAGTAAAAGATCGGTATTCTTGGATTGTGCGGAGTTAAGAATTGAAATTCTTTATCATTTAATACACCTGATCTTTTACCCTCTACCAGTAATTTATTCAATGTTTGTACATATTTATTAGTAGGATTAAGATCCAATTTTTTATATGTTGTGATATTGTCTAATAGTCTGTGGGCTTCAATGAGATATTTGGCGGTGTCCATCACAACTATGCCGCCGCCCTTATCTGCAGATTTTATGGTTAGTTCTTTATTGTTCTGTAAATTGTTTATGATGGATTTTTCTTTCAGGCTCAAATTAAACTGTTTTGGTTGTTGGGGATTACATCTTTTGATGTCTTTCAGTACTAATTTTTCGAAAGTATCTAGATAATTCCCTTTTGATTGTATAGGGTTAAATTTCGATTTGGGTTTTAAATTGGAATGATTAATTTTCACGGGTGCTTGTATACTTAGCTGTCTCTCTGTAGGGTTTTTTAAGAAATGTCTTTTCAAAGTAAGATTTCTCACGAATTTTTTTACATGTATAAAAGTATTGAATTTATTGAGTCTAGCAGTGGGGGCATATGTAAGACCTAAGCTCAGGACTTTTTCTTCCTCTTTGTTTAGGGGAGTGCTGCTTAAATTATATATTCCTTGCGTGTTATTAGTTTTCTCCCTCTTTTTGCTACTTTTTCTGGATAATCCCCTTCCTCTCTTTCCTCTAATCCCCTTTTTCTTCTGGGATTTGTTGCTGTTTCTGGTTGGAAGAGTTCTCTTGAGGTGCCCTCTCTCAGAGGGCTTTTCCCTAAAAAAAGGGGGGAATCATTATGTGTTTGGTATTCTCTTCTTTGCTCTAGGTCTCTTAGGGGTTCAAACCTATTATGGGTCGGGGTTCTCCAAGAGTCCCATTGTCTATTTTCTCTCCTATAAGTTCTTGGGTGCTCCCACTCACTGGGTTTTTCATTGTATGTTCTGGAATGGGTATTATCTATCCTATTATGTGGATGATATTGTTCTCTTGCTCTATGCCATGATTGTTGGTTGTGATGACGGTCTCTATTATAGTTAAATGATCTTTCAGTTTGATAGTTATTCCTATTGGATGTGTTTTGATACCTATAATTATCATAATGATGATAAGTGTTATGTTGTCTCTTGTTATTATAAGTATTACCATGTGGAGGATAATAGGTGTGGGTCTTAAATGTGTCTGGGTTAACTTCAGAGATTTCTTCTATTTGCTGAGACTGATTGTTATTTTTAATGTCTCTTTCCATCTTTCCCCATTTTGTTCTTAATAAATCTTTATTCAGATTATTTAATTTATCCATTATTACTTTTTGTCTTTCTTTATATTCATTTTCATTTTTCCTATCCTTTAATTTCTCTTTAATTTCTAAGATATTTTTCTCAATAATTAAAAGTGTTTCTTTTCTAGATCTTTTAAGAATCTCAATTAGTGTATTAGAGGCTTTAGTTAGTGTGTCTTTCCATTCTGTTTGTAGAGTTTCGCTTAAAGTGAAAGTGCAATTTTTCTTTAAAAGTAATCCTTTTGGTATAATGCCTTTTTTTGTGTATCTGTTAAGAAAAACTAATTCCATTTGTTGCTTTAATTCTTTTGTGAGTTCGTGTTCTAAGCTTTGCATTAGGTCTAAGGTTTTATCTGAGCTGATCTGATTTATTAAAGGGATATTTTCCTCTCTCATATCTAGAAATATTTTGTCCCTAAAATCAAAAATGTCCTCCATATTGGGTTAGATGGTGTAAAAAAACCTGCTGCAACTATTTAAGTGAAGGAAAATCGTAAAGTGCAAAAGTGTGGGTAAATAGTGCGCTGGTGGAATAAAGTATCAAACTCCTTACAGTGTTTTTAGATCCTTCAATCTAAAAGTAATGTGTAGAGAAAAGAGGTTTAGTAAGGGCGCTAATAGCTAAAGATACTATGTGGATTTATTAAGTGTATATATGTGATAAGAGTTTAAAGTATCAAAAAATGTGTAAAAAACATACAGTTAATTTATGTGTAAAATACAGTTTATTTGGTTACAATATGATTAAAGAACTTATAGAGACGTCTCTAGTACAAATCAATAAAATTTAAAAACAGACAAAAATACAGAAAAAATAAATCAATAAAAGATAGGATAAAAAGCAAGTAGTACTATTAGAGAATATTCGTATGCTACTTATTATGTTGGTCACTCAGAAATATCACATGTAATGTGACTAGGCAGTTTGCCAAACTTTCCGTGAGTATTTTAAAGTTCATAAAATTTCATACATACTTTCATTTAAAATTCGTTTACCAACTGGATAAAAACTTTGAAAGAAGATGGAGCTTAAAGCAGAGCTGTGCATAAAAAATGTTTGTATAGAGTTGTATCTTTCTGTCAAAATATACCAGACCTTTGTATTAGTTTCAAAGCAAACTTTCAGGGATAATTATCATGTCCATATATATGAACCAAGAGAGATGTCCCATAAACTTATTTTGCTAATGGTTTGAGATTGCAGTTTGCGACTCCCATACAAATTGTACCTTATCGTATACGTGAGCTATAGCAGGGTATCCTGTGCATCCTGCAGCTCGGTTCCTCCGATAGTGTCCTCGTGTTGCTGGCGTCTGACGTCACATCCAATGTGTGGGGGCCCGCCTTGCGTCCGCCAATCAATGCTTAGCCAGTTTCAGGATACCTTTTTGCATCCGATACAAGGTGTACAATTTTCTTCTTATTTCTGATACTTGCTTGTACCAGTCAGCAGAGGTGTGTTTGAATGAAAGAAATTTTCCTGCACTTAGTGCTTTTAAGCACGCAGGTTCCGATGATATATAATTTCAATGTCTTTTGTTGACAATCAACCCGGGTTGGTTCATTCAGTTCAAACGATAGTGGAGTCAAGGATACAGTCTTTAGCTTCTAGGCGTTTCACTCCCTCTAGGAGCTTTATCAAGAATGATTCTGACTGTTTGACTCCTCTCTTTAATAGGTGTATCCAGTGTCTCATTGGTTCAAAGAAATCTCGTAGTTAAGGTGGTATCCATGGTTTGCACTTGCTCCTAATACATTGTAAGTCATGTAAACACAGCAATAAATCCAATATAATACAGATAGGTCCTAACAATACCATACCAATCAAAGAACTTATAAGATGCTCACACAAAGGTATTATCTATGTCCTAAAATGCACTTGCAATCTTTTTTATTTTGGAGAAACTAAGAGAACTCTGAGAGATAGAATCAGGGAACATCTCAATAATATAGAGAATGGAATGGAAGACACACACCTCTATCAACATTTCAAAACCACACATAAGGGCAACACAAAAGATCTATCCTTTTGGGGTATATACAAAGTAGAAAAACACTGGAGAGGCGGGGATATACAGAAGAAACTGCTCCTTAAAGAGGCAGAGTACATCTTTAAATTCGACACGCTATTCCCCAAAGGGTTAAATTCAGAATTGGACATCTCACCATTTCTTCTAGATTAAAGAACGTATTTTTTAGTGCACGTATTTTTTAGTGCACCCTTAACCTAACAATCCTATTATATGTTTCTCCACATCTCCACCTATCCTTAACATAATAGGTTTAAATAAATTGAATTGTCTTAAGGTAACACGACAATGAAATTGTTTTAAAATAAATTGGTCTTAAATATGTTTGGTCAAACTTGTGATAAATATTATGATAGAGCAATGTATTAGGAGCAAGTGCAAACCATGGATACCACCTTAACTACGAGATTTCTTTGAACCAATGAGACACTGGATACACCTATTAAAGAGAGGAGTCAAACAGTCAGAATCATTCTTGATAAAGCTCCTAGAGGGAGTGAAACGCGTAGAAGCTAAAGACTGTATCCTTGACTCCACTATCGTTTGAACTGAATGAACCAACCCGGGTTGATTGTCAACAAAAGACATTGAAATTATATATCATCGGAACCTGCGTGCTTAAAAGCACTAAGTGCAGGAAAATTTCTTTCATTCAAACACACCTCTGCTGACTGGTACAAGCAAGTATCAGAAATAAGAAGAAAATTGTACACCTTGTATCGGATGCAAAAAGGTATCCTGAAACTGGCTAAGCATTGATTGGCGGACGCAAGGCGGGCCCCCACACATTGGATGTGACGTCAGACGCCAGCAACACGAGGACACTATCGGAGGAACCGAGCTGCAGGATGCACAGGATACCCTGCTATAGCTCACGTATACGATAAGGTACAATTTGTATGGGAGTCGCAAACTGCAATCTCAAACCATTAGCAAAATAAGTTTATGGGACATCTCTCTTGGTTCATATATATGGACATGATAATTATCCCTGAAAGTTTGCTTTGAAACTAATACAAAGGTCTGGTATATTTTGACAGAAAGATACAACTCTATACAAACATTTTTTATGCACAGCTCTGCTTTAAGCTCCATCTTCTTTCAAAGTTTTTATCCAGTTGGTAAACGAATTTTAAATGAAAGTATGTATGAAATTTTATGAACTTTAAAATACTCACGGAAAGTTTGGCAAACTGCCTAGTCACATTACATGTGATATTTCTGAGTGACCAACATAATAAGTAGCATACGAATATTCTCTAATAGTACTACTTGCTTTTTATCTTATCTTTTATTGATTTATTTTTTCTGTATTTTTGTCTGTTTTTAAATTTTATTGATTTGTACTAGAGACGTCTCTATAAGTTCTTTAATCATATTGTAACCAAATAAACTGTATTTTACACATAAATTAACTGTATGTTTTTTACACATTTTTTGATACTTTAAACTCTTATCACATATATACACTTAATAAATCCACATAGTATCTTTAGCTATTAGCGCCCTTACTAAACCTCTTTTCTCTATAGCCAGAGGAGGGCTGGTTATAGGATCAGTGGTATCTGCATCAGTATAATAACACACAGAACTATATAATGACACAGTTATGACACTGGCACATGGGTACAGCCAGAGGAGGGCTCGTTATAGGATCAGTGGTATCTGCATCAGTATAATAACACACATCACTATATAATGACACAGTAGTGACACTGGCACATGGGTATAGCCAGAGGAGGGCTGGTTATAGGATCAGTGGTATCTGCATCAGTATAATAACACACATCACTATATAATGACACAGTAGTGACACTGGCACATGGGTATAGCCAGAGGAGGGCTGGTTATAGGATCAGTGGTATCTGCATCAGTATAATAACACACATCACTATATAATAACACAGTAGTGACACTGGCACATGGGTATAGCCAGAGGAGGGCTGGTTATAGGATCAGTGGTATCTGCATCAGTATAATAACACACATCACTATATAATGACACAGTAGTGACACTGGCACATGGGTATAGCCAGAGGAGGGCTGGTTATAGGATCAGTGGTATCTGTATCAGTATAATAACACACAGCACTATATAATGGCACAGTAGTGACACTGGCACATGGATATAGCCAGAGGAGGGTTGGTTATAGGATCAGTGGTATCTGCATCAGTATAATAACACCGAGCACTATATAATGATACAGTAATGACAATGGCTCATGGGTATAGCCAGAGGAAGGCTGGTTATAGGATCAGTGGTATCTGCATCAGTATAATAACACCAAGCACTATGCAAAGACACAGTAGTGACACTGGCTCCTGGGTATAGCCAAAGGAGGGATGGTTATAGATTCAGTGGTATCTGCATCAGTATAATAACACCCAGCACTATATAATGACACAGTAGTGACACTGGCTCATGGGTATAGCCAGAGGAGGGCTGGTTATAGGATCAGTGGTATCTGCATCAGTATAATAACACCGAGCACTATATAATGATACAGTAATGACAATGGCTCATGGGTATAGCCAGAGGAAGGCTGGTTATAGGATCAGTGGTATCTGCATCAGTATAATAACACCAAGCACTATGCAAAGACACAGTAGTGACACTGGCTAATGGGTGTAGCCAGAGGAGGGCTGGTTATATGATTAGTGGTATCTGCATCAGTATAATAACACCAAGCACTATAAAAAGACACAGTAGTGACACTGGCACATGGGTATAGCCAAAGGAGGGCTGGTTATAGGATCAGTGGTATCTGCATCAGTATAATAACACCCAGCACTATAAAAAGACACAGTAGTGACACTGGCTCCTGGGTATAGCCAAAGGAGGGATGGTTATAGATTCAGTGGTATCTGCATCAGTATAATAACACCCAGCACTATAAAAAGACACAGTAGTGACACTGGCTCCTGGGTATAGCCAAAGGAGGGCTGGTTATAGATTCAGTGGTATCTGCATCAGTATAATAACACCGAGCACTATATAATGATACAGTAGTGACACTGGCTCATGGGTATAGCCAGAGGAGGGCTGGTTATAGGATCAGTGGTATCTGCATCAGTATAATAACACCGAGCACTATATAATGACACAGTAGTGACACTGGCACATGTGTATAGCCAGACAAGGGCTGGTTATAGGATCAGTGGTATCTGCATCAGTATAATAACACCCAGCACTATATAATGACACAGTAGTGACACTGGCTCATGCGTATAGCCAGAGGAGGGCTGGTTATAGGATCAGTGGTATCTGCATCTGTATAATAAAAACCAAGCACTATAAAATAATGTTTTTAATTTCAAATGTACCTTGGTGTCCTTCACTAAGGTCTGTACTTTGGAAAATGTCCGCCACAGTCTTTGTCTGTGCCTATCCTTGGTTGTAACAAGAAGATTCATTCAGTATCGCTTCAAATATATTTTCCACAGTTGCATTAATAGGTGTCCCTACCATTAACTAAAGTTGTGTGTGTTACCCGATACATGAGATCTAACACATCTACCCCAATGCGCTAGCAAACCTAAGGAATTAACCACAACGGCAAAACTTGAGAAATTTGCTCTCAAAAGCAGAAATATTTACAGTTGTACAATATTCATTATTCATAACTGTTTTGCTACAATGGGGTAATTTTAACAAGAGGCAAAGGACATGATTTACTGTAGCGAATCATGTCCGCTCGACCTTGCTAAATGCCAACAGCATATGCTGTTGGCATTTAACATTGCACAAGCATTTCTAGAGAAATGCTTGTGCAATGCCGCCCCCTGCTCACTGGCGGCCGCTAGCAGGGGCCGTCAATCATCCCAATCGTATTGGATTGGGATAATTTTAATCTGCCACCTAAAAGGTGGCAGAGAAGTTAAGGAGCAACAGTCTTACGACTGCTGCTTCTTAACTTCCATTTCTGGCAGACCAGAAACTATGGGGCGTCGATGCAGCATCCGCTGCTTAATAAATCGACCCCAATAAAGCTGTCTCCATGGATAAAATGAATTGAGTCTTGGTGGTCTCTAAGACTTGAGTGAGGGGCTCACAGGATGTGTCCATGGGCAAAGTTGGGATTTTTCATCTACTCATAAAGAGTATATTGCCCTTGTTTTGTATAGATTTGACATACGAACAGCAAAATACATTATTGGATGAAACGGACGAACTATTAATGATCGCTTGACAAAATAATTTTTTCCATTTGTTCATGCTGTTTGAGGACAAAAAAGGTGCAGGAATAGGGGAAGGAGTTATGTTGTTTGGTTAATAAGTTCCTTTGGCCTAGATTTGGAGTTTGGCGGTAGATGGGCTGTTAACGCTACGCAGGCTTTTTTCTGGCCGCACCATAAAATTAACTCTGTTATCGAGAGTCCAAAAAAATGCTGCGTTAGGCTCCAAAAAAGGAGCGTAGAGCATTTCTACCGCAAATGCAACTCTCGATACCAGAGTTGCTTACGGACGCGGCCAGCCTCAAAAACGTGCTCGTGCACGATTCTCCCATAGGAAACAATGGGGCTGTTTGAGCTGAAAAAAACCTAACACCTGCAAAAAAGCAGCGTTCAGCTCCTAACGCAGCCCCATTGTTTCCTATGGGGAAACACTTCCTACGTCTGCACCTAACACTCTAACATGTACCCCGAGTCTAAACACCCCTAACCTTACACTTATTAACCCCTAATCTGCCGCCCCCGCTATCGCTGACCCCTGCATTATATTATTAACCCCTAATCTTCCGCTCCGTAAACCGCCGCAACTTACATTATCCCTATGTACCCCTAATCTGCTGCCCCTAACACCGCCGACCCCTATATTATATTTATTAACCCCTAACCTGCCCCCCACAACGTCGCCGCCAGCTACTTACAATAATTAACCCCTAATCTGCCGACCGCAAAGCGCCGCCACCTACGTTATCCTTATGTACCCCTAATCTGCTGCCCCTAACACCGCCGACCCCTATATTATATTTATTAACCCCTAATCTGCCCCCCTCAACGTCGCCGACACCTACCTACACTTATTAACCCCTAATCTGCCGAGCGGACCTGAGCGCTACTATTATAAAGTTATTAACCCCTAAACCGCCTCACTAACCCTATCATAAATAGTATTAACCCCTAATCTGCCCTCCCTAACATCGCCGACACCTAACTTCAATTATTAACCCCTAATCTGCCGACTGGAGCTCACCGCTATTCTAATAAATGTATTAACCCCTAAAGCTAAGTCTAACCCTAACACTAAGACTCCCCTAAGTTAAATATAATTTAAATCTAACGAAATTAATTAACTCTTATTAAATAAATTATTCCTATTTAAAGCTAAATACTTACCTGTAAAAAAAATCCTAATATAGCTACAATATAAATTATAATTACATTGTAGCTATTTTAGGATTAATATTTATTTTACAGGCAACTTTGTAATTATTTTAACTAGGTACAATAGCTATTAAATAGTTAAGAACTATTTAATAGTTACCTAGTTAAAATAATAACAAAATTACCTGTAAAATAAGTCCTAACCTAAGTTATAATTAAACCTAACACTACCCTATCAATAAATTAATTAAATAAAATACCTACAATTACCTACAATAAAACCTAACACTACACTATCAATAAATAAATTAAATACAATTTCTACAAATAACTACAATTACATAAACTAACTAAAGTACAAAAAATAAAAAAGAACTAAGTTACAAAAAATAAAAAAATATTTACAAACATAAGAAAAATATTACAACAATTTTAAACTAATTACACCTACTCTAAGCCCCCTAATAAAATAACAAAGACCCCCAAAATAAAAAAATGCCCTACCCTATTCTAAATTAATAAATTTAAAAGCTCTTTTACCTTACCAGCCCTGAACAGGGCCCTTTGCGGGGCATGCCCCAAGAAAATCAGCTCTTTTGCCTGTAAAAAAAAACATACAATACCCCCCCCCCCAACATTACAACCCACCACCCACATACCCCTAATCTAACCCAAACCCCCCTTAAATAAACCTAACACTAAGCCCCTGAAGATCTTCCTACCTTGTCTTCACCTCACCGGGTATCACCGATCGGTCCTGGCTCCGATATCTTCATCCAACCCAAGCGGGGGCTAGACATCCACTGAAGAGGTCCAGAAGAGGCTCCAAAGTCTTCCTCCTATCCGGCAAGAAGAGGACATCCGGACCGGCAAACATCTTCATCCAAGCGGCATCTTCGATCTTCTTCCATCCGGTGCGGAGCGGGTCCATGTTGAAGCAGCCGACGCGGATCCATCCTCTTCTTCCGGCGTCTCCCGACGGATGACGGTTCCTTTAAGGGACGTCATCCAAGATGGCGTCCCTCAAATTCCGATTGGCTGATAGGATTCTATCAGCGAATCGGAATTAAGGTAGGAATATTCTGATTGGCTGATGGAATCAGCCAATCAGAATCAAGTTCAATCCGATTGGCTGATCCAATCAGCCAATCATATTGAGCTCTCATTCTATTGGCTGTTCCGATCAGCCAATAGAATGCGAGCTCAATCTGATTGGCTGATTGGATCAGCCAATCGGATTGAACTTGATTCTGATTGGCTGATTCCATCAGCCAATCAGAATATTCCTACCTTAATTCCGTAACTGAAGATGGGATACACATGACATAACGATAATTGTACATTTATACAATTCCAACTGATACAGAGGTATCGTATGTCACACTTCAGTAAAGAGCCTAGATATTCACATCATAAGAAAGGAGCTGAAGGACTCATAGCATATAAAATATAACATTTATATATATATTAAAATAATCGACAATACATTTAAATTTAATAAAAGGGAAAGATTAGAGATTCTTGTGGTACACACATAGGGGCCTATCTATCAAGCTCCGGATAGAGCTTAAGGCCCCATATTTCTGGCGAGCCTGCAGGATCACCAGAAACACCAGTTATGAAGCAGCGGTCTAAAGACCGCTGCTCCATAACCTGTCCGCCTACTCTGAGCAGGTGGACAGACATCGCCACAATACAACCCGATCCAGTACGATCGGGTTGATTGACACCTCCCAGCTGGCGGCCCATTGGCCGTGATTCTGCAGGAGGCGGCGTTGCACCAGCAGCCCTTGTGAGCTGCTGGTGCAATGTTGAATACGGAGAGCGTATTGCTCTCCGTATTCAGCGAGATCTGGCGGACCTGATCCACACTGTCAGATCAGGTCCGCCAGACTTTGATAAATAGAGGCCATAGTATCTTGATCCAATAGTCAGTGTAACAAATGTGTTGCAATTAACTACAAAAGGAACCACACTTGGTTTGCATGTCTTGTGTTAGGTGTATGTATGCGATTTTCCACAAAGGTAAAAGAGTGAAACCCGTGTAGGTAGACAGAAAAGTAATTTGCTCAAAATATCAGCTAATCAATGTTACACTGTTACCAGTCCTAGAGGCTTATTTAAACAGGAAACTCAGACAGTTGTAAGTACAAGGTTTCTATCAACGCTGGCACTATTGTGCCTTTTAAAGTCCAACTTTTCTACATAAGTTAATAATGATATTATCAACCTAGTACTATAAGTACTATTACTATTAAGTACATGTGTGTGCATGGGATGACAGAGTGTCATAAATAATCTTTCACAAAGAGAAGACAAAGTGTAAAAACAACAGACAGTGTTTTGTAAATTGACACACTAACAAAATTAACACTCGCTCCCCTCAATGGCAAAAAACTAAAGGGCAAAGTGCCTAGGTGTCAATAGAATTCAAATATAATGCAAATCTACTAAATGTATATAAATATGTCAGATATCAAAACTGGTTCAAAAAAGGTTATACATAAACCGTATAGTTGGATGATAAGCGGTATGAGTATATTATGAGCACTATAAACAAATAAAAAGGAAACAGGTAAAAAGGTTACCTATTATTATCTAAAGGATGTGCCTCTATTATTACCGTTATGGTACCCGTGTGTTTATATTGGTAATCCACATAAAATATTATCAATAACATAAAACCCTAAATGTAATGATAGAAAACCTTGAGCCAGTCCTGATTAAGGGATTGTTTAGAGTGAATTATATAAAGACTAATTCTGTTGTGTATATTGTGTAATTCTGTTGTGTGGTGTATACAAGTACCAATTTAACTCAAAGATAACTTGAGTGTTGAAAGTAATATCTGCAGTTATACCATACCGGTACTTGTGAGGCTAAATCAGATTGGAGCAGAATAGAATTAACGCTAAACCCTGAGAGAGATCGCCCCCATACTTAGGTACCATAAAAGTTAATCTGTTAGAGTAGCTATTTGCTAAATGCCAATTAAGGCCAACATATATTTGTCAAATAATTGCGAAGAGGGAAGCAGTGCAAACTCCTCTGTTGTGAAATTGGAAAAGGTTTTGTCAATGTTGGCTTGGCGTTCTTTCTAAACAACAACAAGTATTGCTGCACATCCAAACACTTAAGTCCACATATTTATAACATATTTATATATGCTGCAAAAAATATTTTTGCTTGCTAAATATTCTTAAAATTGTTCAAATAAAATTGGGATCATTGTCACGCAATATAACATATATTTATGCTGCAAATTTTTTTGCCTGTATGCTTTCAAATTTTTAAATAAAGTTGGGATCTTAGTTACAAAATATGGCCATATTCTGCTAAGCCAGTCACCACTTACAAGGTGTCCCAAAATAGACTGGTCCTAACACTAATCAGTTTAGCTTTGCTGGGCTGAATAATTCGATTCTAATATTCAAATACAGAATTCCAACACTGCAGTACTATGCCTCAAATCATGACTGAACAGAATGAAACTCCCTAGCTTTATATATATATACCACAATCACATTGTCTGGAACACACCTGGGCTGGGTGGTGTGCTTTAACCAAAGCGATTTGGTCAGCTCCCTATTTAAGAAATACAACAACAAGGGGGTTTGGTTAAGCACACCAAAATGCCTCTGTTGTGAAATTGGAAAAGGTTTTGCCAAAGTTGGCTTGGCGTTCTTTCTCTCTAGAGAGAAAGTCATCCATCAAATTGATGGATCCCATAATTAATTCCCCGAAAGACGACTGGATAGTCAAAGTTATATAGAATTTAGAGAATATAGCTCACCTATGAAGGGGGAGTTACAGTTGGGGAAAGGCTAGAGCTCTCAAACAGGAGGTCCCAACAGGGTAATCCTATGTATCCCTGTAGGGCAGTGCCTAGATACCGGGATAAAGTGTTAAAAAACTAAAGAGAGAGAAAAGAGGTATCGTATGTCACACTTTAGTAAAGAGCCTAGATATTCATATTATAAGAAAGGAGCTGAAGGACTCATATTAAAGTAATTGACAATGCATTTAAATTTAATAAAAGGGAAAGATTAGAGATTATTGTGGTACACACATAGTATCTTGATCCAATAGTCAGTGTAAAAAAAGTGTTGCAATTAACTACAAAAGGAACCACACTTGCGCCTAGATTTAGAGTTCTGTGGCCAAACGGGTGCATTAGCTACGCGTGCTTTTTTCCCCCCGCACCTTTTAAACAACGCTGGTATTGAGAGTTCTCTGAAGGGCTGCGTTAGGCTCCAAAAAGGGAGCGTACAGGCATATTTACCGCCACTGCAACTCTCAATACCAGCGGTGCTTACGGACGCGGCCAGCTTCAAAAACGTGCTTGTGCACGATTCCCCCATAGGAAACAATGGGGCAGTTTGAGCTGAAAAAAAAACCTAACACCTGCAAAAAAGCAGCGTTCAGCTCCTAACGCAGCCCCATTGTTTCCTATGGGGAAACACTTCCTAAGTCTGCACCTAACACCCTAACATGTACCCCGAGTCTAAACACACCTAGCCTTACACTTATTAACCCCTAATCTGCCGCCCCCGCTATCGCTGACCCCTGCATATTAGTTTTAACCCCTAATCTGCCACACCGTACACCGCCGCAACCTACGTTATCCCTATGTACCCCTAATCTGATGCCCCCAAAAAACGCTGACCCCTATATTATATTTATTAACCCCTAATCTGCCGCCCCCAACGTCGCCGCCACCTACCTACAATTATTAACCTCTAATCTGCCGACCGGACCTCACCGCTACTCTAAAAAATGTATTAACCCCTAAAGCTAAGTCTAACTCTAACCCTAACACCCCCCTAAGTTAAATATCATTTTATTCTAACAAAATAAAATAATTCTTATTAAATAAATTAATCCTATTTAAAGCTAAATACTTACCTGTAAAATAAACCCTAATATAGCTACAATATAAATAATAATTATATTGTAGCTATTTTAGGATTAATATTTATTTTACAGGCAACTTAGTATTTATTTTAACTAGGTACAATAGCTATTAAATAGTTAATAACTATTTAATAGTTACCTAGTTAAAATAATTACAAAATTACCTGTAAAATAAATCCTAACCTAAGTTACAATTAAACCTAACACTACACTATCAATAAATTAATTAAATAAACTATCTACAATTATCTACAATTAAATCAACTAAACTAAATTACAAAAAAACCCCACTAAATTACAAAAAACAAACAAACACTAAATTACAAAAAATAAAAAAAATTACAAGAATTTTAAACTAATTACACCTACTCTAAGCCCCCTAAAAAAATAACAAAGCCCCCCAAAATAAAAAATGCCCTACCCTATTCTAAAATAAAAATTTAACAGCTCTTTTACCTGACCAGCCCTTAAAAGGGCCTTTTGCGGGGCATGCCCCATAGAAAACAGCTCTTTTGCATTTAAATAAACATACAATACCCCCCCCAACATTACAACCCACCACCCACATACCCTTAATATAACCCAAACCCCCCTTAAAAAACCTAACACTAAGCCCCTGAAGATCTTCCTACCTTGTCTTCACCACGCCGGGTATCACCGATCCGTCCAGAAGAGGGTCCGAAGTCTTCCTCCTATCCGGCAAGAAGAGGAGATCCGGACCGGCAAATATCTTCATCCAAGCGGCATCTTCTATCTTCTTCCATCCGGCGCGGAGCGAGACCATATTGAAGCAGCCGACGCGGATCCATCCTCTTCTAACGACGTCCTAAGTCCGAATGAAGGTTCCTTTAAATGACGTCATCCAAGATGGCGTCCCTTAAATTCCGATTGGCTGATAGGATTCTATCAGCCAATCGGAATTAAGGTAGGAAAAATCTGATTCCAGTTGGAAAAACTGGTTCTATTTTGAATGAACAAATTGTAATCCAAAAGAGAGAGCTTGGTATTTAGGCGAGTAGCTGCATTGAGCAGGAGAGCTGTAAACTGCTACAAGGAAAATAACTAAGCACCTGTTTGCACACAGGTGAACACCTAAATAGCCTAAGTCAGCTGACTTGTGAAAACCTGGAACAAGTGGAAAATGCGAAGTGGATTCCTTACAGGTGTATTGTCTGATATTTCAGCACCATTATTTTGCACCTAGAGTTATACAACCGAGGAAGGAAAGGAAGATACAAACGACTGATACAAGCTGAACCAGCGCCTCCAGCTAGCACACCTGATCCATTCACACAGACCTTGGGAGAGACTGTGGGACGGCTGCGGTTCACCAGAAGGGGAAAGTATTAATACATATTATACACCTGTTTGCATGTATATTAGAATATAGCACACATGATAACCTATGCCCCATTAGAAGTCAATGGAGAAAAAAAAAGTGGGAAAAAACCTAATACCCTACTCACGAGCAAACCCGATCACATTTTGTCATGAGCACTAACCCGACATGAAAAAACTATATTTTCACATTATGGGCTAGATTACAAGTGGAGCGGTATTTTGCGTTTGCGCTATTGCGAAATCTCCTCTAGGATTTTCAGTTTTGTGCTACTCAGGTTGCGCTGGTATTACAAGTTAAAAGTAAACAGTAAACACTCTAATAGTTAATATACATCAAGGTATAAATCAAGAAAAAAATATCTTTCAATTTTACATATATTCACTCAAGATAACTTTATTGGGTAAATAATAAATAAAGTCCAACCGGACTGTACATGCACACACACACATTGTTAAAAATAGCTTGAACTTAGTATTATAATCAGACCATTTTGGCCAAAAACGTTCACAATAAAAAGTGACGAATTTGCAAAAATATTCCTATTGGAGTGTGCTTCCCTCATTGATTATATTCATTTTTAGCTGCACCCTGGGTTGCTGATATCGTTAGTCTGGAGTGCAATCTGTGTAGATATTGTATATATATATATATATATATATATATATATATATATATATATATACAGTCATGGCCAATTTCTTTCTATCAGGTAATGCATTACTTCAAAAAAGGAGCAGATTGCCAGACTCTAATCGTTAATATACATCAAGGTATAAATTAAGAAAAAATTATCTTTCAATTTTACATATATTCACTCAAGATAACTTTATTGGGTAAATAATAAATAAAGTCCAACCGGACGGTACATGCACACACACACACACTGTTAAAAATAGCTTGAACTCAGTATTATAAGCAGTGAATTATAGTGGCTGCTATGGTCAGTCAGAATAACAGTATCTATTTTGATTATTGTCATGTGTCAATATAACGTAACCTTTTCATAAGGTATTGCCACTGTGAAATTGTATAATCCACTAACCCAACATGAAAAAACTATATTTTCACATTATGGGCTAGATTACAAGTGGAGCGGTATTTTGCGTTTGTGCTATTGCAAAAACTCCTCTAGGATTTTCAGTTTTGCGCTACTCGGGTTGCGCTGGTATTACAAGTTGAAAGTAAACAGTTTTTTTCTCTAGCGGTAACCAAAATCGAGAATAAAGTCGAAATCTGAAAACCACTATCGCATATTCGCATTCCTCATAGCAGTCAAAGGAGAAAAAAAATGTTGAAAAAACCTTACACCTCAATATTGCGCAAACAACGTAGCAAACATCTTCATCCAAGCGGCATCTTCTATCTTCTTGCATCCGGCGCGGAGCGAGACCATCTTGAAGCAGCCGACGCAGATCCATTCTCTTCTTCCGGCGACTCCCGACGAATGAAGGTTCCTTTAAGGGACGTCATCCAAGATGGCGTCCCTTAAATTCCGATTGGCTGCTAGGATTCTATCAGCCAATCGGAATTAAGGTAGGAAAAATCTGATTGGCTGATTGAATCAGCCAATCAGATTCAAGTTCAATCGGATTGGCTGATCCAATCAGCCAATCAGATTGAGCTCGCATTCTATTGGCTGATTGGAACAGCCAATAGAATGCGAGCTCAATCTGATTGGCTGATTGGATCAGCCAATCCGATTGAACTTGAATCTGATTGGCTGATTCAATCAGCCAATCAGATTTTTCCTACCTTAATTCCGATTGGCTGATAGAATCCTAGCAGCCAATCGGAATTCGAGGGACGCCATCTTGGATGACGTCCCTTAAAGGAACCTTCATTCGTCGGGAGTCGCCGGAAGAAGAGAATGGATCTGCGTCGGCTGCTTCAAGATGGTTCCGCTCCGCGCCGGATGGAAGAAGATAGAAGATGCCGCTTGGATGAAGATGTTTGCTGGTCCGGATCTCCTCTTCCTGCCGGATAGGATGAAGACTTCTGAGTCTCTTCTGGACCTCTTCTTGCCGGATTGGAGGAAGACTTCGGACCCTCTTCTGGATGGATCGGTGATACCCGGCGTGGTGAAGACAAGGTAGGAAGATCTTCAGGGGCTTAGTGTTAGGTTTTTTAAGGGGGGTTTAGGTTAGATTAGGGGTATGTGGGTGGTGGGTTGTAATGTTGGGGGGGGGTATTGTATGTTTATTTAAATGCAAAAGAGCTGTTTTCTTTGGGGCATGCCCCGCAAAAGGCCCTTTTAAGGGCTGGTAAGGTAAAAGAACTGTTAACTTTTTATTTTAGAATAGGGTAGGGAATTTTTTTATTTTGGGGGGCTTTGTTATTTTTTTAGGGGGCTTAGAGTAGGTGTAATTAGTTTAAAATTCTTGTAATCTTTTTTTATTTTTTGTAATTTAGTGTTTTTTTTTTGTAATTTAGTTTAGTTGATTTAATTGTAAATAGTTTATTTAATTAATTTATTGATAGTGTAGTGTTAGGTTTAATTGTAACTTAGGTTAGGATTTATTTTACAGGTAATTTTGTAATTATTTTACCTAGGTAACTATTAAATAGTTATTAACTATTTAATAGCTATTGTACCTGGTTAAAATAAATACAAAGTTGCCTGTAAAATAAATATTAATCCTAAAATAGCTACAATATAATTATTATTTATATTGTAGCTATATTAGGGTTTATTTTACAGGTAAGTATTTAGATTTAAATAGGAATAATTTATTTAATAAGAGTTAATTTATTTTGTTAGAATAAAATTATATTTAACTTAGGGGGGTGTTAGTGTTAGGGTTAGACTTAGCTTTAGGGGTTAATACATTTATTAGAGTAGCGGCAAGGTCCGGTCGGCAGATTAGGGGTTAATACTTGAAGTTAGGTGTCGGCGATGTTAGGGAGGGCAGATTAGGGGTTAATACTATTTATTATAGGGTTTTCGAGGCGGGAGTGAGGCGGTTTAGGGGTTAATACATTTATTAGAGTAGCGGCGAGGTCCGGTCGGCAGATTAGGGGTTAATAATTGTAGGTAGGTAGCGGCGACGTTGGGGGGGGGGCAGATTAGGGGGTAATAAATATTATGTAGGGGTCTGCAGTGTTAGGGGCAGCAGATTAGGGGTACATAGGGATAATGTAGGTTGCGGCGGTGTGCGATCGGCAGATTAGGGGTTAAAAAAATTTAATAGAGTGGCGGCGATGTGGGGGGGCCTCGGTTTAGGGGTACATAGGTAGTTTATGGGTGTTAGTGTACTTTAGAGAACAGTAGTTAAGAGCTTTATGAACCGGCGTTAGCCCATAAAGCTCTTAACTCCTGGCTTTTTTCTGCGGCTGGAGTCTTGTCGTTAGATTTCTAACGCTCACTTCAGCCAAGACTCTAAATACCGGCATTAGAAAGATCCCATTGAAAAGATAGGATACGCAATTGACGTAAGGGGATCTGCGGTATGGAAAAGTCGTGGCTGGAAAGTGAGCGTTAGACCCTTTCCTGACTGACTCTAAATACCAGCGGGCGGTAAAAACCAGCGTTAGGACCCCCTAACGCTGGTTTGGACGGCTAACGCAGAACTCTAAATCTAGGCGTTGGTTTGTATGCCTTGTGTTAGGTGCATGTATGCGATTTTCCACAAAGGTAAAAGAGTGCAAACCCGTGTAGGTAGACAGAAAAGTAATCTGCTCAAAATATCAGCTAATCAATGTTACACTGTTACCAGTCCTAGAGGCTTATTTAAACAGAAAACTCAGACACCTAGGGACTTTGCCCTTTAGTTTTTTTGCCATTGAGGGGAGCGAGTGTTCATTTTGTTAGTGTGCCAATTTACAACACACAGTATGTTGTTTTTACACTTTTTCTTTCTTCTCTTTGTGAAAGATTATTTATGACACTCTGTCATCCCATGCACACACATGTACTTATAGTACTAGGTTGATAATATCATTATTAACTTATGTAGAAACGTTGGACTTTAAAAGGCACAATAGTGCCAGCGTTGATAGAAACCTTGTACTTACAACTGTCTGAGTTTCCTGTTTAAATAAGCCTCTAGGACTGGTAACAGTGTAACATTGATTAGCTGATATTTTGAGCAGATTACTTTTCTGTCTACCTACACGGGTTTCACTCTTTTACCTTTGTGGAAAATCGCATACATACACCTAACACAAGGCATGCAAACCAAGTGTGGTTCCTTTTGTAGTTAATTGCAACACTTTTGATACACTGACTATTGGGTCAAGATACTATGGCCCGAAGTTATCAAGGTCTGTCGGACCTGATCCGAAAGTGCGGATCAGGTCCGACAGACCTCGCTGAATACGGCAAGCAATATGCTCGCCGTATTCAGCATTGCGTATTCAGCATTGTACCAGCAGCTCACAAGGGCTGCTGGTGCAACGCCGCCCCCTGCAGACTCGCGGCCATTAGGCCGCAAGCAGGGGTGTGCGACTTCTGCTACATAACTGCTGTTTTGGCTCGCCAGAAACACGGGGCCTTAAGCTCTATCCGGAGCTTGATAAATATGCCCCTATGTGTGTACCACAAGAATCTCTAATCTATCCCTTTTATTAAATTTAAATGTATTGTCAATTATTTTAATATAAATCAATAAATGTTATATTTTATATGCTATGAGTCCTTCAGCTCCTTTCTTATGATATGAATATCTAGGCTCTTTACTAAAGTGTGACATACGATACCTCTTTTCTCTCTCTTTAGTTTATTAACACTTTATCCCGGTATCTAGGCACTGCCCTACAGGGATACATAGGATTGCCCTGTTAGGACCTTCTGTTTGAGAGCTCTAGCCTTTCCCTAACCGTAACTCCCCCTTCATACGGGAGCTATATTCTCCAACTGGTAGAGGAAGGAAGATGGTTGCTGCTCCCAAGAGCTTACAATCTAGAGGGCATGAGGATAAGTGAAAGAAGGTTTGAAGTTCCTTTCCTTACAATTGCAGCACCAGATGAAATTCAAAGTTTATTTTTAAATTATGGAGATGATACATTTTTGCAAGGGCATAAACTTCTTTGAACATGTTATATTTCAGTTGTATATATTACGTTTATATAAAATAATAGTTT
Organism: Bombina bombina; assembly: GCF_027579735.1. Classification (NCBI taxonomy): domain Eukaryota; kingdom Metazoa; phylum Chordata; class Amphibia; order Anura; family Bombinatoridae; genus Bombina; species Bombina bombina. The sequence goes on from NC_069503.1 coordinate 1,116,429,906, forward strand.
TACTGTTTTATTTTTCTCTTATTTATTCGTTGTTTGCTTATATGATTTGTAGAAAAAAAATGGTACCTGGTTAGCACTAGAAAAATGAAAACAGAAAAATAAATTGTGCTCGATTCATAAAGATTTTTCAACAAAGTCTTAGCATGCACATATTTTTCTTTGGCTTAATTAGATAAGATGTCCAAATACCTGCCAGGCAAATACTGGAAGCTGTGAAATTTTGCAAAATACTTTTGTCACCTGCAGTCAATTCCAAAAGCTTTTGGGAAAAAAAAAGCTCCAAAATAAAGACAATTATAATCTTAGGATTACAGCTACTGCCAAAGATGTATCGCATAAGGGTGTCTGGAACAGTGCAAACTAGATAGAAATGAATTACTCTCTGGCCACTTCTGGCCGCTAAACAAGTATTAGTTCACAACAGGCAAAAAGCATCATTTTAGTCCAATGCCAGAGGAATATGTAGTATGTTAAATAAAATTATCCAGCATACATTTAAAAGACAGTGTTTTAAACATATCAACACACGATTGTTTTATTTTTACTTTTATGGAAACATAATGATTGGGTTTTCAGAAAAGTTTTATCTCAAAGTCCAGGTGTTTGTGCCCTGACAGTAAATACCACTGGAAGTGAGATGACAAGTAAGTCATGTTGTACCCGAAAAAAACGTGTTTATAGCGTCTGTGCTCGTCAGGTGTAGCGATTTTATTAGTTGAAAGTAAATGCGGTTGAGCGCAATTGAAGTTAAGGGCTAGACTACAAGTGGATTACAAGGGCTAGATTACAAGTGGAGCGCTAATTTATTGCACCCCCGTAAACGGGCAAATTCACAGTTTATGGGCGCACAATAAATAACCAGACATTACAAGTGGCTGATTATTGCTACCGCAAGATCGCAGTAACAATTAGCGCTCGAAAATCAGACCTCTGGTAAATTTTTAAAATGTCCCTCAATTGCCCCCAAAATAAAGTTCGTAGTGTCACTCTCTCTTTCTCTCTCTTTCTCTCTTGCTTTCTCTCTCTCTCTCCTTTGAAGTCTATGGGGGAATAGGTTAACACGGTCGCAATATTCTAACTTCGGCTTATTGCGCGTGTCTGGTTAGCGCTCAAGCAAAAACTTTTTACTTGCAACTTGTAATACATTCGCTACCCGACACACACAAAAAGCTTACTTCTAGCAGCGTCAGCACAAGAGTGGTAGCAATAAATAGAGCTCCACTTGTAATCTAGCCCAATATGTTATACGTTTGCTTCTCAAAAAATGTTCAAATATTTACAGTTAATTAAAGATATTTTTTTTAATTATTTATTTGTTGGTAACAAACTAATCTGGCTATTCTCACATTTACAGAAAACTGATACCACTGGAGGTTTAATGCGTTTAAGTTATCAGCCATCAATATTGCTTTAAACGTGTTCATTGTTTGGATTGGAATTGCTATTGTATTGGGACCTACTGTTAAAGGGACATTTCTTTGCATAAATGTTTTGTAGATGATCTATTTATATAGCCCATAAAGTTTTTTTTTTAAATAAATGTATAGTTTTGCTTATTTTTAAATAACATTGCTCTGATTTTCAGACTCCTAACCAAGCCCCAAAGTTTTATGTGAATACCGTCAGCTACCTACTCCAGCTTGCTCCTGTTTGTGTAAAGGGTCTTTTCATATGCAAAAGAAGGGGGAGGGGGGGAGTGTCTTATTTGCCACTTGCAGTGGGCTTTCTAGCTACCTTTTGAACAGAGCCAAACTGACAGCTTCTAAGTAAGTTTTTAAACGGTTTTATACTGGATTTTTATATCAGTATTTGTGCATCTTATTCTTTATAGTAGTGTCTATTACATGCAGTTATATGAAAATGAGTGTATACTGTCCCTTTAAGTCTTAGACATTTTATCTTGTTCCAGCTTTAGCTGATAAACTCTCAATGTGATGATTGTGATAGCTCCGAGCCAAAAATACCTTATCTAACAATAGTAAAAGCTTTTTTATTAGGGATATTTAAATCCCTTTTCAGTATTTAAAGAGACATTGTATTGTAAAATGTTTGCCTTTAATTTGTTTCCAGTGATCCCTTTACTTGTGGAGTTTATTAAGAGCCAGATTACGTGTGGAGCACAAACTTGTGCGAGTAATATCGGGACTTTAGTTTAAATAGATGATCATTTATTTTTTATTTTGTGTAACTTTTTTTTGTAACTTAGTGTTTGTTATTTTGTTTAACTTAGTCGATAGTTTTTTGTAACTTTGTAATTTTTAATAGTAGATTTAAACTATTTGAGTAGGGTTAGGTTTTTAACTATATAATATAGTTAATTTAATTTGTAGTTTAATATCATTTTAGTATAATAGTTAGGGTAGGTTAATTAATAGTTTAATATAGCTTAATGTCATTTTAGTATAATAGTTAGGGTAGATTAATGAATAGTTTAATATGGTTTAATTTAATTCTTAAGGTAAGTTTTAATTTATTATACCAGAGGGATTGTGTAATTTTAATGTACAGTTAGCGGGTTGTTAGGTTTAGGGGTTAATAGGTTGATTTAGTTTATGGCAATGTGGGGGCTGGCGGTTTAGGGGTTAATAGGTAGTGATGTGGGAGGCCAGGGGTTTAGGGGTTAATAACTTTAGTTGAGATGGGCTCCGGGAGCGGCAGGATAGGGGTTAATATATTTATTTAGGTGGCGGCGGGGTCTGGGAGCAACGGGATAGGGGTTAATACTTTTATGTAGGTGGTGGAGGTGGCGGGCAGCAGATTAGGGGTTAATAAGTATAATGTAGGTAGCGGCGGTGTCGGGGGCGGCAGATTAGGGTTGTTTAGACTCGGGGCTTATGTTAGGGTGTTAGGTGTAAACGTAACTTTTATTCTACCATAGAAATCAATGACATATCTGGCAACATCGAACATGAGATTTTGCTGCTTTCAAACTCCCATTGATTCCCATGGCATCTGCGGCCTCCAAGGCAGCGGATTGAAAACCAGGTACGCAGGGCCGGAATAGTGGCGAGGGTACCTGTTAGCAGTTTGATAACTTGCAAAAAATGTCAGATAGTGCCAAATTTGTATTCGGAACATCTGTAATGACGTAAGCATCGATCTGTGTCAGACTGAGACAGGTGGATCATATGTTACGTCACAAATTTCAACTTTTGCCGGTCTATAGGCTTTTATAAATGAGGCGAATCAGGCTTGTCACAATTACGCTGCTGAATTCCAGCGTATTTGCGGTTGATGGCTTGATAAATAGGCCTCTAAGTGTTTATTGTATTGCAACATGGTACAGTGGGACTAAGTTTAATCATATATATACTCACTATAACCTTTCTCTATAAGTGGATTCACCCATTGTACACAGGTATATCTTCTTGTCCTAAGCACCATGTCCTACTTTAACTTTCTTATAGGCAGAGACCGGTATACATATATATTATATAAAAGTTATTCTATATGTAATATTCACTCATATATAAAATTTGAAAGAAAAAAGAGGTGTTCTCAGAGACTCAAGAGTAGTCTCCCAATGTTCACTATATCCCTCTGTAGCTTGGTATATTTAAGAGCCATTGTAATTCCAAGAGTGGCCTCACGGGACATCTAGAGGGCTTCTAATCTCAAAGGCTAACTATATCTTGCACTCTACACTTGAATGATGTAAGTTAAACCTGTTTTGTTTGAATATTACTTTGTACTATTGCGACTCCAATGTATGCTCTATTTATTGTTTTACTTGATCTGTAAGCCTTAAATTTCACCACAATAATACAAAAATAAAAAAACGTGTCACAAAACACATCAAAAACACATTACAAATTACAGTTACATTCATAATAAATTGATACAAAGGGGTAGATTTTTTTAAGCAGAGGATGCTGCTTTCTACCCGCGATGTTTCTGCCTGCTCCTTAACACGTCCATCACCTTTTAGGTTGCGGACTGCAATCATCCAGATCTGATATGATCGGGATGATTGACACCCTCTGCTAGCGGTTGATTTACTGCGAATGTGCAGGGGGCAGCATTGCACAAGCATTTCACCAGAATTGCTTGTGCAATGTTAAATGCTGACAACGAATCATATACGCCCTCCATTTGATAAATCGGCCAAAAAAAGAGAAGCTATCTACCAGGAATGAACAACTGCTCAGTTCTATGATGAGTTATCGCCTAGGAGAAGCTTCTTTTAGCCCAGTTATTCTTTTCACAGTGGAAAATTTTCCTGAAGTATATCAGTCCCGCCGAGTAAGGTCAGTCCACCCCGTAATGCCAGGCAATACTCCACTGAACAAGGAACATGACAACCCCAGATGATTGTTTTGGCCTTCTGTGGGCCTTTTCAGTGAGGTTCAGTCATATTCCTCTAAGCGCATTTTGCAAGGAGCCAAGATCTGGTTTCCCCCATCACTCTTAGGGAGATCTCCCCAGGGTCATAATACAAATTCACACAAAGAGAGAAGCGCTCTACCAGGAACGAACAACAGCTCAGTAGCTTGTTCTATGACTCATTATCACCTAGTAGCAGCCTCTTTTAGCCCAGTTGTGCTTTTCACAGAGGAAAATGTTCCTGAAGTACATCAGTCTGATCCCGCCAATAGTTTTGGCCTTCTGTGGGCCTTGGGCTTTCCTTTCATTCTATTGGCTGATTTGAATTTGAACGATCAAACCAGCCAATAGGAATGCAAAGGTTCCCCTATATAAAAGGGTTACCTCGCATTCATAGTTCAGTGTGCGGCAGGGGAACGCATGAAGAGGCCCTACGTGTTCAAGATCAGAAGATGAGGACCACCGTTGCAACCACCTCCACCGCCAACACCGGGATGAAGATAAGATGCTGGACCACCGCCGGATAAGACAATAGATGAAGATGGAGCGCCACCGGATAAGAAAATGGATGAAGATGGAGCTCCGCTGCCATCATCTTTGGTGAGTACCATCTTGGGTTTAAGTTGTAGATTTTTTTTTTGTTTTTTTCTAACACCCCAGACCCACTTACTTTAGCCCCTAAAAACTGCTTTGTGCAGTTCTGATTTTTTAAAAATATGCTAATATTTTTAATTTTATGAAATGCACTCTCTCTCTGTCTCTCTCTCTCTCTTGCTCTCTCAATTTCTCTCTCTCTTGCTCTCTCTCTCTCTCTATCTCTCTCTCTCTCTCTCACTCACTCACTTTCTCTCTCTTTCTCTTTCTCTTGCTCTCTCTCTCTCTCTCTCTCTCTCTCTCTCTCTCTCACTCACTCACTTTCTCTCTCTTTCTCTTTCTCTCTCTCTGTCTCTCTCTCTCTCTCCCCCTCTCCCTCTCTCTGTGTCTTACTCACTGTCTGTCTCTCTCTCTCTTACTCATTCACTCTCTGTATCATTCTGTCTCTCACTCATTTTCTGTCCCTCACTCTTTCTTTGTGTCTATATGTATCTCTCTGTCACTCTCACTCTCTGCATCACTATTGATACCCCTTTGTATCAATTTATTATGAATGTAACTGTACTTTGTAATGTGTTTTTGATGTGTTTTGTGACACGTTTTTTTATTTTTGTATTATTGAGGTGAAATTTAAGGCTTACAGATCAAGTAAAACAATAAATAGAGCATACATTGGAGTCGCAATAGTACAAAGTAATATTCAAACAAAACAGGTTTAACTTACATCATTCAAGTGTAGAGTGCAAGATATAGTTAGCCTTTGAGATTAGAAGCCCTCTAGATGTCCCGTGAGGCCACTCTTGGAATTACAATGGCTCTTAAATATACCAAGCTACAGAGGGATATAGTGAACATTAGGAGACTACTCTTGAGTCTCTGAGAACACCTCTTTTTTCTTTTCAAATTTTATATATGAGTGAATATTACATATAGAATAACTTCATATAGGGATAACTATACATATATATGTATACCGGTCTCTGCCTATAAGAAAGTTAAAGTAGGACATGGTGCTTAGGACAGGAAGATATACCTGTGTACAATGGGTGAATCCACTTATAGAGAAAGGTTATAGCGAGTATATATATGATTAAACTTAGTCCCACTGTACCATGTTGCAATACAATAAACACTTAGAGGCCTATTTATCAAGCCATCAACCGCAAATACGCTGGAATTCAGCAGCGTAATTGTGGCAAGCCTGATTCACCTCATTTATAAAAGCCTATAGACCGGCAAAAGTTTAAATTTGTGACGTAACATATGATCCACCTGTCTCAGTCCGACACAGATCGATGCTTACGTCATTACAGATGTTCCGAATACAAATTTGGCACTATCTGACATTTTTTGCAAGTTATCAAACTGCTAACAGGTACCCTCGCCACTATTCCGGCCCAGCGTACCTGGTTTTCAATCCGCCGCCCTGGAGGCCGCAGATGCCATAGGAATCAATGGGAGTTTGAAAGCAGCAAAAGCTCATGTTCGATGCTGCCAGATATGTCATTGATTTCTATGGTAGAATAAAAGTTACGTTTACACCTAACACCCTAACATAAGCCCCGAGTCTAAACAACCCTAATCTGCCGCCCCCGACACCGCCGATACCTACATTATACTTATTAACCCCTAATCTGCCGTCCGCCATGCCACCACCTATATAAAAGTATTAACCCCTATCCCGTTGCTCCCGGACCCCGCCGCCACCTAAATAAATATATTAACCCCTATCCTGCAGCTCCCGGAGCCCACCTCAACTAAATAAAGTTATTAACCCCTAAACCCCTGGCCTCCCACATCACTACCTATTAACCCCTAAACCGCCAGCCCCCACATCGCCATAAACTAAATTAACCTATTAACCCCTAAACCTAACAACCCGCTAACTGTACATTAAAATTACACAATCCCTATCGTATAATAAATTAAAACTTACCTTTAGAATTAAATTAAACTATATTAAACTATTAATTTATCTACCCTATTATACTAAAATGACATTAAACTATATTAAATTATTAATTAACCTACCCTAACTATTATACTAAAATGATATTAAACTACAAATTAAATTAACTATATTATATATTTAAAAACCTAACGCTACTCAAATAATTTAAATCTACTATTAA